>NC_092259.1:8556278-8653778 GCF_036320965.1 Panulirus ornatus | reverse complement strand
CGGTACCAACTAACCTCGCCAGAGGTAGTTAAGTAAGACTTAGCCAACCCGTGGGCACCACCCTGGCCATCACGGTTCCCCCCGATATACACACACACACACACACACACACAGGCTGTCCAGGGGGCGCCCCTGTAGCTCCCCCGGGGCCCGCCCCCAAGCTGCCACCTGGGGTGGGCAGGGCTGGGCTGCAGAGGGAGGGTTTAATCCCCAGTTACTCCGAGGCAGACACACGCGCGGGCACAACTGCTGTAGCGGCCGCTGATTACAATGGTCTTTGCCGCTTGCAGAACCATCAGAATATATATATATATATATATATATATATATATATATATATATATATATATATATATATATATATATATTGATAGATAGATAGATAGATAGGTTGGTATAAAGATATTGTGCATGACTAAAAGTAAAGTTCTTGCGTCATGAAGGAAGGACTTAACTGTTCCAGGAAGGAGTTAAGTGTTTCAGGAAGGACTTTAAGTGTTCCAGGAAGGACTTAAGTGTTCCAGGAAGGACTAAGTTTTCCAGGAGAGTCTTATGTGTTCCAGGAAGGACCAAGTATTTCAAGAAGGACTTAAGTGTTCCAGGAAGGACTTAACTTTCCAGGAAGGACTAAGTGTTCCAGGAAGGACTTAAGTGTTCCAGGAAGGACTAAGTTTTCCAGGAGAGTCTTATGTGTTCCAGGAAGGACCAAGTATTCCAAGAAGGACTTAAGTGTTCCAGGAAGGACTTAACTTTCCAGGAAGGACTAAGTGTTCCAGGAAGGACTTAACTTTCCAGGAAGGACTAAGTGTTCCAGGAAGGACTAAGACAGACCCGCGACGCGCATTATACGTCAGTGCACTGCCGTTGGAGAAAGGAGGGCGGGAGGAACGTATTGTTGGGCAACGGCCCGAGCCCCAGGACCAATTAGAAGGACGATAGCTCACCGTCCTCCCATTGTGATTGGTGCATTGGCAGGGCCGCAAGGAGGAAGCCGGACGGAAGACGCGCTTATGGGGGAGCTGGTGTGTCAGATGTGTCTGGCGACGTCCAGGCCACTGTGTGGTGTGGTGTGGTGTAGTGTGTGTGTGTGTGTGTGTGTGTGTGTGTGTGTGTGTGTGTGTGTGTGTGGTTTAAGGGTAATGTTTTCATGTTAGCTGAGACGCTGCGGGCAGCTGAATGCCTTAATCGGGGCTGTTTCATTATATATATATATATATATATATATATATATATATATATATATATATATATATATATATATATATATATATATATATACCCTAGCGTGAGTTTGGTACCCAGTATCTCATAGCGGGGGATGAACAGCTGCGTTGACTGTGGACCGCTTGCCGCGCAGACCGTGATTCGAACCGATGCTGGCACGACACCAGGCGGGCGTCTCGAGAATGCGCCAGCAGTCAACATTGCCAATCGCTGCCCCGACCGCAGGTGTAGGGTGTCGACGGTGTAGCACAGCTGTGTGTATTGTGCCTGTATAGCGGAGTGGTGTTGTTCGTCTGTGTACTGCCGGCCATTATGTTTCAGTGGCTTACATTAATGTCGCATATTTTTTTTTACCACCGCAGTGGACGACGCACGTCCCGTTTTCTTTGGGTTGGCAGGGATCATATACTCTTGATCAGCGAGGCTGTGTAGGCAGAAGTTTCGCCGCGGGACCAGAGCAGAGCGCTCTTCCTTGCTGGTGCGGTAAATCTCGAGCGGGAAAAGTTGAGGGAGGAGGAGCAACTCCATATTTTTTAGGCGATGCATATCATGTGGATTCCGAGTCCCCCTCCCTCCCTCTCAGGCCGCGGGGATGGCATACGATAGTGTGTGTTCGTGCGCGTGGTTACGTCGACGTGGCCGGCTTCCTGGGCGCTGCGGAGACCCCCTTATACAGGGGACCCTTGCAAGGCAGGGAAAGTATGTGTTTGTGTAAAGTATGTATGCATGTCTCTGTGTGTTTGAAGTATGTGTATCCATGCCTGTAAGTGCGTATGTATGCATGTGTGGCCTGTATGTGCGTATGTATGCATGTCTCTTCTGTGTTTTAAGTATGTATATTCATAGCCTATATGTGCGTATGTATGCATGTATAGCCTGTATGTGCGTATGCATGTGTGTCTCTGTGTGCGTTTTAAGTATGTATATTCATAACCTGTTTGTGCGTATGTATGCCTGTGCGTGCATTTTGAAAATTAATGGCATCCAAAATGCAAAGGTCTTTGTATTACTATAATCCGTACAATACTTCAAAGGAAAGTTATTTTCGTCCTTCACTATTAAGTGTTAGTGTTGTGTTGGCTCTACACACACACACACACACACACACACACACACACACACACACACACACACACACACACACACACACACACACACACTAGTACAGCGTAACTCCTGGCCTTCCCTGAGGCGTCGCCAGAAGCCACTGATGATTAATGGATAATCACACGATGGATATGGTAATGGATAACCTATAATCAGGAGGATCAATCTGTTAATAGATGACCCACCGTCCTCATCAAAAGCAGTTTTAACCACACTGAATGGTGTATCTTTCTCTCTTTCTGGGAAAGCGCCCAACTCCACCCCACCCCACCCCCAAATTTTTTTCCTTTTCAAGCTTGGCTCTTTCATTCATTATTCATTTTTCCCATTATGGCCTGCCAAGAGCAGTGTATGGCCTGCCAAGAGCAGTGTATGGCCTGCCAAGAGCAGTGTATGGCCTGCCAAGAGCAGTGTATGGCCTGCCAAGAGCAGTGTATGGCCTACCAAGAGTGGTGTATGGCCTACCAAGAGTGGTGTATGGCCTACCAAGAGTGGTGTATGGCCTACCAAGAGTGGTGTATGGCCTACCAAGAGTGGTGTATGGCCTACCAAGAGTGGTGTATGGCCTACCAAGAGTGGTGTATGGCCTACCAAGAGTGGTGTATGGCCTACCAAGAGTGGTGTATGGCCTACCAAGAGTGGTGTATGGCCTACCAAGAGTGGTGTATGGCCTACCAAGAGTGGTGTATGGCCTACCAAGAGTGGTGTATGGCCTACCAAGAGTGGTGTATGGCCTACCAAGAGTGGTGTATGGCCTACCAAGAGTGGTGTATGGCCTACCAAGAGTGGTGTATGGCCTACCAAGAGTGGTGTATGGCCTACCAAGAGTGGTGTATGGCCTACCAAGAGTGGTGTATGGCCTACCAAGAGTGGTGTATGGCCTACCAAGAGTGGTGTATGGCCTACCAAGAGTGGTGTATGGCCTACCAAGAGTGGTGTATGGCCTACCAAGAGTGGTGTATGGCCTACCAAGAGTGGTGTATGGCCTACCAAGAGTGGTGTATGGCCTACCAAGAGTGGTGTATGGCCTACCAAGAGTGGTGTATGGCCTACCAAGAGTGGTGTATGGCCTACCAAGAGTGGTGTATGGCCTACCAAGAGTGGTGTATGGCCTACCAAGAGTGGTGTATGGCCTACCAAGAGTGGTGTATGGCCTACCAAGAGTGGTGTATGGCCTACCAAGAGTGGTGTATGGCCTACCAAGAGTGGTGTATGGCCTACCAAGAGTGGTGTATGGCCTACCAAGAGTGGTGTATGGCCTACCAAGAGTGGTGTATGGCCTACCAAGAGTGGTGTATGGCCTACCAAGAGTGGTGTATGGCCTACCAAGAGTGGTGTATGGCCTACCAAGAGTGGTGTATGGCCTACCAAGAGTGGTGTATGGCCTACCAAGAGTGGTGTATGGCCTACCAAGAGTGGTGTATGGCCTACCAAGAGTGGTGTATGGCCTACCAAGAGTGGTGTATGGCCTACCAAGAGTGGTGTATGGCCTACCAAGAGTGGTGTATGGCCTACCAAGAGTGGTGTATGGCCTACCAAGAGTGGTGTATGGCCTACCAAGAGTGGTGTATGGCCTACCAAGAGTGGTGTATGGCCTACCAAGAGTGGTGTATGGCCTACCAAGAGTGGTGTATGGCCTACCAAGAGTGGTGTATGGCCTACCAAGAGTGGTGTATGGCCTACCAAGAGTGGTGTATGGCCTACCAAGAGTGGTGTATGGCCTACCAAGAGTGGTGTATGGCCTACCAAGAGTGGTGTATGGCCTACCAAGAGTGGTGTATGGCCTACCAAGAGTGGTGTATGGCCTACCAAGAGTGGTGTATGGCCTACCAAGAGTGGTGTATGGCCTACCAAGAGTGGTGTATGGCCTACCAAGAGTGGTGTATGGCCTACCAAGAGTGGTGTATGGCCTACCAAGAGTGGTGTATGGCCTACCAAGAGTGGTGTATGGCCTACCAAGAGTGGTGTATGGCCTACCAAGAGTGGTGTATGGCCTACCAAGAGTGGTGTATGGCCTACCAAGAGTGGTGTATGGCCTACCAAGAGTGGTGTATGGCCTACCAAGAGTGGTGTATGGCCTACCAAGAGTGGTGTATGGCCTACCAAGAGTGGTGTATGGCCTACCAAGAGTGGTGTATGGCCTACCAAGAGTGGTGTATGGCCTACCAAGAGTGGTGTATGGCCTACCAAGAGTGGTGTATGGCCTACCAAGAGTGGTGTATGGCCTACCAAGAGTGGTGTATGGCCTACCAAGAGTGGTGTATGGCCTACCAAGAGTGGTGTATGGCCTACCAAGAGTGGTGTATGGCCTACCAAGAGTGGTGTATGGCCTACCAAGAGTGGTGTATGGCCTACCAAGAGTGGTGTATGGCCTACCAAGAGTGGTGTATGGCCTACCAAGAGTGGTGTATGGCCTACCAAGAGTGGTGTATGGCCTACCAAGAGTGGTGTATGGCCTACCAAGAGTGGTGTATGGCCTACCAAGAGTGGTGTATGGCCTACCAAGAGTGGTGTATGGCCTACCAAGAGTGGTGTATGGCCTACCAAGAGTGGTGTATGGCCTACCAAGAGTGGTGTATGGCCTACCAAGAGTGGTGTATGGCCTACCAAGAGTGGTGTATGGCCTACCAAGAGTGGTGTATGGCCTACCAAGAGTGGTGTATGGCCTACCAAGAGTGGTGTATGGCCTACCAAGAGTGGTGTATGGCCTACCAAGAGTGGTGTATGGCCTACCAAGAGTGGTGTATGGCCTACCAAGAGTGGTGTATGGCCTACCAAGAGTGGTGTATGGCCTACCAAGAGTGGTGTATGGCCTACCAAGAGTGGTGTATGGCCTACCAAGAGTGGTGTATGGCCTACCAAGAGTGGTGTATGGCCTACCAAGAGTGGTGTATGGCCTACCAAGAGTGGTGTATGGCCTACCAAGAGTGGTGTATGGCCTACCAAGAGTGGTGTATGGCCTACCAAGAGTGGTGTATGGCCTACCAAGAGTGGTGTATGGCCTACCAAGAGTGGTGTATGGCCTACCAAGAGTGGTGTATGGCCTACCAAGAGTGGTGTATGGCCTACCAAGAGTGGTGTATGGCCTACCAAGAGTGGTGTATGGCCTACCAAGAGTGGTGTATGGCCTACCAAGAGTGGTGTATGGCCTACCAAGAGTGGTGTATGGCCTACCAAGAGTGGTGTATGGCCTACCAAGAGTGGTGTATGGCCTACCAAGAGTGGTGTATGGCCTACCAAGAGTGGTGTATGGCCTACCAAGAATGGTGTATGGCCTGCCAAGAGTGGTGTATGGCCTACCAAGAGCGGTGTATGGCCTACCAAGAGTGGTGTATGGCCTACCAAGAGCAGTGTATGGCCTTCCAAGAGAGCAGTGTATGGCCTACCAAGAGTGGTGTATGGGCTACCAAGAGCGGTGTATGGCCTGCCAAGAGCAGTGTATGGCCTGCCAAGAGCAGTTTATGGCCTACCAAGAGTGGTGTAACAAGTCTCGGGATCCATCTACGTTGTTTTCACTTGCTCTGTGGCGATAAGAGCGCGCGCGTGTGTGTGTGTGACCCCGAACCTTTGACCTCGTGAGATAAGGAACGCCAGTGGTCAGATATCACCCGCCTGCGACCTCCTCTGCCGCAGGTGTGGAAGATGGTAGATAAGATACACAGATTAGGTCATCTGTGTGGCGCGCGCCGATAGCATTGCTGTAGACACAGTGTATATATACCTTCTCCCTACGCCTGAAATCTGAAGTGAGTTTTGTAATTTCAGCGCGTCATTTTTTTGTGGCATATTCCTCCGAACGTAAGATGGAAATCGGATCGGGCCATTTGAAATCGGCTCCGTCTGAGAGACGCAGTCCCCCACCTCCCCATGCTTTTTTTTTGCGCAGTAGACTCCAAGACACTTGGGTTAGGCGAGGAGAAAGTGGGGCGGAACATTATCTATTGTAGTGGGGGTTTCACGCCAGGTGAACTTTTGTTTCTTACGAGCTTTGATATAAGAAAAAACCCTCAAATCTCTGGGTGGAACATTTTTATATTGGAAGAAACAGTGGAAGAAAGAAATATATATAGAAATGGAATAACGTAAGATGGCTTCGTCCTGTGTGTTATATAATCAATGTTCAGGAAACATTTAAAGAGATGTAATTATGACCTCAGTAATCCACTTAGCTAGCGTCGTATACCGTACTCCACCAAAGACTTTCAATGTCAGGAATGGTCTTGCGATATTTGTAGATTCTAATATCAACGTACGTAAGGCGTATTTAGAATGCCTTTGTGAACTGTTGTCGTATGAATGCCTTCAAAGAGGCGGTGGTCTGGGGCACCAAACGTATTCATTGCAGATGCGTTTTGTTATACATCAGTCCCACACGACCAGGTTCGTATCCCCACGCGTGACTGACAGCTGCATGTGAAAAGCCAGTGACAGAATATGACAGCCGCGGATCACGGACCTGGTGCTATGGCAATGGGAACGTACCATCTACTTAACAGACTGATGAACCAGATTACACATGTGGGACTTGGCAAGCGCGCTCCTGGTACCTCTGCGCTCGCCAGCTTTCTACTACCTCCGCTCCCTCCCTCCCAGCCAGCTAGCTCTTGGTAGAGACAAGTTACACACGTCATCTCTGTCCTGCGCTGTCACTGGGTACGAAACACGCCCTGTTCTCTCGCTGGCCCACGCGGTCGAGGCTGCTCTGGGGCGTACGGTCGTTGTAAATGGAAGCTCAAAGAAACTTACATTTGAATTCTGGGCTTCACCCGTTCACCTGGATAGATTCCCAAACGACTCGTGTTCCTCCTCCTCCTCAGGTGATGGCAAACAGTGGATTCACCACGGTAAGAAGCTGCTGTCATGAGGGGGCTCAATCATCTACACTATGTTATATTGATTATTATCCGCCTCGGGTCCTCACTTTTCCCGTCGCTCGAGACTTGCATCGGGTTACTAATGACGCGCATAAACACGGCGGGGGGTGGAGGCAGAAGGGAAAATGGAAGTTTTACATTCATTTTAAAATTCTCCGAAGACCATCTTTAACCCCCTGGCCACTTCCTCCTCCTTCTCCTCCTTTTCTCGTAACTGATGCCCGCAGACTTCTGCCCAAAGGATGAGCCGATCCGTAGGAACCCATTCGACCGACTTTTGAGCTGATGCGGTGGATGATTTCAGCGCGTAAAGGTGACTCAGATGTTGACCCCCCTGGCGACCGTACATATCGAGGAGAGAGTGTGAGCCAGTTCCTCCCTCCGCCTCCCCCCGTGTGGATTCAAGTTGTTTGGGGATGGTGAGCCGAGGACAAGTCTTCGCCTACCGTTGTGGAAGGACGATCTCTGATGACACCAGTTAAGAACAATGAGCCTTAGGTATGAGATAGGCCTTGTCTACACTTGACTTGTTGAGGTTATATCAGGTGAGAGGTCAAGCCGTCGTACTCATTGGTCATACGGTCGCGTTCCAAGCCGTTGAATGGGAGAGACCGACCCAGACCATTGGTCTATAGTAAGGCCATAAGGGAGGAGTAAAGCGTCTATTTTGATGGCAATTTCACCCCCACGCGCATATCGCTACGGCCAGATGCAGCGGGCCACTGTATTGCCCGCGCGCGGCGCTCCGCCGGAGCCATTCGCCCACCGCAGGAGGGTGACATAAACACATGTATTGACCCTCCTGCGCTGATGGTATTGCCGTTCGACCTTATGTCATTTTATGGAATGGCATGCAGAGCTGTGCCGATGTGTCATAAGGATAATTTTCCCGGTATGTTCCAGTCATACCGTGGGATACCCCAGACTATAAGTGTTTGGACAAGTGTGTGTGTGTGTGTGTGTAATATACGTTTCACCAGACTCCTCCCGCTTGTGGGTACACAACGGGTAAGGCTTTATCACCGTCAGTCGACGGGAAGGAGTATATAGTCTTATCGAGGACCGTCTCTTCCCGAAGGAGTCCCTCATTTCCCTGCTCCTGCGTGGAGCGCAGCCTCGAGGCTCCATGGAAGAGGTCCTGGGGTTGTATTATGATAATGAATAGTGATAATGATGATAATAGTGATGATAATGATAGTGATGATGATGATGATAATGATAGTGATGATGAGATGATAATGATAGTGATGATGATAGTATTTATTCTGATTTGTCGTTCATGTGAAGGTTTCAGCGTTAGACCGAAATCTAACTTTTTGGGAATCATCTGTGAACACGTCGGTCAAGAAACCATTATCTACCGACGTCTCAACTTTTAGAAAATTGATGTCGTGGAAAAACCTGACAGGAAAGAGAAGAAAAAATGAGAAGAAAATAACTTCACTGAATCTGACGGACTCTGACGATTCGTTACCTCCAAGTTGTTCGCTTGACCGAGTTCCTCTCTCTCTCTCGTGTGTGTGTGTGTGTGTGTGTGTGTGTGTGTGTGTGTGTGTGTGTGTGGTAGCGAGAGCTCTATAGTAATGTTCTGCGTCTGTTGCGTGGGGATGGGGGGGAGAGAGAGGCATCCCGCACCCATGTCCTCCTAGATCACTCCAGGGAGAGGGAGTAGGGTGGGGGGAGGGTTAGGGTATGCGAGTCCTCCCTCTCTCTCTCTCTTAGTCCTCAGAGGAGGGGGGGGGGGGATTAGGTGGCATAGCCGTGTTGAGTGTGTGACATGGAACTAAGACTTGGGTGTGGTGGGGGGGGGGGGGTAATATATTGGCCATCAAGTGCGGTCGGTGTCGCCACAACTCACGCGGGAGCCTTTTCTTAAAAGCCTTTACATAATGTGCCTTTTCTTGCATACCCAAATGCCGCTTCCCATACGACGTATTTAAGATCGAGGAAGAAAATACGTCCCGTGATGAATACATTATGAGAGTCTCGTCTGATTAAGGAATTTCTATTCCCGTGGGAAGCGGGGGAAGGAAGAAGGAGGCCAGGCAAGTATGATCTCTATCCGGTTTATAGCCTTCAGATTCCCATTCATAAATCCCTTTCCACCTTATATCCCCTTTTGGATTTTCACTCGTAAATCCCGAACCACAGGAACTCGCATAACTTCACCGGGTTTTATTGTAAGGCATCCTGCACGAGGTAGCAGGTCGGAGCCCGCAGGGGCGTGGGCGGCGGCGTCCCTCCAGCCCTTTTGCCAGCCAGCAGGATTGGGGTCAGGACCCCCCGCCAGTTCCGCAAGATTGGCTCCCGCAAAAGGGGTGTGTGTGTGCACGGCTGCCTGCACTTGGTCCATCCCAGGGGAATAATGGGGGTTGGGGTGAGGCACAGCTGATGATGGTGATGGTGGGTCGAATTGCTTCCTCCTCCCCGTGAGCACGATGAGGGCGATCTCTGGAGTTCGACGGTACGACCCCTTGGATACTGTGTCCTGCTGGCCTTCGACCTGACTGTTAAAGGTGGGCCTTCGTGCCCAAGGGTCGTACCTTCGTACTTTAGGGGGTCGTGCCGTTCGTGCCATTCGCACGCCGCCCTCCTCCTTGTCAGGTTGACACCTCCAGTGTTGGCAAAAGGTCGTCAACAACCTGAGGGTTATGAAGCCAAGTACCCGGCAGATAAACCTCCAGCGAGGCGTCACTTATCCAGTGTATTGTGAGGTGCCGACGAGCCATCTAGTGTATTGTGAGGTGCCGACGAGGCATCCAGTGTATTATGAGGTGCCGACGAGGCATCTAGTGTATTGTGAGGTGCCGACGAGCCATCCAGTGTATTGTGAGGTGCCGACGAGGCATCCATTGTGTTGTGAAGTGCCGACGAACCATCGTGTATATTGCGAGGTGCCGACGAACCATCCAGTGTATATTGTGAGGTGCCGACGAGCCATCCACTGTATATTGTGAGGTGCCGACGAGCCATCCACTGTATATTGTGAGGTGCCGACGAACCATCCAGTGTATATTGTGAGGTGCCGACGAGCCATCCAGTGTATATTGTGAGGTGCCGACGAGCCATCCAGTGTATATTGTGAGGTGCCGACGAGCCATCCACTGTATATTGTGAGGTGCCGACGAGCCATCCACTGTATATTGTGAGGTGCCGACGAACCATCCAGTGTATATTGTGAGGTGCCGACGAGCCATCCACTGTATATTGTGAGGTGCCGACGAGCCATCCACTGTATATTGTGAGGTGCCGACGAACCATCCAGTGTATATTGTGAGGTGCCGACGAGCCATCCAGTGTATTATTGTCAGGCGTCGATGAGCCATCCAGTGCGTTATGAGGCGTCAGCCATGCAGCACGCCGCCCGTTAAGTTGGTCATGCTGTGCTGAAGCGTTGGTCAGATGAATGTGGGTGCCTAGGCGTTGGGGAGGCAGGTGCACGAACGTGTAAACTTCATCAGACCTCGAGTACATGAACGTCTTGACTTCATCAGAGCTCGAGTACATGAACGTCTTGACTTCATCAGAGCTCGAGTACATGAACGTCTTGACTTCATCAGACCTCGAGTACATGAACGTCTTGACTTCATCAGAGCTCGAGTACATGAACGTCTTGACTTCATCAGACCTCGAGTACATGAACGTCTTGACTTCATCAGAGCTCGAGTACATGAACGTCTTGACTTCATCAGACCTCGAGTACATGAACGTCTTGACTTCATCAGAGCTCGAGTACATGAACGTCTTGACTCCAGGACGGTTGAATGCTTTGAACGTGAGTAAATATGAGGTCTTGGGTGCTTGAGAGTCACTGTAGGTCACGGAGGGTTGACGTGCATGTGTATTTATTGATTCCTGGACTTCTCTCGAGTCCAAGAGCGTTGATGATTCTGAGTGAGTTTGGAGTATGCAGTGTGCCTTGGAGTATGCAGTATGCACTTTGGGTATGCAGTATGCTTTGTAGTATGCAGTGTGCCTTGGAGTATGCAGTGTGCCCTGGAGTATGCAGTGTGCCTTGGAGTATGCAGTATGCACTTGGGGTATGCAGTATGCTTTGTAGTATGCAGTGTGCCTTGGAGTATGCAGTATGCTTTCGAGTATGCAGTATGCTTTGGAGTATGCAGTATGCACTTGGGGTATGCAGTATGCACTTGGGGTATGCAGTATGCCATAGAGTACAGTGATCGCCAACGTCCCTTTCATATTCCGGTCTTCTGAGTTCGTGTTGTGCCGTGTGAAGCGCTGACCCTCAAGGGTCAGGAGGCGGTACAGAGTGGTGTCGTCGGCGGCTGGAAACATCTCCCTCTTCCAGCCACATCTAGATTCGGGTCGTGCCGCCTCGGCTTCCAGCGATTCCTGGAAATATTAGCTGTGGGAAATGGGGGGCGGGTGCTGGCTTCCATGTGTGGCAAGTTGGCCTCCAGCGGAATATATAAAACTTAACCCCCCCCCCTCCCCAACCCTTTCCTCCCCCCCCCCCCTTCCTCCCCCCGACCCTCCTCCTCCTCCACACCCCACGATGTGCCCTGCCGAGGGAAGGGGGGGGGGGGGGGGGGAGGAGACCCTCTGCCATTGATTTATCTGTGATCCTGCCTTCTTTGCTTGCCCTCCCCCCCTCCCCCACAAACCCCAACACAAGCACAAGCACCACCTGCTTGTGGCGGTCATGAATAATTCACGCAGGGAGGGCGCGGTGCGCCCCTCTTCCTTCCTCTCAACCCCCCTCCCCCCCCCTCCTCCTCCTCCCCCAGCTTATCTATCGCTCGCTCGCTCTTTTATTCGCCTTGGGGGAGGGAGGGGAGGGGGCAGGAGGGGGGGGTGTTATCCTCCTCCGCCACTTGCGCGATGGCTTATCTGCCGTGCCGTCTCTGCCCCCCCAATGTTGTGGTCTGCGTCTCTCCTCGTCCACGGACGTGAGGGATGATGGTTGATACACCCGCCCGATAGTGCACGTCTCTCTCTCTCTCTCTCTCTCTCTCTCTCTCTCTCTCTCTCTCTCTCTCTCTCTCTCTCTCTCTCTCGCTGGACACCTTATTTGCCGTTCCTCTCTGCCTCATGCTTATCTCTCTCTCTCCCCCCCTCACCTCATCGTTCTAAGGCATGAGGGTATGATGCTTATTATTAATGCGGGATTAATGTTGATTACATCACGCTGTTAGTGAATCTTGAGTAGCTGTTTTAAGTTGATTGCTTGGGAGGAGAGAGAGAGAGAGAGAGAGAGAGAGAGAGAGAGAGAGAGAGAGAGAGAGAGAGAGAGAGATTACCTTTTTCCGATGACTGTACTGGAGGCAGCTGTCATCTTGTTTTCTAAGATTTGGCTGGTGTGTGTGTGTGTGTTTGTGTCGCAACCTCCTGGTGGTGGAGGCCCTTGCCAACACTGGAGGATGTGTCTGCCCCTCCTCACCAGGCACGTCCAACCTTGGCCTTGCCCTCGGTATTGCTTACTATCATCCGGTCACTTCCTCAAGTCCTAACTAAAGTTGTTCCTCCAGTCTCCTCTCCTAGTGGTTGTTCCTCGACTCGCCACATTTGTAGGAACCGCTCGAGAAAACTCAAGTTTTTCCGTGACGGATCCGTCTAGACTGCCTTGCTTCCCTCACTGTCTCCCTTCCGTCTCTCCGTCTCTCTGTCCAGTTCTGTTCCTCCATCTCGTCCCTGTCTCTCGGTGCCCTGAAGCGCTTGGCGGCACAAACTACTTCCGCGGCAGAAATTTGGCCGGTGACAAGGCAGGAGTCCACTGGCTTGCCTCTCTCTCTCTCTCTCTCTCTCTCTCTCTCTCTCTCTCTCTCTCTCTCTCTCTCTCTCTCTCTCTCTCTCGTAAGGGCCGCCCCCGGAGGGTTGGCGGAACAAACCAGTTTCGCGACACAAATTGGATGGTGACGAGTCAGAAGTCGACAGCTCCCGCCGCCTCTTTCCCCCTCCATCCATCCTGTCTTCCTTCCTTCTTTCTTTCCTTCTCTCTCTCTCTCTCTCTCTCTCTCTCTCTCTCTCTCTCTCTCTCTCTCTCTCTCTCTCTCTCTCTCTCTCTCTCTCTCTTTCTTTCTTGTCTTCACCACCGCGCGAGCGGGGGTGTGTGACGGGAAACCACCCACCTCCCCCCCCCCCCCCCCCAACTGCGGAAGGGTTGGGGTTGGACGTCACGGGTCACCGTCGCGTCACGTCACGGCTGGTGACAGGGAGGGGCTGGGTGTCGGTTCGGGGGAGTCGTCGTCACCACCATCACCCAGTGGTCGGCCGTCCTGGCCCGGAGAGAGAGAGAGAGAGAGAGAGAGAGAGAGAGAGAGAGCGCAAACCCCTCCCCTCCGTCGTCTCGGTCCTGACGCCCCTCTGACAGATTTCATCATTGCCGCTCACCCGTCTCGCTCGCGCTCTCACTGAACGTCAGGAGGGAGGGACCATTTGGCGAGTGTCAGCGCCAGACCGGGGGGGCAACGCCCGTGGTGTGGCGAGGGGGTATATAATGAAGTGTCAGACAGTAGCTGACGACTCACACACACACACACACACGGCTCTGACCTTCACCGTCAGCTGGGCGGAGGACACCAAGTTCTGAACAGTGTCAGACGACGGCTCAGCAAGCGCCTCGGGAGGTGTCGAAAACAGCTGAAGACGCGGACGTGAATGTGTTCTAGAAAACAGCTGGTGTGATTGTGTGTGTGTGTGTGTGTGTGTGTGTGTGTAGTCTGCAGGGGTGTGACGGATCTGTATAGGCCAGCAGAGCCACCATAGCGTAGTCTCCAGGGGCGTGACAAGATTTATATATAGGCCTACAACGCTAGTGTAACGTAGTCTCCACGGGTGTGACAGATTTGTATAGGCCTACGGAGGTAACGTAACTTAAAGTCTCCAGGGATGTGACCGACTTATATATATAGACCTACCGAGCTGACGTGACGTAGTTTCAAGGGGCGTGACAAGGTTTATATGTATATATATATAGGCCCACAGCGCTAATGTAAGGGCAGAGCCGCGCCCCCCTCCCTGGGTTGTTGAAATATTCATGTTATGTTAACGACGTTGTTGGGAGGGTGAGGGAGGGTGAGGGTAGTCAATTGGCGCTAGAGCGAGCGTGTGATGTCGTGATTTCATACCTGCCTGGGCGCGCTCACCTGACCACCACCCCCCTCTCTCCCTCCCTCCACACGCCTGCACCACACCCCTCCTCCCTCCTCTACTGCGTCTTAGTTAGTCCATCACCTTTGTGGTAACTCTCTCTCTCTCTCTCTCTCTCTCTCTCTCTCTCTCTCTCTCTCTCTCTCTCTCTCTCTCTCTCTCTCTCTCTCTCTCTCTCTCTCGCTGGTCTTATCTCCTCCGTAAATTGCCTTGGTGAGGTGATTTAGACACCTCCCTTGAGAGATACAGAGAGAGAGACTGCATTCGTCCCCTCATTGCAGTTTATCCCTTAGCTTGTCTCATTATTGGCTAATTACCTCAGCGAGGCGTGGCCTGATGGGTCAATTACTCAGCTGACCGAGAGATGGGAGAAACTCGTCTGTGGTCTCCGTATGGAGGTTTATCTCCCCAGTTTCTCCCCGAGAGATGGGAGAGATTCTTCGGTAGTCTCCCTGTGGAGATTTTTGTTGTGTGGCCCGCTGTGTTGTGTGTGGCCCACTGTTTTGTGTGTGACCCACTGTGTTGTGTGACTCGCTGTGTTGTATGTGACCCGCTGTGTTAGGGGGGACCCGCTGTGTTAGGTGTGCCCCGCTGTGTTAGGGGTGACCTGCTGTGTTGGGTGACCCGCTGTTGCTGGGTGTGACCCGCTGTGTTGTGTGTGACTCTTATTACGTCTACGCTCGTCACCCACCCACCATCTCTACTGCAGATAGTGCTATGCCCTGTAGAGCCATATTCCCGTCCCTCTCCTCATCACCACACACTGTTGCCATAGCATTATATTCTCTCTCTCTCTCTCTCTCTCTCTCTCTCTCTCTCTCTCTCTCTCTCTCTCTCTCTCTCTCTCTCTCTCTCTCTCTCTCTCTCTCTCAGCCTAGCGAGCCATCGTGAAACATTGCTAAGGAGAGAAGAAGGAAAACAAAAAAAAAAAAAAAAAAATGCACCTGGGTTGGATATCGGACACATTAAGGCGGGGATTCATCGGTCTCCAGTCCATTACGGCTCACGCGGGAGGCGACCGGTATTTTAAAGGGAGTTTAATTCCCTGACATTTTCTCCAGTACTCATAAAACGATCGACCTTAAATCCTAGCGTCGTGAGATGCTCTTTATTGGCTTGTGAAGAGAGTGAATACCTGCGTTCAGTCGCTACACACACACACACACACACACACACACACACACACACACACACACACACACACACACACACACACACGCATATTATGCCATTATGATTATGTCAATCAACAGTCCACATGAATATCCCGCTTCTATTGTTCGTATTGTTGTGGTCGTTAGTAATGAGGTGTCGAATGAACGCACTCTTCCAACACACACACACACACACACACACACACACACACACACACACACCAGGGACCGTCTGCGGTGTAGTGGGATAGCATTGTTGACCATGAGTGAGCACTTGCCGGCGAGGGTGTGACGAGGGAGCGCGGCACTCGGCCACGACGCCCATCTGAGAATTTTATCCTCTAATCCTGTTATTATTTTATCCTCCTATCTTATCATTTATCATGCTCTCGGGTTTGGTCGTTAAATGGGATACTTAGCCTAGAACTTGTATATGTGTGTTTGTATACACATATAGGAGTGAAGACATAGTACATATATATATATATATATATATATATATATATATATATATATATATATATATATATATATACAAGGTTAAATGGGGTAAACCATGGAAAGCTGTGTAGGTATGTATATTTGCGTGTGTGGACGTATGTATATACATTGTGTATGGGGGTGGGTTGGGCCATTTCTTTCGTCTGTTTCCTTGCGCTACCTCGCAAACGCGGGAGACAGCGGCAAAAAAAAAAAAAAAAAAAAAAAAACAAGGTTAAAAGACACGGGGCAACAAGGACGAAAATCTCACCCCCCGTAACACACACACATTGATCATTGATGACAGATAGTAACCACACATGATGTAGTGCACGTATTGTACACCTTCACGTTAAGGTTTATCCTGACATGGAATTTGCTTCGTTTTCTAATCACTTGGGAGGTTTTATGTAGTTTTCGGTATCAGGGCTCGCACCTTTTTTTGGAATGCCTGATTCTGAAGACGTTTTAGTTGCTACTTGCATCATGGGAACATGCACGTTGTGCCATTCCTAATTTTTTTCTCATGGCCCCTTTTTTCTTAAGCATATTTAATCTTAAGAACATATCTCCAAGTTATCGAGGTTTCTGATCTTAAGGTAGAACACATTTCCAGGAGGCAGATTGTTCTGCTGTTCATTTAGAACACTTTTTTTAGGGGGTAAAGGGTTTCTGATCATCAGGATGAACACATTTTCAGACATCAGAGGTTTCTTCTCTTCAGTAGACCACATTCCAGGGAGCAAAAGTTTCATCTCTTCAGATAGAACACATATCCGGGCACTAGAGCATTGTGATGTCCAGTTAGAACACATTTCCAGTCAAGAGAGCACTAAAGTGTACAGTTGCCACATATTTCCAGGCACTAGAGCATTGTGGTGTCCAGTTAGAACACATATCCAGGCACGAGAGCATTGTGGTATCCAGTCAGAACACATATCCAGGCACGAGAGCACTCTAGTGTACAGTTACCACATATTTCCAGGCACCAGAGGCTTCTGTAGTGTTGGTCAGCAGTATTTTCCATTCTTCCAGTCTGTGGGTTCCGTCCAGTGTCCCGGACAGCAAAAAGGTTTATCGTACGCTGGTCAGCGGGGATCTGCTTGTCTTTTACAAAAGGAACCGTAATATATTCCATCAGGTTTTGTGACGAAGATGGTCTGGATCTCTCCAAGCTGTTGAGATTTTCCAGTGTTCCAGGCACCATGGAATTACATATTTCTCAGCACTGAATGCCAGGGGGAATCAGTTATTATGATGATTCTTCTTCCTCTTATTATTATTATTATCATTATTTATTGTATTATTATTATTATTATTATTATTATTATTATTATTATTATTATTAGTTATTGTATTATTAGTTTTATTATTATTATTATTATTATTATTATTATTATTATTATTATTATTATTATTATTATTATTATTATCGTTATTATTATTATTATTTAACCCCAGGACCTCTTTTATGGGGATCCGAGGCTACGCTTCACTCAGGAGCAGGGAATGGTGGACGCCTTTGCCGCGGGAAATACCTCCAACAAGTTTGTACTCCTTTTCGTCCGTGGGCGATAGTAATGCCGAAGGTGACCTTTAGCTCGCGCTGTCGCCACTAACAGGCGGAATCCGGTAGCACCACTTGAATATGGAACCTCTCATCATTCCCGTCCCTCCCCCATCCCAGCACCCCATTACTGCACTAATTGACTGACAATTATGACCACCATTGCAATTTCCAGTGGGAGACCCCCGAAGACTCTCTCTCTCTCTCCCTAGCTACGTCACTACTATCTCTGGGAAGGGATTAATCACGGTGAGTCTTAATTATCATGCAAATTGCCCCCCCCCCCTCCCTCACCGCCCGCAAGGCTCATCATCGTCTGTCAGCAACCATCCCCCTCATGCGGAGATGAACAGCGCGGTCGGTAATATGGTCGGAGGAAGAGGGAGGGAGGGAGGAGGAGGAGGGCATGGGGTGTGTTCTTTCGTTCGTGTGCACGATAACAGGAGGGAAATGAGTCGAAGTATCCAACGGAGGGAGAGAGGAGGGAGCGTGTTTATATAAAGGGAATTCAGATGCAAATGTGAGGAAGTGAGCGAGTAAGTGCAGCGGAGGAGGAGGAGGAGGAGGAGGAAAGCATGTCTTATGAGGAAGGATAGGGTTAGGGGTGAGGGGGGGGAAAGAGCAAGGACAAAGTCTCTCTCTCTCTCTCTCTCTCTCTCTCTCTCTCTCTCTCTCTCTCTCTCTCTCTCTCTCTCTCTCATCCATGACAAGCCGCGACGGCCCCAGGGACGTCGCCTCCCCGCTGGCCAGCCCTGGGCCGCGGTACGTGCCCATAACTCGCGGCTGCGGGGAGTTACCAGCACGTAACTTTGTGGCGGCGGAGTTACCACCTCCCTCACCTCCCAGTAACTCCTGTAGGGAGGGAGTGGGGGGGGGGGGGCATCATCTGCCGAGGCTGGCCGGGTCGTCGTCGTACAGTTTTGTGGAGCTCCTGAGGCCTGATCATAGATGAAGAGAGTAAATGACGGATGAAGAGCTCCTCAAAGTCGACTTGTTTACCTCAGAAGTATCGCCAAGATTTTATTATCATTGTTCGTTAAGGGTCGACACATCACACATGGAGCACGAGGCGTTTCCAGGCAGTCCTCCGTACTTCTGCTGTCGTGAAGGACCTTAAAAAGACCAGTTACGTGAGCATCTCATCTCAAATATCACACACAGACTGGAAATGGGAAAGGTGTGGTCGGTCTGTCGCTCTTTGCGTTCCTCCCCATCGTATGGCAAGAAGGCAACAGCAAGTGCTGCGTCTTTTGGTTCACCAGGGAGGCGGATCCTGCCGTGTTTGAGACCCGGATTGGTGCGTTCACCAGGGAGGCGGGTCCTGCCGTGTTTGAGACCCGGATTGGTGCGTTCACCAGGGAGGCGGGTCCTGCCGTGTTTGAGACCCGGATTGGTGTGTTCACCAGGGAGACGGATCCTGCCGTGTTTGAGACCCGGATTGGTGCGTTCACCAGGGAGGCGGGTCCTGCCGTGTTTGAGACCCGGATTGGTGTGTTCACCAGGGAGACGGATCCTGCCGTGTTTGAGACCCGCATTGGTGAGTTCACCAGCAGAGGCGGGTCCTGCCGTGTTCTATACCCTAAGTTAGCCAGGTGCTGCAGTATTATACACAACAACCTATGTTATCCACGGCATGGATATGCTGCATCAAAGTTCCTGGTTATCTAAGTCACTTGTAAACCTTCATCACGCTTCTCGCCAGCGATGATCATCCCGAGAGGTTCTTGTGTCTCGGGTGTTGAGCGCCAAAGTTTTCGTCAGCGGAAGACGCCGTCGGGTCGCCCACGTATTCGCCACCCCAAGAGGTCAGAGGATAGTGTAGGGTGGGTGGGGTCGTCGTCCCCTCCGGCTGTTGGAGGTTACATATATACTCCAGCCACAGTATCTTCAGGCCAAGAGGCACTCGACTCCTTCCCTCGATCTCTGTGTCTCTAAGTAGTAGACATTCTTACTCGGGCAGTTCCTGGCAGCAGACGAAACAGAGGACGCTCTTGTCCCGTCATACGGTGGCAGCAGAAGACTCCCTGTTACCCGGTCAGAGGGCGAAAGGACAACAGCAAGCAGGGGCAGCAGACTTGTCTGTTCCCTCCAGGTCAAAGCATGGCAACAGAGCCCAGCATTCAGCCGCGCTCTTCTGCTTCTTGGACCAAAAATTCAATAAGCAGGACAGTTGGTCGTCTGGTGGCCCGGCCGTCACATACCACCGCCGACGGGGAGCGAGACAGCAACAGGAGGTAATAACTCAGTCCTCGTCCTCCCTCTGTCATGGGCCCGTGTCACGGGGAGAGACACGGCTGACGGGGCGATGGATTATGAGGGATGAATGACACGCCGGGGGGAGGGGGAAGAGCATATTCCATGAGGAATTTCATGGATTGATCACCGAAGAGACGCTGGCACAGGGGGGGGATGTTCTGCAGTGAGAGCAGTGGTGCAAGAAGTCCTTCCTTGCTTCTCTCTACACAGCAGCCACGGACGGACTGACAAGAACGGCCGTGGGTGATAGACTTCTGTTTGTCTTCCCGTATCTCTCTCATTTGCCCGTCCGTCTGTCCTTCTTATCTCCTCCTCCAGTTACAGTCAGTGGGGCAAACGCACGCTCTCACTCTCACACTTGCCCTCTCAAACGAGGGAATGAATCGGTGGGGATAGATCAGCGAGGAGGAGGAGGAGGAGGGAGACACACACACACATACACACACACACACACACACACACACACACACACACACACACACACACACACACACACGCACACAGGAGAGGAATTAAGAAGAGGAGGTTATAAGGCGATGGGTGATATCACTATCCAGCCAGAATGACGTAAGGAGGAGGAGGGAGTTGAAGGAGAACGTCGGGCTGGACCTGAGGGTGAGGAAGGGGAGGAGGACTCGCCGGAGAGAAGGATCACGAAGGAGGAATAAGGCGGGAGATGGATTAACAAGCGATTTGCTGGACTACCCAGCCAAAATGTTCGCTGAAGAGGAAGGAAGGGGCTGGCCAGACCTGGTTTTCCAGAGGCTGTCTGCCTCTCTATATTATAGTAATATCATATATTATAGTTTTTTTTGTAAATGTTAGTTGATTTTGAGTGAAGTGTTGCTTCCTTCGTAATGTATGGAGCGAGGGCTGGCTGCAGTGTATTATGCAGTAATGTATGGAGGCAACTTTGCCCGCAGTGTATCATACAGTAATGTATGGAGGGAGGGAACTTTGCCTGCAGTGTATGCAGTAATGCATGGGGAGGGAGAGAGAGAGAGAGAGTTGGCTGCCTTGCCTCTGTGAAAACCAAAGGATTTATTTATACAACTTTATATATATATATATATATATATATATATATATATATATATATATATATATATATATATATATATATATATATATACGGTCAGCCGATGGCAGCGAAGGAAAAGAAAGAAGAAATTGATAAAACTCAAGATCGTGAAAGAATTTGTAAGAGGAAGGCTTTTTATAGCCCGTCTCGCGACTGTCTGTGCTAACACATTCATGTGGGTCTGTACAGCGGAACGCTTCGCTTCATGTCCTGCAGGGAAGTGTTGCGCGTTTCTTCTTCTTCTTCTTCTTCTTCTTCTTCTTCTTCTCCTTCTCCTTCTTCTTCTTCTTCTTCTTCTTCTTCTTCTTCTTCTTCTTCTTCTTCTTCTTCTCTCTCTCTCTCTCTCTCTCTCTCTCTCTCTCTCTCTCTCTCTCTCTCTCTCTCTCTCTCTCTCTCTCTCTCTCTCTCTCTCTCTCTCTCTGTTCTAACCTAGTTTCTGACGGCCGTGGGCCGTTCTATTTAACACAGTCCCCCGGGGGCCCGTTGCGAAAGCGGAGCAGGGATGTTCCGTTCCGTGGCCCGGGGAACGGAGACCAGAAGAGGCCCTCTTGCCGTATCTATCTGTCTATCTATCTATCTATCTATCTATCAGTCTATCTATCTATCTGTCTATCTATCTATCTGTCTATCTATATCTTGGTCTGAGTTATGTGTCATCCCCTCGGGTTAGAAGGGTACAAGACGTGTGATCAGTTCCGTGTTTTTCATTTTTACTTGGTCGTGAGGTTTTCTTGGTAATTAATGCCGATCTGTTTCCTCTGGAAGACGGACGAGAGGAAATATTTGCATATGTTCCGGATGTGCCGAGATTTGTGAGTTTTTTTTTTTTCAGGGGCGGGAGGGAGGGAGCTGTGTCATGCTCAGGGGCAGCTGAGTTGTGGAGATGAATGTGTACGGGCAAATGGTCAGGCAGGCGCATCACATATCACTCGTCTTTATGATGTATGAGTCTGTGGTGTTGTCCTTATGATGTATGAGTCTGTGTTGTTGTCTTTATATGAGTCTGTGTTGTTGTCTTTATATGAGTCTGTGTTGTTGTCTTTATGTGAGTCTGTGGTGTTGTCTTTATGTGAGTCTGTGGTGTTGTCTTTATATGAGTCTGTGGTGTTGTCTTTATATGAATCTGTGGTGTTGTCTTTATATGAATCTGTGGTGTTGTCTTTATATGAATCTGTGGTGTTGTCTTTATATGAATCTGTGGTGTTGTCTTTATATGAGTCTCTAGTGTTGTCTTTATAATATATGAGTCCGTGTTGTTCTTATAATATACGAGTCTGTGGTGCCATAATCATAATCCCTTTATATATGTCGATTCATAAGAGGAAACTGTTGATAATTAACACGAATGTTTATGAAAATATCTATAATTACTTGCCCGAAGTTTATGATCTGCAGTCTGGTATTGTACACTGATGATGCTCTTTTGGTAGACGAATGTCCTCAGCAGAGGAGTTGGAGGGAACTGCGGGTCGCATTTATAGTGTGTGTGCGCTTCAAGGACGTTGTCGAAATTGGACGCTGCTAAGGAGAGCAAGGTTCGCTGGTTTGTGAGAGACGCTGGCAGTGGTAGCGCAGTGTCGGCTCTGACTTTGAGTTGTGAGTTATCAGTTGTTAGTGGGTTCCTGTGGTGTTATGGGGAGGTCATCGCCGTGGGTTGGTGGTAGTGGGAGAGTTGAGGGCGGGAGTCATGCATGGGAGGATGACTGGGGGGGATAGAATATATTGAGTGCCTTGAAAATCTGCATGGTGGAGTGTTAGTCCCATCTCTGAGTCATATGTGAAATATGATTATACACAATCCACAGTAACTCACATGGGATAGACAACACACGTAGTTAAGATCAGGTCATATGTGAAATATACATAATCCACAGTAGCTCACATGGGATGGACAACACACGTAGTAAGATCAGGTCATGAGACCAGATGGTAAAGATGGGCGAGACAGTACGTGTTGAGAATGTAGATGCCTGGGCCATAAACCCTTGACGGATGGCGCGGTTATATAGGACAGATTAGACACTCCGGCCGGGGGGATTTAAGATGACTGAAGGTTGCCAGGGTGAAGGGAGAGTCTCGGGGGGAGGAGGCTTCCGGTTAGTGTAGTTTCTGGAGGGTGGAGAGAGAGAGAGGGAGGGAGGGAGGTAGTCCATGTCAGGGAGGCGGTAGATGGCGTGGGTGGTGGCGTGTGTGGGTGGGTGTGGGTGTGTCAGCGTGTACAGGGGCTGCATGATCCCTGAACCTTCCCAGTTATCTGAGAGAGAATGATTATAAGTTCTTCAGGAGTGTGACATAACGAGAGTAGCCGAGGGGGTGTGGGGGGACATCTGCCTCCAACGTAATAAGACACAGCTCCAGCAGCTGTTGTAACCTCTCCCGAACTCCGTGTCATTGAGCCCCAGCCGTTGGAAGACCATTTAGAATGGTCGTACGTATAGGTCTACGTCAGGTTTCACACACACTCTCTCTCTCTCTCTCTCTCTCTCTCTCTCTCTCTCTCTCTCTCTCTCTCTCTCTCTCTCTCTCTCTCTCTCTCTCTCTCTCTCTGGCATCCTGCCTGCCTGCCTGCCTAGGGAGGGAGGCAGAAGAAATCGCCGCGAGTCAGTATTTTCCTCCCCAGCCGCCTCAAGGATCCGAGTGAATGGGGGGGAGGGGGTTGTTTATTCTCTCGTGAGATATATCTCGGACGTTCGCTGGGGCGTATTTTATTATTTCTTCGGACATTCGATGGTGATTAAGGGTCAGCGTGCGTCCCTCCCTTTTTTTTTTTTCCCCAGGTGAGGTTGTCGGCCATCAGGGAAGTGAGTCTGGTTCCGCCCTGATGACGAAGGAAGTAACTTTCTTGTGCGTTGTTCCGTTCGCCTCACAGAGAGAGTCTGATAGATATTTCGCGTCGTTATTACTCAGACCCCCAGGCCGCCCCCCACTCCACCCCCCTTCCTTTTTCACGAAGGGATTCTGGGAGGGTCGTAACTCCCCCAGCACCCCTTTCACGAGGGGTTCCTTGGGGGGGCCGTGATAACACCACCCCCGATAGGATCCCCCCCCCCCCCTGCCATATTCAGGGGTTTCTGCATCTTCAAGGCTGTGCTACAGTCAGTAGCAGCAGGGCCAAGGGGGTGTGGACTCCTTTCAAACGAGGAGATTCTCTGACGAGACTGTTGTGTTCTCGTGGGTAGGTTAGGTTAGTCATGGAGTGGTTTGGGTGTTTTGCTGTTGCAAGGGATCGACCGTCGAGCGTGTCGAAGTGGGATTGTCGTGGGAGGGTCAGTGTCTCCCTCTGCAGGTGTCGAGTGATTGTGCTCGCTAGGCGGCTACCTTCTGCAGGTGTCGAGTGCTTGTGCTCGCTAGGCAGCCGCCTTCTGCAGGTGTTGAGTGCTTGCTAGGCAGCTACCTTCTGCAGGTGTTGAGTGCTTGCTAGGCAGCCGCCTTCTGCAGGTGTTGAGTGCTTGCTAGGCAGCCGCCTTCTGCAGGTGTTGAGTGCTTGCTAGGCAGCTCCCTTCTGCAGGTGTTGAGTGCTTGCTAGGCAGCCGCCTTCTGCAGGTGTTGAGTGCTTGCTAGGCAGCTACCTTCTGCAGGTGTCGAGTGCTTGTGCTTGCTAGGCAGCCAGTGATTGTTCTGGGTGCTCTGTTTCTGTGTGGTTTACAGCTCTCATATATATATATGTTTTCCATGGACACTGGAGGCCAGCCAGTGGACTCGTGTGCTTCAAAAACCAAGTCTGGACGATTTCGTTTCCAGCCTCGGGTAGAACCAGGTTTGCCAGCCGCCCAGACACACACACACACACACACACACACACACACACACACACACACACACACACACACACACACACACACACACGAGTCCAAGGTTCCCGCCATGCACACGGTGGGGAGCGGCCAGTCCAAGAAGAACCGTGCAGCCGCCGTCTGCTCTCCTTGATTACCCCAGGGAGTTTGGACCTCAATTAAGTGGTTGAGGACGTTAGCCTTCCCGCTAAAGGGAACTCACGAAGACACATACACTTTATATATATATATATATATATATATATATATATATATATATATATATATATATATATATATATATATATATATATATATATATATATATATATATAAACACGATAATTTCCCAAGTGCACTTTCGTGTAAAAATCACATCATCAGGGGAGACATAAGAGAGAAATATAAGTCAGTTGATATACATCGAAGAGACGAAGTTAGGATGCCATTTGGTAAGCATGTGATTGTCCAAAACATGTATATATATATATATATATATATATATATATATATATATATATATATATATATATATATATATATATATATATATAGCGTAGCGATCACCGCAGGGAAATCGAGGGCAAGGAAACACGGAGTTGTGGTGCGTGTCGTCAGGTGTTTTAGTGTGAGGTTGAGAGGTCGTATGTCTTTTTGACGGGGTTGACTACCAGCCATCCCCGCTGAGAGAGTGCAGCTCTCTAGGCTAAGGGAGTGGAACTTGACAGCCGCCGAAGGGCTGGTTCACTTCGCAGCCGCCACGAACCCTCCCCTTTTCACCTAAGGAGGGGATATTACGTGCACCCTTGGTCGATGGGTGCCTTACTGACTGAGAGAGAGAGAGAGAGAGAGAGAGAGAGAGAGAGAGAGAGAGAGAGAGAGAGAGAGAGAGAGAGAGAGAGGAAGGTAATTGCCGTGAGATGCACATTAGCTTCTCTTAAAGGATTTGTTAAACGAATCTTCCTCAAAAAAAAAAGAAAAAGAGGCTAAAAGACTCCGTGAGAGAGAGAGAGAGAGAGAGAGAGAGAGAGAGAGAGAGAGAGAGAGAGAGAGAGAGAGAGAGAGAGAATGAATTGATTCTGAGCTTCAGCTCGTGGGTTCGTTGGGCATATCCCGTAAGGATGCTAATACATCTGAAGCTTCACGTTCGAAGCGGTTTACTGCGTTACGAGACTCGAACCTGGAGCCAGATTGGGAGATTTTTTTTTTCTCAAATTTGAGCATTTTTTTTTTATTTTTTAAATCCTGTTTTGAAATGAATGTTCAAACGCGTATAAAGATTAGGTTAATGGCTCTGTGATAATGGTGTGGCGTTATTTTGTTGTCATTACTGGCATTTAACGGAGAACTGATATGATATATATATATATATATATATATATATATATATATATATATATATATATATATATATATATATATATATATCCCTGGGGATAGGGGATTAAGAATACTTCCCACGTATTCCCTGCGTGTCGTAGAAGGCGACTAAAAGGGGAGGGAGCGGGGGGCTGGAAACCCTCCCCTCTCGTTTTTTTTTTTTTTAGTTTTCCAAGAGAAGGAACAGAGGGGGCCAGGTGAGGATATTCCAAAAAAGGCCCAGTCCTCTGTTCTTAGTGCTACCTCGCTAACGCGGGAAATGGCGAATAGTTTAAAAGAAAAAGAAATATATATATATATATATATATATATATATATATATATATATATATATATATATATATATATATATATATATATTACAAGTCGAGTAAGGAAATAGAAGTCAGAACTACGGATAGAAAACGGGAGAGGAGATCAGAACTACGGATAGAAACGGGAGAGAAGGTCAGGACTACGGATAGAAAACGGGAGAGGAGGGCAGAACTATGGAAAGAAAACGGGAGAGTAGGTCAGGACTACGGATAGAAAACGGGGGAGGTCAGAACTACAGATAGAAAACGGGAGGGTCCCTGAACGTGGTGCCTGGGTTGCCTTTAGGTTTAATCTTCGTTCGTTTTCTGAAGTATCCGGGAGAAAAGATATCTGTCAAGAGGCCGTAGTATCCAGATGACGTGTTGGATATAAAGTTGCTGGAATGGGAATATGTACGGGGGGGAAGCGGGTAGGGAATGGGCCTGAGGGTTGTCGGAGGGAGGAAGGGGAGAGTAGTGGCATCTTGAGGGGATGAGGAGGAGGAGGGGAGTGTGCTGTGGTGGGTGAGTGTCTAGGGAAAGAGGAGGTCGAGGGTCTGGTACTGTGTGGGGAGTGTCTGGAGGAGGAGAGGGTCGAGGCTACGATGCGATCCTGTAGGGAGTGTCTTAGGGGGAGGAGGAAGATTTCCAGCCTACGGTACTGTAGTTGCCAGTGTGGCCACGGAGGCTCGTCCCGTGCACCGACACACACACACACACACACGCGCACACGCCAGGGTGTGTTCACACCACAGGAGGTGCTCCTCAGACCTCCATGTACACCATCGTTCGTGCACGAGGGAAGGCACACTGCGCCTCGACCTCCCCATGTCGGTGCTGGGGTCCTGTGTGTTATCTAGCGTGTATCTTGGCGGTGTCACACGGTCCCCCACCCCCCGTCGCATCCCCCTCCTCCTCCTCCTCCTCCTCCTCCTCCGACCGACCTCCCCAGCGTCGCCTGGACTCGCTCTTGGGGGGTGGGGGGGGAATCAGCGGTCGTAACGAAGTTAAGAAGGGCCGTGGATCACCATGGCACTGCTCACCAACCCCCTATTCCCAGCCACGCCACGCCTCGGTGTCATGCTGTCTGCTCGATGCCACATCTGCGGGTGTAGCCTGACCTGCTGCTGCTCGGGGAGTAATTACTGACTGCCAGCCTGAGATTGGAAATTTGCACTGGTTCGTGAGGAGCTGCTGCTGCTGCTGCTGCGAAACGAACCGCAACCGCTGACTCAGGCGTTCCTCCCTCCTTCAGGATGTCAGCTGCATTGCGTTAGCCTAAGGTCATTACGTCTGTAGTCAAGGGAGACAGGATGCCTGGTTGTGCTCAGTCGGCCTGAAGGGTAAAGAAATAACTTGTGTGTGTGTGTGTGTGTGTGTGTGTGAGGCGAGGAAGTGTGAATGTGAGGGTCGCGGATGTGATTGTGTCTGTGTGTGTAGGGTTAAATTGTCTTTATTTCATTCACATTATACATTAACATTAATGTTTGTCTTGGTTTCTATTTTTCGGGACTTTAAGAACACTGCCTCGTTTCGTGTCGAATAGGTTTATGGCATTGTAGAGACGCTGTTTGAGTGTGTCGACAGACAGTGTGTGTAAGCCTCTCATGGGTCGAGTATGTCGACTGTGTGTTAACCTGTCATGGGTCGAGTATGTCGGCGCTGTGTTAACCTCTCATGGGTCATGGAAGCTACCTGACCAACTCGATGCGTTTCGTGGTGGCCTTACGGAAGCCATCCCACAGTGTTCCCGGGCAGCGAAACACCTTACGATAGAATTAATGTTTCGTGGGAGGGGTTTGCGGTGGGGATGGAGAGGGGGTTATAGGCTCTTAGGACCTTCTTACCCGGGTGACGTGTGGCCTAACTCAGGGTGACAGTCCTTGGGGGGGGGGGGGGGGGGGGCTTCTGCTAGCGGGGGTGGTTGAGGAGGTGGGGTGAGGTGAGGCGGGCGGTGGGTGGTGTGACGGGGGAGACGTAAATGGGGAGAGGGGGTGACGATGTTGGAGAGGGAGTGGGAGGGAGATGTTCCAGGAAGACGGAGACGCAAGATATATATATATATATATATATATATATATATATATATATATATATATATATATATATATATATATATATATATAATATATATCATACCCTTCAGTAGCCAGGAGTCGAACCCGGGACTTTTTGCGTAGTAGTCGGGGAAATGACCGCTAGGCTATGATCGCGCGGTTAGCGTTTCCGACTACCACGCAGGAAGTCCTGGGTTCGAATCCCGGCTGTTGGAGTATGTTATGTGTTCTATGGAAATGCGCAGTACATACGACCTGGTAACTCGATTACGTGCAGATATGCTTACCTGGCACCTCCACACACACACACGCACGCACACACACACCTGGTCATGTTGGTGGCCACTCAGGCAGAGTGCACGTTATATAAGGCTGTCGGGCCCAACACGACTTCTAAACTAAGTATGAACATAAGCGTACACACACAAACACACATTACCGAAGCCAAAATATATACATATAATTCTGCGTACAATATTAATATTATTAAAGTTTTTTAATTATTTTTTTTTGATGGTACTATGGTCGCCGTCTTATTTCTTTTTTAGAATTATATAAACGTACAAAAACTCACGGATTCAGATTAACATATCGCTAGGCTGACCTGCGGGGCAAATGGATGCCCCTCTTCACCAAGTAACACCGCGCATCGTGCAGGAGAGAGTAACACAGCGCGCAGTAACCTAGCCGAGCGCAACGTGCAGGAGAGAGTAACACAGTGCGCAGTGACCCAGCCGAGCGCAACGTGCAGGAGAGAGTAACACAGCGCGCAGTAACCTAGCCGAGGGGGGATGGGCTGTTTGTGGTTGAGTTGCCATGTTGAATCACAGGTGAGCAGGGAATGGCGTGTGTGTGTGTGTGTGTTCCTCTACAGACCCCAGCCTTTCTGGGGGCAATATTTCTCATTAGCTGTGGGCCCCCAGACGGTGAGTGGGGAGAGGTCCTGAGAGAGAGATAGAGAGAGAGAGAGAGAGAGAGAGAGAGAGAGAGAGAGAGAGAGAGAGAGAGAGAGAGAGAGAGGCTCCCCTCTCGCCGATTTTGCTTGTGTTTCTCATTACCCCGAGTCCCAGATAGGGTAGGATAGAGAGAGAGAGAGAGAGAGAGAGAGAGAGAGCTACGACGTTCTTCCGGGTATTTCTCATTAACCCGTAGCCCACCGGAGAGATCTCATTTTCGTTCGTATGGGTCCTGCTTTTTCTTTTTCGCCTCCCATCGTGGTATGGGGTGATTTCACACCATTCCCTCTTTGCGTGAGGAACACGCTTGGGTTCTTCATCAGGTGTGCGTGTGTGAGGAACGCACGTTCGTGTCAGTAGAGTAGGAGTTGACGGAGGGGTGTGTAGGAGGGGGGGAACTCTGTGAGTTAACCTGCGGGTTCAGTGGAGGAGAGGTTGACGGGGTGGTGGTAGTGGAACTTGCAGCCGTAGCAGAGGAGATTGACGGGGGTGTGTGTGGGGGGGAGTTGACATGGTTGACCTGCAGCAATACCAGAGGAGAGAGAGAGAGAGAGAGAGAGAGAGAGAGAGAGAGAGAGAGAGAGAGAGAGAGAGAGATTCACTCATGCCAAAGAAAATCTGATTACCGTAAAAATGGCCGGAATCTTGCCTCTTCTCTTTTTTTTCCCCCTTGAATGTCCCTACCCCCGGAGACCAAACTCTACGATTTTAATTTGTAATATGTTCATAACTCTTAATTATTATCATGCCTGAGTTTCGTGCGACATTACGAGCCTAGATATTAAAGTCTGTATAGAGTATTATTACCTTGGCAAGTCCGTATACGCGGTGGTGCAGAAGTAGTTAAGTAGACTTGTGTGTCCTTGTTGTGTGGGTGCGGACTAGACCCGCCAGTGTCGAGAGGAGGTCGGGTCAGGCCACTCAGCCCTGGGCTGTGTTTCCCGGACGGCCGCAGCTGAGTTGGATGACTCCTCCCTCCCTCCTCGTCTGGTGGTCACGTTTTTGGTGTCATGAATCTAGGATTGGGAGATGTATTGATGCCATTTTTTTTCGGTGGGGTTCATTTTGGAGTGTGGATGTCCGGTTCCAAGAGGAAGGTCCTCTCTCAGAGCCCAGGGGGCATCACCCGAAGCCCAGGGGCCTCAGACATAGCCCAGGGGGCATCACCCGAAGCCCGGCGCCACATGTACTGTCCGGGGGCCTCAGGCATAGTACTATAGAGAGTTGGTCGATGAGTGGGTACCTGGCTTAGGCTGGTGTGTGTATATATATATATATATATATATATATATATACACACACACACACACACACACACACACACACACACACACGGATAAGAGACGGGGGCAACACGAGCGTAAAACTCCGTCCCTCTCACCGCAACGCATGCAATAATCACACTAAGTACCCCATCTCGGGGTAAGATAAGTGTGTGGCTCCTGCCATGAGGTTCATGCGAACCAGCCCCCAGCCCCCTCCCCACACACACACACACACACACACACACACACACACACACACACCCGGTTTGCTTTTCTGAAAGCTTTAAAACTTCGACGCGCGCGCGCGCGCCATCACGGTATAGGTAGTCCGCCATCACCCTCAGTTAAGCACGTTTTTACCCCCAGAGAGACTCACGCACACACACACACACACACACACACACACACACACGCACACACACACACACACACCCTCCCTCCCTTCTCACTCTGTTATGGCGTGATAAACTTGTCCTTTTCTTTCTATCTCTTTTTTTTTCTAAAAGGGCCAGACACTCCGCAGGCCGTGGCGTTATGCGGTTAACTTACACTTTTGCAGGCCAGACCTCCACGCATTATGGCTGCTTGAGAGGAGGGAGGAGGGTAATGTCTCGCCGAGAACACCTTTCATGCGTCTCGGGGTCTCGTAACAACATGTCTCCCGCGCTATCAATAACTTACGAGTGTTTTTAAGGTATTTAGATGTTTTTCCCCCAAAGGCGTTGGCTGGTGTATGATGGCGCGTGTGTGTGTGTGTGTAATTACATGTTTGTAATCACCTATTTTGTGCTGTACGGGGAGGAGGTTGTACACTCGTGTGTGTGTGTGTGTGTGTGTGTGTGTGTGTAACGTCGGGTTCAAGGGTTGTACCGTCCATGTATAGTAGACCTGAGCTTCGATATTCGTGTTTTGGGTCGCAGGGAAGTAAGTGCGTTAGGCCTCGACTCGTTAAACAGACTTTATTAAGGTTCGTCGTTTTGAGGGTCAACACATACGAGTGTGTTGGGGGTCGACTCCATCCATACTCGACCAAAGCTACGTTTTTCTTTTCTTTTTTTTTGACCGTAACTGATGCATCATGGGAGGCCATTTTACCTATATTTTCTTGGGTGAACATATAACCACTGTTGTGACTGTAGGATCCACACCAGACGTTATGATTGTGACGGTGGTCACACTGTGTTGTGTGGCAGGAGTAATGCCTCTACAGTGTTGAGTTAGTGGTTGTGTTTTCATTGTTGTGAATGGAGCGCCGCTGCTGTCGTGGCTATACAGCAGTGTCGTACTGTAGACACAGGCTTGTTGCTGTTGTAGTTGTGGCTGTAGTGTTGTATCATAACCAGGATGCTGTTGCTGTGGTTATAATGCACTTGTTGTGGTAGGTGTTGTGTTTTCGCCAGGAGCCTGTTCTTGTGGTTGTGTTGTTGCTGTGGCGAAGGGGTTGTATTACAACTGCATTCGTCTGCCGCTGTGGCTAGATTGTTGTTGCTTCTTTGTGGCTAACGGTGTGGTTGTTACAACCCCAACGTCTCTGGTTATAACTCCTGTACGGTGTAGTTCGTGGTTATGACAACCGTGCTCCACAACAGAGGACGTTCCCCCACCCCACTAGTCTCTCTCCTCACCAGACCCACTGCCCACCACAGACCAGACCCACTGCCCACCGCAGACCATAGACTCACCACCCACCGCCCACCACAGACCAGACCCACCGCCCCCGCCGCAGACCGGACCCACCACAGACCATAGACCCACCGGCCGCCACAGACCACAGATCCCCCTCCCCACCGCCTCTCGCAGACCACAGACCCCCCCCTCCCCACCGCCCGCCGCAGACCAGACCTTCTTCCACACCGCCTGCCGCAGACCACAAACCCCCTTCCCCACCGTCTGTCGCAGACCACAGACCCCCCCCCTGCCCACCGCCTGCCGCAGACCAAAGACCCCCTTCCCCACCGTCTGCCGCAGACCAGACCTCCCTCCCCACCGCCCGCCGCAGACCAGACCTTCCTCCCAACCGTCTGCCTCAGCCCACAGACCCTCACCCCACCGCCCGCCGCAGACCAGACCCCTTGATAACAATAAAACAGAGTTATGATCCATCCTGGAGATGTAATGTTGGCCCCCTTACACTACCCAAGGCTGGATTTAGGCCAGAACAAAATCTAGAATTTAAACCTTTACACATGTATTATATATATATATATATATATATATATATATATATATATATATATATATATATATATATATATATATATATATATATTATATGTATATATTCCTATGAGTCCACGGGGAAAATGAAACACGATAAGTTCCCAAGTGCACTTTTGTGTCATAATCACATCATCAGGGGAGATACAAGAAAGAAGTATAAGTCAGCTGATATACAACGAAGAGACGTAGCTAGGACGCCATTTGGTAAACACGTGATTGTCCAAGACACAACGAGCGTATCATAGACTTATTCTGTGGACAAGAAGGGAAATTGTGTACAAATCTTATCAATAATAAAGCTATTCAATTTGTATAGACCTTCACTGATATTAAAGTTATGATTCGTTGTGTATCTGATGATAGAAGATTCAATGATATTTCTTGTGGTACTGGAGTTAAGAGATAAAAACTGATTATTACACGAAAGTGCACTTGGGAACTTATCGTGTTTCATTTTCCCCCGTGGACTCATAGGAATATACTTGATCACGCACAAAATTGTGATCCTTTCCCATAGACACACACACACACACGCTTGCCCCCTACCAGCCACGAGAACCATTGCTCCTGTGTTAAAACCAGCTCGAGATTGTTCTAAAACCGAGCCATCACGTTCTGGAGAGAGAGAGAGAGAGAGAGAGAGAGAGAGAGAGAGAGAGAGAGAGAGAGAGAGAGAGAGAGAGAAAATGAGACAAGGGAGAGATGGGGGGGCGTCGCAATTATCAAAATTAGGATCTGGGAGGCGCTGCGCGGCGGGAAGAGGAAGGAGGGAGGAGGGAGCGAGCGCGCGCCGGCCCGCGGCCCAGGGCCGGGCCCGTCACTCCTGCATATAAATTTAGGAGGTGGGCGCGCCAATTGTGCCGTGGCATTAGCGTTTATGGCCCTTGGGTGGGGGTATTGGTGTTCGTGTTTGGCCATCGCCTCTCTCGTAATGGGCGCGAGTGAGGGTAAAGCAGGCGTTTACTTGGCTTTGTTGGTTTGGGGCGGGCGGGCGGCGTGGTGAAGTGACGGGTGTGTGTGTGTGTGTGTTGGGGTGGGTGGCTGGGCCGCCACTTGGTGTGTATAAGCTTAGGAACAGCGACAGCAGCAACAGCTCCCCCAGACACGCTCCCCCTTCCCTTCCCCCAGTCGTGAAATGGCACGACTTGGGGTGAGGGTGAGAAGGGGGAGGTTATGTTGATTGCAACGACGACTCTGGTCAGCGGTGGGTCGTGCTCTTGTGACCTGGGATGGCGAGGTCGTGGTCAAAGGGTCGTCACGTCGTGGTCTCAAGGGTCGTCACGTCGTGGTCAAAGGGTCGTAAGGTCGTGGTCTCAAGGGTCGTGAAGGCGTGCTCAAGGGTCATTACATCGTGGTCAAGGGTCGTAACGTCGTGGTCTCAAGGGTCGTGAAGGCGTGCTCAAGGGTCGTAACGTCGTGGTCTCAAGGGTCGTAAATGTGGTCATGGGTCGTATCGCCGTGCTCACGAGTCGTTATGTCGTACCTCACCGGTTAAGCTTGCACGACATGAACATAGATGTGCTCGTTGTTCATTGACCTGGAACGCTTGTGAACGCCACCACCCATGTTCACCTGGAAACAGTGAGCCAATACCTTTGAACACCGCCACTGTTCAGCTGCGGGACGACGACCCGACGACACTTCCATGAACGTTCACGCTCGTTCTCTTAGAACAGGAACCCTGAACTCTTGTTCAGTTGAACACTCGAAGTTATTACCCCTTTTGAACACCACAGCCGACATTCCAGTCAGTCCGTACCTGTCATCTGCTTTAGTCACATGGGTGTTCAACAGAACTTGTGAACATTCCTTTTAATGTTTACCAGTTCAGGAATTATATGATAGATGTTCAAGTATTAGCAGTGTTGAGTTGATGTTGACAAAGGTACTTGAGTATATATATATATATATATATATATATATATATATATATATATATATATATATATACTTTTATTATACTTTGTCGCTGTCTCCCGCGTTAGCGAGGTAGCGCAAGGAAACAGACGAAAGAATGGCCCAACCCACCCACATACACATGTATATACATAAACGCCCACACACGCACATATGCATACCTATACATTTCAACGTATACATGCATATACATATACAGACATACATATATTCGCATGCACATATGCATACATGCTGCCTTCATCCATTCCCACCGCCACCCCGCCACACATGAAATGACACCCTCCTCCCCCATATATATATATATATATATATATATATATATATATATATATATATATATATATATATATATATATATATATATATATGTATGTATGTATTGTGTGTGTGTAATGATATTAGCCAGATAATTAAAAAAAAAAAGTTATAGAATTTGATATACATGGAAGATAAATTGCGTTGGAATCTGAAATTTAGTTTACCGTTTAATCATAGTCGGAAGCACTGGCTGGCAATTTTTTTTTCTATTTATTTATTTATTGTGGTCGTACATTAGCGGCCTTTGTTTTTTGATGTCGGGTTATGACGATATAGATTGGCACTTATATTTATTATGTGTTAGGAAAAAAAATATATATATAGTATTGAATGGGGTAAGTACGCGAGAGCGATGGCGTGTTGTTGTTGACCATTGTTGGTGTTGGGTGTGGAGGGAGCTACGTCATGGCTGGTTTGGGTCCTGGTTGTGGTAGAGGGAGCTGGGTCATCACTGGTCGAGTCTTGGTTGTGGTAGAGGGAGCTGGGTCATCACTGGTCGAGTCTTGGTTGTGGTAGAGGGAGCTGGGGTCATCTCTGGTCGAGTCTTGGTTGTGGTAGAGGGAGCTGGGTCATCACTGGTCGAGTCTTGGTTGTGGTAGAGGGAGCTGGGTCATCACTGGTGTGGTAGAGGGAGCTGGGTCATCACTGGTCGAGTCTTGGTTGTGGTGGAGGAAGCTGGGTCATCACTGGTCGAGTCTTGGTTGTGGTAGAGGGAGCTGGGTCATCACTGGTCGAGTCTTGGTTGTGGTAGAGGGAGCTGGAGCTGGGGTCATCACTGGTCGAGTCTTGGTTGTGGTAGAGGAAGCTGGGTCATCACTGGTCGAGTCTTGGTTGTGGTAGAGGGAGCTGGGTCATCACTGGTCGAGTCTTGGTTGTGGTAGAGGAAGCTGGGTCATCACTGGTCGAGTCTTGGTTGTGGTAGAGGGAGCTGGGGTCATCTCTGGTCGAGTCTTGGTTGTGTTAGAGGAAGCTGGGTCATCACTGGTCGAGTCTTGGTTGTGGTAGAGGAAGCTGGGTCATCTCTGGTCGAGTCTTGGTTGTGGTAGAGGAAGCTGGGGTCATCACTGGTCGAGTCTTGGTTGTGGTAGAGGGAGCTGGGTCATCACTGGTCGAGTCTTGGTTGTGGTAGAGGGAGCTGGAGCTGGGGTCATCACTGGTCGAGTCTTGGTTGTGGTAGAGGGAGCTGGGTCATCACTGGTCGAGTCTTGGTTGTGGTAGAGGGAGCTGGGTCATCACTGGTCGAGTCTTGGTTGTGGTAGAGGGAGCTGGGTCATCACTGGTCGAGTCTTGGTTGTGGTGGAGGAAGCTGGATCATCTCACTGGTCGTGTTTTGGTTGTGGTAGAGGGAGCTGGGTCATCTCACTGGTCGTGTTTTGGTTGTGGTAGAGGGTGCTGGGTCATCTCACTGGTCGGGTCCTGGTTGTGGTAGAGGGTGCTGGGTCATCACTGGTCGGGTCCTGGTGTACTGTGGACGGGGCGGCCAGATCATTGCCCCCCCCCCCCCCCAGCAGCTCCGCACATTTTACGTGCTGTAAATCTTGAGTAATCTCGGCCACCATTGGCCCGGCCGTTCATCACGCCCGCCACACGCCATTCGTTTCATATCTCACTCTTGACGTGGCCGCCTCTCCTTCTTGACCCAAGAGTAGGTCTCCTCTCTCTCTCTCTCTCTCTCTCTCTCTCTCTCTCTCTCTATATATATATATATATATATATATATATATATATATATATATATATATATATATATATATATATGTGTGTGTGTGTGTGTGTGTGTGTGTGTTCTTGGCGAAGGTTGGAATGGTCGCAAGTGTTAAACTCATGTATACTGGTAACATTATGTATACCTGGAGACATATCGTTCATGCCCGGATGACGAGTGCCCCCCCCCCCCCTCCCCGCTTCTGTATTACAGATATAACACAAAATATTTACTCGCATTCGTGTTTAATTTTTCTCTCACATCTTGATGGCAGAACTGCCGTTTAGCTTCGGACATTTCATGGAGTGCATGTATGTTAGCTTTGATGGGAGGGGGGGAAAAAAATATATATATGCTTTTAATTTCGTCCCTAGTTATATGCGTGTGTGTGTGTGTGTGTGTGTGGTGGGGGAGAGAGGGTGGGGGAGGGGAGGCAGACAGCAAATGGTCATGCCCCCCTTGCATGGAAATTGCTTTCAGCTCGAATGATCATTAACATTTCATGAATGATTTTTATCCGGGGGAGCGGGGAGCTGACACGGTATATACAGAGACTGGTGGACAGCAGGTGGATGTAGCTTATGCGTTTGTTGTGCGCCACATTCGTCGAATGTCGTTTGGCCTTTTTTTTGACTGCCGTCATGTGTGTGCCGTTCGATGCCCCTCTCCCCGAGGGGAATTGGTCAGTCAAATTCCGTAATTGATTGCGAGCGGGAGGGAATGATGGTGATGACCCAGGCGTCGAGGGCACGTCCCGTCTATATAGGCCAGAGTGCGGGATAAGGCCGGCGTGGTCTTGTTGGTGAGGTGGAAGGTACTCTCAAGTGTCCAGCGATGTTCCCACTTCGATGATCCTCTTCCCCCCCCCGCCCCAGTGCTGGACGACCCTCTTTGACATGGGGCCCTCGGCTGGACGTCACAGCTCCATACCTGCAACAGTGGACGACTCGGAGAGTCACCTACCTTGCTGGACGACTCTTGAGAGTCACCTGCCTCGCTGGACGTCCCAGCTCCATACCTGCAACACTGGACGACTCTGAGAGTCAGCTGCCTCGCTGGACGACTCTTGAGAGTCACCTGCCTCGCTGGACGTCCCAGCTCCATACCTGCAACACTGGACGACTCGGAGAGTCGCCTGCCTCGCGGGACGACCGTGAGAGTCACCTGCCTCGCTGGACGACTCTGAGAGTCACCTGCCTCGCTGGACGACTCTGAGAGTCACCTGCCTCGCTGGACGACCCCTCACTACACTTCCTCTGGTTTGTAGGTGGTTGTGGGTGGAGGGAAGGTCGTTTAGAAGTAAGGATGCGACTTTTATGGATTGGTGGTAATGTTGTAAAGTGTTTGTAAGACGGTAGTAGAGTTCGCTAAGGGGTTGTGATAAGGTTGTAGAGTGCTGTAGAGGTTAGTGGTAGAGGTTGTAGAAGGGTCGTAGTGGTTCCAGCCAGGTAGAGTACAGGTCGTGAGGGGTTGGGTTGGGGGTGGGTAAAAGGGCGCGTATCAAACAAACACTTCCAATATCAGCCATGACCAAGAAAAGTTAGGGTCCTGTTGCCTTGGTGGTGACCATAGTGCCACACGACGGCCCTCCCGGACACGCCGATCTGGCCCTTGTGTCCAGCAGGTTTAAGTGTCATTATCAGCGGCCACTCCAGGAGGGACGCTGCCCTCTACCCTCGTGTTGCCTCAGCTGAGGCCAAAAGGAAAGGAAAGAACTTTTAATGACGAGCTCCCACGTCATCCACGTACCTCCCACTTCATCCACCTACCTCCCATGTCATTCCCTGCAGCCCCCAAGTCATCCACGTACCTCCCACGTCATCCCTGCCGCCCCACGTCATCCACGTAGCCCAAAGTCATCCACTTACCTTCCACGTCATCCGCGTGCCTCCCACGTCGTCCCTGCAGCCCCCACGTCATCCACGTAGCTCACAGTCATCATGGCCACTTGTCATTAGGGTGTAATCATCTCTCTGTTTCCCCCCATATGTATCCCTCCTCATTATCGCCATCATGAAAGTGATCTTCTCTTGTCTTCCTCACCTTCCTCACGCTCGCGGTAGTCACCGTCGCTAAGGTGTGTCACCCTCGAGTCTGTCAACGCCAAGCTCTCGCCAGGAGGGCTGCCTGGCTGCCTCCCTCCCTCCGTCGCCTTTCCCTACCCAGGTAATTACGGCCGTGCCGGGCATTCTCGTGTCCTCTTCCTCCTCCTCCTCCTCCTCCCGGAGAGACACTAGCCGAGACCGTAGGGCGTCTTGGGTTTTTTGCACACACACACACACACACACACACACACACACACACACACACACACACACACACACACACACACACACCAGCTCTTCCAGCACCCACCTCCCCTACCCGTCAGTTCCCCAGCACCCACCTCCCCTGACCGTCAGCTCCCCCAGCACTCACCTCCCCTGACCGTCAACTCACCCACCACCCTCCTCACCTGGCCGTCAGCTTCCCCAGCACCCACCTACCTTGGCCGTCAGCTCCCCCAGCACCCATCTTCCCTGGCCGTCAGCTCCCCGGGGCTGCTCTGACCTCCGCTGCCACCACGACCCTGCCATTTCAGACCCAATCCGTTGGGCCGTCCGGTTTCCTCCGCCTCTCAAAGTCCTTGTCGTTATATCCTTTTTTTTTTAAGGCTTTACGGAAGGGCTTCTCCTCCCCAGCCGCGCCCTGGCCCTCATAGCTTCTCCCCTCGTAATCTCCCTCCTCTCACCGTAATCACCCCATAGACACTGCCTGGATCTCCCCGGCCTCTCGTTCTAAGGGTTCACCTGTGGTCGCTGATTCTGTGTGCTAGTTTCCCTCCCAGTGTCCCGAGACCTTATTATCTGTTCCTCACTCACTCCTGTCCCTCGCCGTGTCACGTCTCGTTGCTTATACTCTCCCCTCTCACACTCGTTGCTTACACTCTCCCTTCTCACACACGTTCCTTATACTCTCCCCTCTCACACGCTTCTTACACACTCCCTTCTCAGGCTCGTTCCTTACACTCTCGCCTCTCACACCCAACCTAGCCATCCTTCAGTCTTGTGTCCAGTCTTCGTCGCGTCCTACACTGGTCACGGATTTGCATCCCTTCTCCTCCTCCTCCTCCTCCTCTTCCCAGTACTGTTCCAATCCCCCCACACTCCCAGGACTTGCCCTGCTCGACGCAGTAATGAGACTAACAGTGACCCTCAAAATGGACGAACAGTGACCCTTGAAGGTGGACTAACAGTGACCTTGAAAATGCACCAAAAGTGACCCTGAAAGTGGACTAACGGAGACCCTGAAAGACCACCTTAGGGATCGTTGTGGGGGAAGGCTCGCAACGAGCGACTGATAAGGGGAGGACAAGTGACGCCGCCATCACACAAGACCATGGACTACTCCTGCTGTCTGGGTGGGCCATTCTTGCTGCTACTGCCACGGCCGCCACCACATTACCACTGGACCTCCTCCTCCTCCTCCTCCTTCTCCTCCTCCTCCTGCTCCACGTATTAATGTAATCTCATCCCAGGCCAGAGTGTGTGGTGATTGCCTCCATGGCCGAAGTCGAGACCTTTTAATACTCGAGATACCTTTATTATGCAAACTGTCCGGCACTTAACACATCTTTCGGGAGATTATATATATATATATATATATATATATATATATATATATATATATATATATATATATATATATATATATATATATATACATATATATATATATATATATATATATATATATATATATATATATATATATATATATATATATAATTATTTTTTTGTTACGTGTTCATCAGGTAGAATGTTATCTATAGTCGATATTACAGTATAGCAATGGTGAAAAAAATAGAGCTGTGAATAGATTTCGTAGCGATATGCCAGTAATGTTAAATTGTATCAGATAACTGAGCAGTAAATTTTGTTTATGTCCGGTGAAACGGTACAGGCCACCCCCATTGTGTTCACATTATATATATATATATATATATATATATATATATATATATATATATATATATATATATATATATATATATATATATATATATATATATATATCAGGTACCCAATGTATCGACCAGCCCTTTGGGAAGGATGAACAGCTGTGTGGACTGTGGGCCTACTGCCGCGACGAGGATTCGAACCTATGCAGGCTCCACCGTGGGCGGCCCGTGAATGCGTCACGGTCAGTACGCTGTACCACGGTGGTCCATATACCAGTAATATATGGTGACCGTAGATATAACGATATATCAGTAATATAAGGTTATAGCCGATATTAAAGAGATATACAAGGGTTTAATGTAAGGTTATAACAGGTATTTACCGATATACCAGTAAGGTAAGGTCATAGCCGATAATTATCGATATACCAATAGTGTAAGGCTACAGCCGATAATAATCGATATACCAGTAATATAAGGCTACAGCTCATATTTCCCGATGTACCAGTAATATAAGGCTGCAGCCGATATTTCCCGATACACCAGTAATATAAGGCTACAGCTGATATTTCCCGATGTACCAGTAATATAAGGCTACAGCTAATATTTCCCGATATACCAGTACTTTCAGTTCGGCTGTATGCTAACGGCACTCGTTAATGAGGGAGCCAGAGCCATTATTTGCACTGGTCGATGCATCAGCTGACGCGTTACGGTTTTTGTGATCAAATGTGACGGAAGCGCGGGCGACTGTCTGTGGTCAGTCTTGTGGAGGAATCATTTTAGGTTTAGGTGAGGGTGGGGGGGGGGGGGGTCGGACTAAGGGGAAATCGAAGGCAAGGGAGTTGGGTCTCTCTCTCTCTCTCTCTAAGAGAAGTTATAGGATGTTGAGGTCCCCCTGGGAATAATGGATTGTTTTCAGGTGACCATATATATATATATATATATATATATATATATATATATATATATATATATATATATATATATATATATATATATATATATATTTATATTATATATATATTAAGAGATGGAAATTGTTGGGTATAGGCGACCTCGATAACGAAAAAAATATAATAGGGAGGGTGGTGTTGTGCGGCCCACTATGTTACGTGGGTTTTAAGGAGAACCACAGGAAGTTGTTAGTGTTCTCTGGGGTGTATATGGGGGGATTGAGAGCTTTATGGGGGTCTTCAGCTCCGTATGTGTGTGTGTGTGTGTGTGTGTGTGTGGGCTGGATGGCCGCGCTGTGTGTGTGTGTGGGCTGGATGGCCCATGGGTAGCGCCGCGCCGTGGGACTGGGGGCCGACGAGCCCGGTTGGGGGAAGGGAAGGGAAGCGGAGAGCGTGGGATGAGGTTGGGTGGTGAGGAGGGGGTATTACAGTTGACTAGGAGGGGTGGGGGGATGAGAGTGGAGCGGAGAGGAGGGAGGACACGGTAATCCCCAGCTTCATATTACTCGTTCGCTTTCCACCTCATTGAGAGTCAGTGGATCATCCCGGGGAGCGGGTTTTTGTGGCGGTGGAAATTTGGTCATAGTGGAGGCTCCCCCCCCCTCCAATGGCCTGCCGGTCAGACATATGAATAAAGCTGCGCGTAGCTGTACTGTGAATGGTGAATGTAGCCGTGTGTGGAGGGGATGTTCTTTCGTTATTATTCAGTATTGTGAATGGTTAATGTGTCGGTGTGTGTGTGTGTGTGTGTGTGTGTGTGTGTGTATTGTGAATGTAGGTCCGTACGGAAGGGGTGTTCTTCCATTATTATTCACTGTGTCGGACAGTTGAATGTGGACGGGAATGTGGGGAATTGGTGTAGATGATTTGATGCTCTTTCCACTGTTTATAGAAAATGTGATGATGCTCTTTTCACTGTGTATAGAAATTGTTATGATGCTCTTTCCACTGTTTATAGAGAGTGTAATGATGCTCTTTCCACTGCCTGTAGAAAATGTGATAATGCATTTCCACTGCTTATAGAAAATGTATGATGCACTTTCCATTGCTAATGAAAAATGTAACGATGCAGTTCCACTGCCTTAAACTTGGTGAGCCATGAGCACAAGGTATACGTCACGACGTTACGGCCATTAGAGGTGATGGCCTGACCTCTGACCTCACTCGTTAAGGGTCAGGTATGAGGTCAAGGCCATTATATTAAATGATCGTACCATCCTGCTCTAGGTTCATATCTTCGTGCCCGAGAGTCGTACTGTCGTGCTCAAGGGTCGCACCGTCGTGTTCTCGGTTCATGGCTTCGTACCCAAGGGTCGTACCATCGTGCTTAAGGGTCGTACTGTCGTTCCCAAGGGTCGTACTATTGTGCTCAAGGGTCGTACTGTCCAGCTCAAGGGTCGTACTGTCGTGCTCAAGGGTCGTACTGTCGTGCTCAAGGGTCGCACTGTCGTGCCCAAGGTTCTACAGTCGATCTCAAGGCTCGTACTGTCGTGCTCAAGGGTCGTACTGTCGTGCCCAAGGGTCGTACCGTCGTGCTCAAGGGTCGTACCGTCGTGCTCAGTGGATTGGGAGCGGTGCGTCACGAACCGTGGGCCAGTCAGGCCATGGAGGCGGCCCAGGCAACCGGTCCAGCTGGCCCGGACAAGGATGAGGGGGGGCCGGGCCAACTGGGACTCGCGATTGGCGGAAAGTCAAAGCTTCTCTCACGGAACCCCTCGTGTGATTGGTGGGGAAACCCCCAAGGGTCTTCTGGTAGAAGACCCGTGATTGGCGGAAGGTTGGAAGCGTCGTCCGTGGAAGAGACCTGATTGGCGGAAGGTTTGAAAGCATCGCTCGTGCAGGGGCTGTGATTGGTGGCCGTGCGTGGTTGCAGCGGAACCACAGGTCCCCCCCAGTGGACCTCCTGGCCCACGTAGGAGACGCCATCTTCCCCACATGACCTGGGGGAATGTTCCTTCTTACGTGACCCTCCTTCAACACGGTCCCCCCAACCCACACCGAGATGTACCTGAATTGAGTTCCCTGTGCATAAGGGTAGCTTTTGATATGATGACGTAATTCATAAAGATTCTCTCTCTCTCTCTCTCTCTCTCTCTCTCTCTCTCTCTCTCTCTCTCTCTCTCTCTCTCTCTCTCTCTCTCTCTCTGTAGCGGTGCTGTATACTCACGTCAGTTAAGCAGGAAGGAAGAAGTTTCTTAATCAGGACAACCATCCAGCACACACACACACACACACACACACACACACACACACACACACACACTCCACCTACCTTCCCCAGACGTCCGCCACGTGTGTGTGTGTGTGTGTGTGTGTGTGTGTAGTCTCTTACTCAGCCCGGGCCACACGCCCACATGTATGGCTCTCACGATTTCGGTTTCTGGCTTTATTGGCGTCGTGCCGGTGGGACTTGATGATACGCGCCGCCAGAACGTGCCGGAGACTCCCCCTCCCCTCCTGCTCCTGCTGCTGCTGCTGCCGATAGACCAGCCAGGGGGCTCCTGGGACGTGTGTGTGTGTGTGTGTGGGTGGGTGGGTGGATGTTGCCCCTAGGACGCGTGAACTAATCCTCTTTTTAAAAGGAAGTGCCCCATGATGGCATGATTAACTAGGACTACCTGTGTTGCTCAAGGATACTACCATTTACCTGGAGGAGTTGAGTATTTCTCAGGGACACTGCCATCATCGAAGGCTAGGCTATCGTACTACCCATGGGGTCCTGCCGCCGTGCTCAGGGCCTCGTGTCGTCGCGCTCAAGGGTCGCACCGCCATGCTCAGTGGTCGCTCCGTTGTGCTCAAGGGCCGTACTGTCGCGGTGCTCAGGGGTCGTATCATCTTGCTCATGGGGTCGTACCGTCGTGCTCAGGGGTCGCACCGTCGTGCTCATGGGTCGTACCGTCGTGCTCAGGGGTCGTACCGTCGTGCTCATGGGTCGCACCGTCGTGCTCAAGGGTCGTGCCGTCGTCTCGCTTCCATTTAGTGCTCCCTTCGGGAGTTCTGTACGTGCCCCACTGCGACGGAGGAGTGAACGGCTCCCCTGTGTTAAGGAACGTGTGTTGTGAACTCTGGGAAGAAGACTTGGAGAGGCGGGAGCGATCCGGGAAACCCTCCAGACCGCTTGTGGTGTCACCCGAGGATGGCGGAGGGAAATTATTAGGTTGAATTCTCATTGTTGCTGGATGGGAGGAGGACGAGAGAAGGCAGGGAAGTGAGCAGACCAAGGTTCGCCTGGCAGAGAAGCGAGCCGTTCAGGGTTCGTTTGGAAGGGGAGTGAACCGACCAGGGTTCGCCTGGCAGAGAAGCGAGCCGTCCAGGGTTCGCTTGGAAGGGGAGTGAACCGACCAGGGTTCGCCTGACAGAGAAGCGAGCCATCCAGGGTTCGCTTGGAAGGGGAGTGAACCGACCAGGGTTAGCGTGGCAGGGAGGGAAGCGAGCATACCAGGGTTCGTGTGGCAGGGGAGTGAACGACCAGGATCTGCCTGGCAGGGAAACGAGCCGTCCGGGGTTCGCCTGGCAGGGAGGGAAGCGAGCCGAGCAGGATATGCCTTACGGGGAAGCGGATCAACCAGGGTTCACCTGGGTACCGAACCGTTCATGATTGGTTCATTAGCGTTTGTCTGGCTATCCTGCACGTCAGCCCTTGCTCTGTGACGACATTGCAAAGATTCTGCCTCATGTCATTGTCCGGCCTGAACCTCGAGGTGTTGTTTTGCTGTTGTATGACCACGCTTACGGCAACCCATCCGTGTGGCGCTGTGGTACCCTCACGCATGACCACAGTAACGGCAACCCATCCATGTGGCGCTTGGTACCCCTCACGCATGACCACAGTTACGGCAACCCATCCGTGTGGCGCTGTGGTACCCCTCACGCATGACCACACTTATGGCAACCCATCCTCACGCGTAACCACAGTTATAGCAACCCATCCTCACGCGTAACCACAGTAATGGCAACCCATCCTCATGTGTGACCACAGTTATGGCAACCCATCCTCATGTGTGACCACAGTTATGGCAACCCATCCTCATGTGTGACCACAGTTATGGCAACCCATCCTCATGTGTGACCACAGTTATGGCAACCCATCCTCATGTGTGACCACAGTTATGGCAGCCTTTTCCAGCGAAGAAGGTCACTCTCTCCGTTGCCATCTCGTCCTGGAAGTGATCTCGCGTCTGAAATGTAACATTGGAGGTGAAGCGGCTCTCACAGCGAGTTCAATACCGAGAAGAATTCCTCCCGTCCTTTTTCTAAGGTGAGGGAGGGAATACTGCCCCCATGCAGGGGCTCTGCTCCCTCACTCAACCCGTGTGGTGGGGCGGCCTCGGCTCCATCTCATGTACATATGATGTTGAAGTTCATTTAGTTGACGTCTTCAAGTAATATTTTTTTTTTCTTTGCCAATACTTTTTGCAGGTTGCAGTTTGTTTATTTGTTTGTTTGCGTCTCGGTGTTCTTAGTTGGTTGGTTGGGATATTCAGCACCCGGTCTGCAGCATTCTAGCGAGTCTCGTGGCATTTTGGACTTTCCGGGACGATGGTGGAGTCCGGACTTTGCTGGCGCGCGTGTGTGTGTGTGTGTGTGTGTGTGTGTGTGTGCAGGAGAGTCTTGGGGAGCTCTTTGATAGCGGGTTATTGCATTTCTCTATGGCGGCGTTGGGACGTGGGCGAGGGCGGGGTTGGGGGAGGGAGGAGCCCAGCTTTGGATCCCAGTGTATTAGCGGTCCTGGAGGCTGCTGCTGTATGTCCACACTCCCTCCAGGAACTGCCTCTAGTCCCTCCACTCACACTGGTCCTGGAAGATCTTTCTTTCCAGGAACTGCTTCATTCCCTCCACTCACACTGGTCCTGGAAGACCTTCCCTCCAGGAACTGCCTCATTCCCTCCAGTCACGCTGGTCCTGGAAGACCTTCCCTCCAGGAACTGCCTCATTTCCTCCATTCACACTGGTCCTGGAAGACAGATCCCTCCAGGAAACGTCTCAGCTCCCCCCGCCCCCCTCCCACACCTCAAGTTCGTCAGGGTCTCAGGGTCCTGCCCTGAACTCCCACAACTTCAAGCCCACCTCTGAACCAACCCCATCTAGACGCCACTCCATTACTCTCACACACCTCCCCGCGCTATCTCCTCCTCCTTTCTCTCTACCTCACTCTCCTTCCCTCCTTGCGTCCCTTATTTAGGGTCTGCTTCCGTTATCGTCTGGTTTATGGTGCGTCCCGCGTTCGTACTGTGGGCGGGGATTCACAGACGATTACAAAGGGGTCATGTCAGGTTCCCTTACCAGGCACCAGTGACTGGAGGGATCACAGCATTGCATGTTACAGAGTCGGTTGCACGACGGATGCTTGTGGACGCCACGTAGACTCGTCTGGTAAATCCAGAAAGTCGACACAACGTAAGAATTTCATGTCATGTCATTAAATGTAAGGTGGTTTAGCTCCCCCCCCTCTCTCTCTCGCTGGCTTTATGTAAACCTATGTCAAAAAGGTTTAGATTCCTCGTACACTGGGGCGTACTGCCCTAGTGTGCGTACATATCCCACACGATTTAAGGTTTATTTGATTAACATCTCCAGCTCGGGTAAAGTTTTAGCCAGTGGTGATCTATAGCCATCTATATACATTTCATTGTGATGGAGATGGATCTACTAGTGTCTGCTTTGTGCTTGTTACAATGGCATCTGTTAGTCCCTTCTGGATTACATTTTTGCTTTCCCACCCCTTGTAGCTTCCCACCCAGCTGTGTTTAACAGCCCCATTTATTTAGTGCAAGTTTGGCTGAGGCGTCATCATCATCACGCACCAGGAGATCTATGCGAGAGGTGGGGGAAACCTCATCAGTTTCACTCGAGTTCCGTGAGGAGTAATGCCCGGATGTGTGTAGCTGGCTCTGGAGACGGGAATATTGCATTCTGGTCTTAGAGGGCATTCAAGGGGCAAATAGTGAGGACTTGAATTGGGAGAGGATTCAGATGGGGTCTGTGGTCGTGGTTCTGTAAGCCCGCGGGCCAACGGTTCACTTTGCAAGGTAGATGGCCAGTTAGTCATTCCAGCATTCCCCTGTCCATAAACATTAGGCTGGCTGACGATGGGGCGCATGATTCCATTCCAGTCATCCCAGTAGCAGAGTTGGAAGGGGCGTCGGTGCAGATGGTCGTAGCGTCGTTTCCAGCCTTGGGGATTCTGTCTGTGGTCGGGAGTACTGGCTGTGGCAACGCGTTTGAAGCTGAGGATTACGGGCACTTATTCCCCCAGGTGGACGAGAGATATGGAGGTGGTGTTTTCATGCCAAGGCTGGCGTGAAGTGATGGCGCTTTCCTAACTCAGTACAGCTGGTTTGATCCCAAACCTAACCGCGTCAGTGGATGAGCCTGCGGTCCCGAAAGACTCGCTGGCTTCGTGTTGTGCTTCAGCGGTGTTGGGAGGTGGAAGGTGTCGGCGTTTTCATCGTCCACAGCCAACGAGGAGTTCCACTCCTACCGTGGCATACGAGGATTTTCAGTCATCGTGTCCTCAGCACTGGGTCTGCCTAGTTCTTCCTGGCATACGACGAGCTTCAGTCATCGTGTCCTCAGCGGTGGGGGTCTGCCTACTTCTTCCTGGGTATGGTATTGTACTGGTCTTCGGCGACAGACGAGAGTATGTAATCCTTCAAGCTTCATTACTTTTTTTTCCCATCATTTCCTCGGGCCATGTCGATGCCTGTCCCGTTACCTGGGGGTGAATCGTGATGCTTGATGGTGTACTGCAGCCGTTTGTGTAGGCCTGGTGTGTTTTAGTAGTTCTCACGTTCACGCCGCGATTGCGGTCGTTCCCTCTATACTCCATCCTTCCCTCCCTCCTTCTGCCTATACCCGTCCCCACGTCCCTCTCGCTTGCCCCATCCTTGGGATGGTGGGCACACAAATCAGTTTAGCGGCTCAGATTGGACGGTAAGGAAGCGGGAGTCGACAAGCAGAACTCCTCCTCCTCCTCCTCCTCCTTCTCTTACTCCTCCTCCTCCTTCCTGCTTCCTCCTTCCCTTCCCTCCCTCCTGCTTTCGTCCCTCCACCCTCATCCTTGGCCTCCTCAGGGGGTTATAGCAGGCCCGTGGAGGGAGGTTTGCGGTATAAACCATTTTCGCGGCTCAAATTAGATGATGACGAAGCTTGGGAGTCGACGGCCCTTCTCTCTCTCTCTCTCTCTCTCTCTCTCTCTCTCTCTCTCTCTCTCTCTCTCTCTCTCTCTCTCTCTCTCTCTCTCTCTCACCTCCTGCTTTGTCCTCCCTCTCACGGGTGTGACGGGGTCCCGGCAGATCTGCGTCACGAGCCAGTTTTTGCGACGTGGGTCCCACGGTGACGGGGGGATGAAGGGGGGCGGGGAGAGGACACCATGTCCGTCTCTCTCTCTCTCTCTCTCTCTCTCTCTCTCTCTCTCTCTCTCTCTCTCTCTCTCTCTCTCTCTCTCTCTCACACTCTCTCTCTCTCTCTCTTCCCAGCATTTTGTCAGCCTAGGTCCGCGCCCCTGGGGAGGGCTGGTGGCGCAGACCACCTGAGAGACGTAGATTTTGGCAGCGATTGTGCGGGCGGGCCACAGCGGCCGGCCGGCCGTCACGGTCTGACGCTCGCTGACAAATTGCTCATTATGGCACGGAGTCGCTCCTGGGGCGGCGGCGGAGGGCGGGAGGAGGAGGAGGAGGAGGAGGGGACGCCGGTCGGGTGCGTGAGCGGGCGTGGCAGCCGAGTATAACGGAGGGATGCCTCGCGGCAGATGACGGTGTGTACACAGATGCTGAGCGAATTCGCTCTCAAACGCCATTTTTACGGAACTCATGGGACGCCTGCCTACCTACCTACCTCGTTTTGAAGCTTTAGGGGAGAGAGAGAGAGAGAGAGAGAGAGAGAGAGAGAGAGAGAGAGAGAGAGAGAGAGAGAGAGAGAGAGAGGCACTTCTCGAAAGCGCCCACGGCAGTCGACCCCCTCCCTAAGCGTCATGACGGAGGGAGGGGACGTCGCCGGCCCGGCATCTCGACGGCGCGGGGTGCGTCCGCGAAATCCCGACGACGCCGAAGGATTCCCCAAACCGTCGTCGCCTGGGCGCGTTTCGGGTATCGCTCTCTCTCTCTCTCTACGTGGGGGTGGGGTGTTAATTGTGACGAGGCAGAGTGACGCAACAGCCCTCATCGTCCAGCAGGGGAAGACAGTAGTATATATGTATATATATATATATATATATATATATATATATATATATATATATATATATATATATTAGCGTTGACAACGACTTGGCGGGGCAATGGCGCGAGTTGGAGCGGGGGACGATGTGATTTCATACCTCATTGCGAGAGAGAGAGAGAGAGAGAGAGAGAGAGAGAGAGAGAGAGAGAGAGAGAGAGAGAGAGACTGCTGCACGAGAAAGCCCCTTTTGTGACACTTTATCTCTCGTGTGTCAGTCGTCTCTCATTATCCCGGAGGAGCCCACCTTCTCCAAGCCCCCCCCACTCCCCCCTGATGAAAATCATCCACATGAGAGACTCCGGACATTCGCTCCTTCCTGGATGCCAATGAGGCGACTTATCTCTCATTATATTAGGAACTTCCACGATGAGGGAGAGAGAGAGAGAGAGAGAGAGAGAGAGAGAGAGAGAGAGAGGGGGGGGGGGGGGAGTTGCATAACTGAAAAGGGTTTCAACTCCCTCGCGTTGCATACCTGAAAAGGTTTCGACTCTCACGTTGTATACCTAAAAAGGTTTGAACTCCGTCATGATATATACCATAAAGGGTTTCAGCTTCCTCACGATATATACCTTTTCGGGTTTCAATTCCCTCAAAATTTATACTTTAAAGGGTTTCAACTCCCTCAAAATATATACCTTAAAGGGTTTCAACTCCCTTACCATATATACCTTAAAGGGTTTCAACTCCCTTACCATATATACCTTGAAAAGGTTTCAACTCCCTCACCATATATACTTGAAAGGGTTTCAACTCCCTGACGGTGTACACTTACAAAGGTTTTTCAACTCCATATCGTGTATGTCGGTCAGTGCCTGGCTCTCCCATAGTCTCTCGTCATTTACGTGTCCTCCGTCTTCCTCCCACGGCAGGTGCCCCTCCCTCCTCATGGCACGTATCCTCCCTCAACGACACGTGTCACTCCCACCGCCCCCCTGCTGACATGGCACGTGTTCGTGTGTAAAGCGCACCATCATCTCTGTACGTCTGTGGCATTTGCTCCTTAATCTTAGAATCACTGCTCTTATCCCTTAAGCAAACCTTAGCTCGTCTATTTGATGATATTTTTAGTTGCCCATCTGCACAGACCTCCCCCAGCTTCCAGGACCCTGCCTATAAGAGTTCCGAGGCTTGAAGGCTGTGTGCACTCCACGCAGGAGCAGGGGAATGATGGAACCCCTTTTGGAGCGGGAAAGCCCCGCCACCTACCGCTACCACCACCCCCCCCCCCCTTGGACGAGACCGTCGCATTTGACGATGGGTCAGCCTCGCCGAAGGTTGATATATCACATGCGGAGTCCGGTAGCACCCTCTCCCGTAGAGATTCGTGAGGTGAAGTGGGCTCGTGGACCTTTGTAAAAGGGGGTTTGAGAAGGAAAGACATACCAGGGCGTTCATTGTCGCGGGAAGCCGCCGCCGCCGCCACGGGTTCAGAGATAGATAGATAGATAGATAGATAGAGAGAGAGAGAGAGAGAGAGAGAGAGAGAGAGAGAGAGAGAGAGAGAGAGAGAGAGAAGAGAGAGAGAGAGACTCCCGGGGAAGGTGTATATACATATATGGTCGGAGAGTCAATAGGGACACATACACAGATCCTGCTGAACCAGATATCGACCAGAGGTGAGGTTAGGATAGTGATTTCCTTGGGGAATGGCGGCCCACCCTGGATCCCTGTGCCTGGGGGAAGGGTATTATTAACAGTCGGGTCTACGGAGGAGGGAGAGGTGCATGGGTTGAGGAGGCGGAGGGAGGAGGAGGAGGAGGAGTTATGAGGAACCACAGAGGAGAGAGAGAGAGAGAGAGAGAGAGAGAGAGAGAGAGAGAGAGAGAGAGAGAGAGAGAGAGAGAGAGAGAGAGAGAGGAACCGGGACCAGGCCGGGGAGAAGGGTAGGTGGAGCGAGGGGGCGCTGTGGTGTGGGGATCGTACACTTGGGGGTGTGAGAGAGGAGAGAGAGGTGTGTGAGTATGGTTAGGTGAGGCTGGTGCTCTGCTGCCTTGGTCGTCTTGAGTGATGGACCAGAGGAGGCATTGGAGGACTGGCCTCTGCCCTGGCGTACGTAACTCACAGTCAACCCAGCTTTTCACTCTTCCTTTTTGGGATGGGTTCGACGATAGCTTACCTGGCATAAACTATATATATATATATATATATATATATATATATATATATATATATATATATATATATATATATATATATAAAGTTGGAGATATAGCGCGGACAGGAACACGCTTCAATCATGGTTATCTAAGATGAAAGGAAAATTGAAGAGCGAGAGAGAAAGATATAGAAAAATTTTATTCCAGTTCCTCAGGTGTGTGTGTGTGTGTGTGTGTGTGTGTGTGTGTGTGTGTGTGTGTGTGTGTGTGTGGAGGCATGATAAGAAAACGGGAAAACGTATAGACGGGGAAGAGCATTACACAGCTTCGCCATCCGACAACATAACGGTTGGCACGCGAGGGGATGGTCGCCACACACAAAGTATGGGAAGCGGGCTATAGTTTACCCGCGGGTTCCCGGGGTTCCTTAAGAGTGCACCGGCCGTGATGGTTATCTGTAGGAGAGACAGAGGGCGGCGGCGGCGGCGGCAGCGGCAGGCAGCAGCATCATGGCAAGCGAGGAGGAGGAGGAGGAAGAAGAAATAGCGTTAATTAAAGAGGTGGTGATAGCAAAAGTGTTGATAAGGCAGAAGGCTTTTTTTTCTTCTATTTCACTCTAGCTGAGAGAGAGAGAAAGAGAGAGAGAGATAGAGGAGCAGCAGCACAGGAGTTGATAAGGCAGATGGCTCTCGATTCCGCTCTGGCTTGAAAGGCGAAAGAATAGTCACACACACACACACACACACACACACACACACACACACACACACACACACACACGGGGATATGAACAGGCTGGTCTGTGCCGGAGGAAGTTTTGGGCCGGATGCTGTTGACCTCATAAGGTTTCCTGCCGTATATTATATTTTAGGTCGCCCTGCTGAGGCCGCGGGTAACGGAGTTCTTTTTTTTTTTTTTTTCCATCCTATCAGCGCTGGTGTGGCGGGGGGGGGGGGGGTATCCGCTTCCATTATCCGCACTGGGGTGGCGATGGCCACGGTTATCCGCGTCCTTTATCCGCACTGGGGTGTCGGGAGATCCGGGTTATCCGCTCCCATCATCCGCACTGGGCTAGTCGCAGTTATCCGCTCCCGTCATCCGCCCTGGGCTGGCGTATGGTTCTTGGAGACGACGGTGATATGGAGGGGTCCAGCTACGCATCATTCTTGGCCGCCTTACTCCATCATCATCCTGGCCACCGCCTCACACGGACCATTGGATAGATCTCTCACATAGAGACCTAAAACTTTTTATGTGTGTTCCTTGTCTCTCACATGTCCCTCTCCCCAGGAGACACCGACGTCCTTTAGGCCTTCATATTTTTTTTTTTTTTGTGGTATTCTTTGACGTTTTTATCTCTGTTGTCTCTTCCTGATTTTCCCCTTGGGCGAGGCTTGATCAACTGGGAATACAGAACCATTATAACTCCAGATGATTTCACCTTTCCCTACTGCTGCTGCACGCAGCGCAGTCCTCCCCCCCCCCCCCCCCCCCCCCGACGGGAGCCTTTTGAAATAGGTCCCTCTGGAGAGATGGATCGTAAACGGTACGGTGTGGGCACGCACGGACCCCCTACCTCCATATTAAAGAATGTAACATTTAAGATAAACCTGACCGTATCGTAGCATTAAGCTCCCGGGCCTTCCTGCCTGCCTGCCTGCCCGCCTCACTCCCTTGCTCGCTCGCTCCATATCTTCCATTCTTCTCGCCAGGGTAATTCGCTTAGCCCGCCCGCCCTCCTCCGGGTCTGCCCGTCCGCCCCCCTGTGGCCGTGGTCGTTAGCCTCAGAGACACGACAGGCAGAGGTTATAGTGGTGTTACCGGGCGGCCCCAGGTTAATGGGTGCTTGGCCCCCGAACCCCCACAAGTAGCCAGGCCGGCGGGGCTCTCTCTCGCTTTCTTCAGCTGTGTGGTTGTGTGGCCTCCTGGCCGCCGAACTCGCCGCCTCCCTCTCACTTGGTCTTGTTACTTCTGCTGTTTCAGCTGTAACCAGCTTGCTCTGCTGCTGTTGTTGTTGCTGCTGGTGGTTATTGACAAGCTCTTGTTACTGCCTTAGGGAGGTAACCATTTGCTCACTCGAGTGTCAGGACTTGTTAATTTGCTGTTACAACGACGAGGTTATCAATAATTGCCCCAAGTCTTTGTGCTTGTTACTGCTGCTGAAGTTGTTGCTGTTCCTGTGGCCGCGTAAGGTGGGCCACTGCTTACCCAGGTCAAGGAGCTGCTCCTCCTGCAGCGGAGGTATAAACCATAAGTTCACCCAGGTTGGAAAGGCTTCCTCGCTCGAACTCCACATTACTTCTGCCTCATCCTTGACGGGTTCTTGGATCCAGATTCGAAACCCGAAGCCGGTGTAATCAAACGAGGTCTTAGGAAAAAAAAACAAACACCGCGCGTTGAAAGTTTGGCAGAGTAAGGAAACTCCTGCCAGCTGGTAGTGGCGGCAGACATCTATCTTAAGAGCTCCCGCAACACCACCTTCCAGTACCCTCACGCCGGAGGCGTCTTGTACTGGCTGCCACGGACTGTGGACAAGTCCAGAGACCCTCACATGAGTGGGAAGCTCCCGGTACGCGACCTGAGCTCACGATTTGCTCACGTCGGTCCGTTCCGCCGTCTCCAGCAACCCCACAACACACTGGCTTGCTCGTCCTCACCCTCTCAGGCATCCAGTGGGCTCTCGTGGAACGTAGCCGTGTATGATAAACCCTCTTAAACCCTCCTGAGGTCGAAGAGGAAGGCCTGAGGCAGTACTCGTCTGTCTGGGGAACACGGCGGAGTTGAAAAGTATTTCTTAAAAAATCTAACTCACATGACCTCAATAGATACACTGAAGGGTAAACGACGCGTTAGAAGACGACGACTTAATTGACAACTTAGTCCATTGTTAGACACGGGACAAGCGCTTGGCCGTAGAATCTTCTGGTAATTGGCCTCAGTGAAGATATAATAAAATCTTATGGGCAGCCAAGCCCAGCCCCGGACCGACTGGGAATGCATTTCCCATTTTGCTGGCGGGTAAAATCTAAAGTTCCGATATCCAAACCATTGCAGGTGCTCCGCTCTCCCTCCGCAGGATGGCGCCCCATAAAGCGAAGAAAAACAATTTCCTCACACCACATTATTGTATTGGAGGTGTTGCCCTCCCAGCACTGTGGGGCCAGCGCGGGGGAACCCGTCTTTATCAGGAAAGTACTGTAGCGTGAAGGAGTCTTAACATGTATCAGGTAGTACGGTCAGGATCGGAATGTATCAGGCAGCACAACCATAGGATCGGAATGTATTAGGTCACACAACCGCAGGATCGGGCTAAGGAATAGCCCCATTTCCCTCACATCCGCTCCCAAGCTGCCGTGTATAAGAACACATCGAGACCAAAATGAAAGGAAGGGAGTTTGGCTGTGGGCCACCTACCCTCTCCCGGGACTGGAACCCGTGCCCGCGTAATTACCCTTTCCGTAATTACCTTTTTCTACTGCACGAGAGAGAGAGAGAGAGAGAGAGAGAGAGAGAGAGAGAGAGAGAGAGAGAGAGAGAGAGAGTTTTATACTCATGGGGCCCCCCCGTCTCTTGTGTGTGTGTATCAGCTTGCGCGTGCGCGCCAGCACTACATTTCCATTGGGAAATTTAACCTCGGTATATATCGGTATCATCAATTTCTATTAAACGTAGCTTTATGATAGATTTTTTCCCCCTCTCCTAAAATGCAAAAACTGCCGAACGGACACACACACACACACACACACACACACACACACACACACACACACACACACACACACGGCCGTGGCGTACCGTTGGCATTAATTTTTATTCAAATTTTTAATTTTTTTTTTTGGGGGGGAGGGCTTGGAGGGGGGAGGGGGATGTTATCATTACCGTCATAAAAATAATTCGTTGTGTTTGCTCCCGTCATTATGAAATTGTGAGCGATTGGTTTGCACCGGGGGTTGGAGGGGGGGGGGGGAAATGATGATGATCAGTGCGTAATACAGTTACGCCGTCGGCCTGCCTGTGGCCTATGGATGAGAGCCGGCCCCATTATTTTTTCCCCCGTGGGGCCCCCGGCGTGATGTAAGAGGCAGCAGGTACGTACGTACGTAGACGGTAAACCCACCCCACCTTTACCCCGCCCCGCGGGGCCTGCAGTAGAGATAAGGACACCCCCCCTCCGCCCACCCCGGGTGGGTGGGTGGGCGGGCGGGCCAGCTGAGCCCCAGTATTATGGATCGTTATTGACCCTAGCGGTCACGTGACGTATAGATCAACGGCAGCCCTCTTGGGGAGAGGGGGGGGGGGGGGGAGGGACGGCATAGCCTTTAGGGGTCGCGAGATAAGGCAGTACATACGTTCACCTTCGTATCAGACCCGAGGAGGAAGAATGGTGGTGATAATACCCCGTTATCGGAAAAAAATACTCCTAAGTATTATATATATATATTTCTCTCTCTCTCTCTCTCTCTCTCTCTCTCTCTCTCTCTCTCTCTCTCTCTCTCTCTCTCTCTCTCTCTCTGTAAATCGATTCGGGTGATAAGGTTGGCGAAATACACATGACACATTCCAGGGATACATGTTATATATATATATTTTTTTTCAATTTATCTTTTTTTTTTTCTTCCCTTTCCTCCCGCGCCACCGGATGTCTTCGCTTAAAAGAGTGCTTTGTGTTGAGCGCGGGGGGGAAGCTGTAAAGTTCTGAGAGACAAGAGTTCTTGAACTTTGCGACGGTGTTCGGGGGCGGGCGAGACTTCGGCGCCTCCCACACACACACACTCTTACTTGAATGGGAGGGTCAGACGGGCGCGGGAATGGGAAGGATTCAGAGGGGGCGCGGGAATGGGAGGGCTCAGAGGGGGCGTGGAATGGAGGGCTCAGAGGGGCGCGGGAATGGGAGGGTCAGAGCGGCGTTGGTTGACTTACGTGGCTTACATTCCAGTGGTGTTCATTGACTTGGTGCATGCCCACCACGCCCCCCTTCCCCTCCTCCTCCCTTCGGGGTATGTGTAGCAGACCCCTTTGGTTTAACAGTGGTCCTTCAAGGGTCATGACGAAGGTCATGTTCGACGGCCGGGTCTTGCAGCTCAAGGGTTGTATCGTCCAGGTGAAGGGTCGCACCGACCGGGTCAAGGTGGTCGTCCGGTCCAGGTCAAGGAACTCCAGTCCTGGTCAAGGGTCGTATCGTCCAGGTCAAGGATCTTACAGTCCAGGTCAGGGGTAGCACAGTTCGGGTTAAGGGTCATACAGTTTGGGTCAAGGGTTGCATCGTCCAGGTCAAAGGTCGTACCGTGACGCTGACCACTTAATTTCGTCCTTTACCATAAAAAAAAGAAAAAAGGTCACCATAGATGACCTATCGTCTGGGGTTAACTACAGCGACCTCCCCCTCCACCCCTCCTCCTCCTCCTCCTCCTCCTCCTCCTCTTCCCCCTCCCGTCAGAGGCCCCTTTCTCATTCTCACTCATTCTCCAGTTCCAAAGCTTCCCATTAATGACCCTTTCCCCCCATTAAAGTTCCTGAATGACTTTAGTTCCCGCCCCATAACCACCAGTACTCGGAGGATCGAACCGGTGCGATTTTAAGAGTCTCTCCGACTCGCAGGGAATGGACTGTTTTCTCCTCCCCAAGACGGCTGTTGTGGTGATGTGTAGAAAGTACACCATACCGAGCGTAACTGGTCATATACGTAGCTGCTCGTGCCTCAGCTGTGCTACGTTAACTACCCGTACGTCAGAGAGGGTACACCGAGCACTCAGAATGACTGAATCACCTCCGCCGGGGGTCCAATTTTATGAAGGATTAATAGATATATAGATGAATGTTGGGGGCGCTTTTTTTCATGTTTGGAGATAGATGGTAGTGCACAGCTGGTATGTAGAGGGTATGTCTGATCATGATTTATTTATTCCATGCCATGCCGTCAATGCACAATATATATATATATATATATATATATATATATATATATATATATATATATATATATATATATATATATATATATAATTTCTTTAGATGAAATAAAATTTTGACTCGTCATTGTACGTAACTTTTTTGTTTTTTTGTGTGGGAGAGGAAAAAAAATGAATAAAATACCAAAGCATTTTCGTTTGAAATATAAAAATATTCTTGTGCCAGTAGAAAATGGGGAACTATGATATCCAATTTATTTTATACTCGCTAAAAATGCATAGCTGTAATTTCTGACCCGACCGTTGTTTTCCTGGATGCGATTTTTGAGTGTCATTGTTTCACGTTTTGTCTTCCCCGCCTCCCTCCCCTCCAAAACCCGACAGTGCAAAGGTATCAGTTCAACACCCCAGCCACCATAACACCCCCAGTCTTGAGAGAACTTTTAGACTTCAATGAAAAAAGAAATTGTGTTTCAAGTGTACGAAACGCTAATCTGGGCTTTATAATAGATAGACATTTGTAATGGACAGCGTGTCGAGATGATTGCTTATTGTAGTTTAGTGTTTCGAATGCTTGAACACAATTTTGTGTCTGGCAGTAAGTGTTTGTAAATGGTTTAATGCAGTTACGGTAGGAACGCACGCGCTTATCTGTTATGTCGTCTTATTTATCAGTAAGGTCAATATTTTTCCGGAAAGGTTTTGGAAGATTACGTGACACGTATTCCGGAGTGGAAGGCCATCAAGGGTACACGAGTTAAATGATTCACACGTCACATCAGCCTTAGTCATGTGACTCAGTCATAGTCATGAGACTTAGCCTTAGTCATGAGACAGTCTTAGTCGTGAGCCTTAATCATGTGACTCAACCTTAGTCATGTGACTTAGCCTTAATCATGTGACTCAGCCTTAGTCATGTGACTGCTAAGACTGGTACCCTTATGGGTTTTTTTGTTGATTATTGTAAACATGTTCCCGTTGGCTCTAGCATCCTCAACCAAGTAATATCATCGAAATGGGCCGATTCGTCCGTCTGTCTGTAAGTTGTATACACAGCGTTCCCTCGCAGAATTACCAAACGGAACGGGTATTGCGCTGGTAACCTCTGTGCACCTGCACCGAGTCACATTTATACCACCCTAGCTGAAGAAATACCCCGACACTGTACCACAAATTCACAATTCTCTGGCGTCAAGTGCGGCGCTCCGGCGAATGAAAAATGCGACAATCGCAATTTATATTGGGAGAATGGAGCGGTGTCGTGGTGGAGAGCGATCGCGGGGAATTAAACCGTTTTGCAGACAGCCTAGCTCAGCACATCCTCATTTAGAAGTGGATATTTTTTTCCCCCTCTTAAATCGTTCTAGGAAATGGAACATTACTCATTATCTCTTATATATATATATATATATATATATATATATATATATATATATATATATATATATATATATATATATATATATATATATATATATATTATACTTATCTGTACCTGTAAACCATGGCCTAGCATAACTGTACACTAGCGTCAACATAAAATGGCCCGGAGTGTGAGGAAGCAAACCTTGATATCAGGAAAGCAGACGCTGTCACTTTATTTAATCTTATTAATGTTTCCGCAGCGTCAGGTGTAATTAAACAAGACAAGGTAATTCCAAAATGTCCCCCAAGTATAATCCTTGCTCGACACGATGTCGACTCGGCCCGGTGATGGCAGCGTATGTGGATTACAATTCGACTTCACCGGGGAACTTGCGGAATCCGTAATGGTGCGTGGATGTTGTGGGGTCCTGCCCATCTCCTAGCCAGTCTGGTGTTACTTGGCAACTAGAGGATGATGGATAATGCCCGATTTCTTTTTTTTTCTTTTTTTTTTCCTGATCAAATCCTCTACAGCACGATAGTACGACCCTAAGAGTACGACGGTACGACCTTCGAGCACGCCAGTACGACCCTTGAGGATAATGGTGTAGCCTCAGACTTTACTCCGAAGGGGTTGTCAGACCAAAGATCAAACCATCATGTCGGTATAGTCGTCGTTTATCATCATAGGTCCCAGCAGGATAGACACACACACACACACACACACACACACACACACACACACACACATCAAGATCCTCTCTCGCAGACAACAACAACAACAAACTGTACATTAACCTCATTCATCTCAAGACGTCTCGTTCACCGTCGGCAATAAGCCCACGCGAAACTGGAGACATATCTACTGGCTGGGGTTCGGAACGTTTTGAGAGAACCCCCGAGAGGCTGTCCTCACTCAAGCTTAACTCTGAGCCAAACTGACTCTCTGTACCTTCTCATTTGCTACCGTTTCTTAAGTTAATTTATTTATTTTTGCATTCACCATATCGAGAAAAGCCATACCAGCGCCAAAGATACAGTAGTACGATTATAATCATGGTCTAATATGATTACTCAAGAATTGCTTTAGTAGTGGAATGATAAGGTAATTAAACATACATATGTACATACACACATACGTAAAGACGAGAGACGATGCGGGGTCGCTCCACCTCCCTGCGCCAGCGAGCGGCTCGCTCATGCCTGGCTAGGCTAAAAGTAAGGCGGCTGCAAGGAACGTCTTCATTTTTCTTCCCTTTTGCCCTCAAACGCTGAAAACTTTTACGTGCTGGCCCGCGGCGCGTTCTTTATGTTTCAGGATAATCTTCTGAAAGTGTATGTATATGGTCAGTTTACACTCACTCGCAAGGGAGGAGAAAAAGATGAAACAATCACCTTCACCGGAGTTCCGTGCGGACGTGGCAGTAGTCAGTGGTGTTTGCTGAAGGGAAGCCTATCGCTGACCTGGTACCTTACCTGAATTGTCGACTTTGGGAGGGTTTCCCTCAGGCTGGAGTGAGTTTGGGATGGTTCTCCTCAGGTCATGGTGGGTTTGGGATGGTTCTCCTTAGGCCAGGGTGGTTTTTGGAAAGGTTTTCCTCTCCCTAGGATGAGTTTGGGATGGTTCGTCCTCAGCTGTGGTGGGAGGTGGGGCAGTTAACCTTTACCCTGAGTAGGCCGGGATAGGGGATAGGGGGATTAAGAATACTTCCCACGTATTCCCTGCGTGTCGTAGAAGGCGACTAAAAGGGGAGGGAGCGGGGGCTGGAAATCCTCCCCTCTCGTTTTTTTTTTCCAAAATAAGGAACAGAGGGGGCCAGGTGAGGATATTCCAAAAAAGGCCCAGTCCTCTGTTCCTAACGCTACCTCGCTAACGCGGGAAATGGCGAATAGTTTAAAAGAAAGAAAAAGAAAGGCCGGGAAAAAACGCCTATCCCAAGTCGAGTTTGGGATGGTCTCCTTTTCCCGGGATGGGTTTGGGATGGCATTACCTGGTGTGTTAAGGCAGTTCTACCTAAGTCTACGATAACCATTTTTTTTTTTTAAGCTCTTCAGTTCTTCAATTTCATTATGCCAGACGTGGGAAGTCTACACCACTGAGATTAACAACGTACCTTCACACCCCAATGGGAGAGGGTCAAGACCTGAAATATTTATAGAAGAAACTCTGTTGAGAAAGAGACACGCCAGATAAGCTATCATATGAAATTGCTAAGGAAGAACGTTGCACCAAGAATCACTCTGCCATTCGTCATAGCCATCGCTGGGGTCAACATACAGTAGACACACGTCATTACCGCGTAAATCACCTGGATATTCTTGACGATTCTTTCCGTCAAGTTGATGGGAAGTGAGGGAGTCACCTCAAGGCAGTGAGGGGCGCGGGCACCGTTAGCAGCAGCAGCCGCCTCGCTTCACACATGTCGTGTATCAACCTGGACTTTAAAAAAAAAAAAAATCCCCCAACATCACCATCATGTCCACAGCTCAGCGAACTACCCAGTGCTTATCCCTGAACTAACTCTCTCTCTCTCTCTCTCTCTCTCTCTCTCTCTCTCTCTCTCTCTCTCTCTCTCTCTCTCTCTCTCTCCGTAGGTTCCTGTATTTTTCCTGTAAAGTTTCATTATTGCCTTATTACAGTTACCATATCGCACTTGCACAAGAGGGAGTTAACAGCGTCATGGAAATCTTATTAAAAGAAGCAAGATTCTAAAAGTTCATTTTATCCCATGCATTCACCTGTTTTCTTTAATAAGAAAGATGCATTAAGTTGATGAACTAACTAGTACTGTCAGAACTTAGGTGCAAGTGTTCTTATGTTTCTAGCGAGTTTAACCATAATTCGCGGTTAATGAATATCGTATGCAAATTTTCTTGTATAAATGTAAATAACATGTCCTTTCAACATGAGCGTCAGTGAGGCTAGGTGCTGGGGGTGTTATTACGAAGGTCGGACGCACCTTATATATATATATATATATATATATATATATATATATATATATATATATATATATATATATATATACACGTTATAGACACATTACTGCTTCGTCTTTAACCCTCGTCCCAGTAAATGATTATTTTGCCCCCGTCAGCACTAACTGGTTCCCTGGCCATTTATTATTATACCGGTCATCTCTCAGCATCTTCTCCGGCCAGTCAGTATCACTTACCAGTCATCTCCGACGGTTCGCATTCTTGCGGTTCGCGAACGACGGATTCAAGCGTCACGATTCAAAGCAGAACACACGCACGCAGGACCAACTGGCAATCACACACACACACACACACACACACAGTGGAACATCTGGCATTGACGTCACGCGATATAAAGACAATATCTCTCATCTTTTTCCGCGAGCGCGCGAAGATAACTCAAACAAAAGTAGGTCTTGACGGCGAGAGTAGCGAGGTGAGATGACATCATTCTGCCAGCGAAGGGGAACAGATGACACACCAAAGCGACCGGATGCATGATCCGGTCAGCCAATCAAGTGATCGCATTCATAATCCCTGTCGGCCAATCAAGTGGCAGGAAGTGATCGGGCGATGCCTCGTCGTTGTTGTTTTAAATCAGCGAACATTCGGACGGGAGACCCGTAGACGAGCGGGTGTTCCCCGTATTCGGTACTATTCATGGCCGCGCCTCACATAGACGCACACACACACATCATCTGGACCCAGTGACCTTCGCTGAGGTAAAATACCGTCTTTATTTTACTCAATAAAAAAAAGCGAAATAGAACCTTTTTTTTTCTTTTTTTTTTTTAAAGCTATGAACGCTCATCGAGCAGTATTGCCACCATGTTGCAACGCGTCACAATTGAATTTATACCAGCCCAGTACCTCACATCCAGTTGCTCATATATATATATATATATATATATATATATATATATATATATATATATATATATATATATATATATACATAAGAGCGGAACCGACACCCTCCCTTCCCCCAGAAATGACTCAGACTCTCGATTGTATGTGAATATAATTAATTTCGTGTGTGTGTGTGTGTGTGTGTGTGTGTAATTACGTATTTGTAGTGTACAGGGAGGGGGAGCTCCTGCAGTCTTGTGGCGCCTTCTCTTGTGTTTATGTACCACCGTAGCATAAGCCAGGTACCCATTTATCGACCAGCTCCCGAAAAGGGAGGATAAACACCTGCGTTGGGTGTGGGCCGACTGCGCATGCCCAGGACTCCAAGGGCGAGGTCGTGATGACTCATGATCATTGTGTGTGTGTGTGTGTGTGTGTGTGTGTGTGTGTGTGTGTCGGGGGCTGTGGGTTTCTCGTTGAAACTCGGGTCGTCTTTCACGTTGATACCACTCCTAGCGAACGCCCTTATCCCACACGGAAAAGATTATGTTGATTTTCAGAGCCCGCACCCTAACACCCCTCCTCCACCCGCCCTACCCCCTCCCCTCCCACACACACACACACACACACACACACACACACACACACACGTCCGGCATGGGAAGGGGGAGGAAGACCTCCCTGCTCCACCCGATTCCCCTCCCGTTCGTCCAGCTGTGGGTGATGGCGGGAGGAGGGGAGGGTGACCAGGCTCTCCCCGACTAAAACATTTTACATTAGATTTAGATTCAGCAAATCTTTCGGATTTCACATCCATCATGTTGTTTCGCTGGCTATACATTAAAATGATTAAGTAATTAACTTTTTCATATTGTTTCGCCCAACGGAAAGCGTATCTGGCATTAGCCATTGTGCAAGCTTATTTCACTCGTATGAAAAATGACAATTCATAATTGTAAATGTACAACTCTTTTTTATACACCATCCTGTAGAAAATATTTAGACATTGATTAGATATTAAATATGACGAACATATTATTATTTACATGGAATATATTTTTGATGCAGTAAGGACAACATGACCGTGGGTCGGGGCAGGTGAGAGTGTAAGGTCAGCAGTGCCATGGGTCAGGGGAAATGAGACAGCAAGGTCCACAGTACCTGTTAGAGACAGTAGGAGGCCACGGCACATCACCTCTGCCGTCCCACACATGAGGCCGGCGTGGCCCTGTGCCAGGTGAGTGCCAGCAGGACTCCTCCAGCAGTAGCAGCAGTAGAACAGCAGCAGCAGCTGGGCCTCCCGCCACCACCGCTGGCAACTGTTGCTCGTATCGTCGCCGAGACAGACTTGGCCCAAGTTGGTAGGTCGGTCACCAGGAGCCAGCGTTAACACACATGGCCTCGTTACCACACCATTTACTGTGCACCGTTAACCACACTCACTGACGCACCATACATGGCTACTCCACTATACATCAGTACGTTAGCATACACCGTCACCCGGCAGCCATCGAGGTAGGCAGGCCAATAGTGCACTATCCCAGGGTAGTGTGTTCTCAGAGGACCCCACACAGTATCATAACTTTACATTGCTGCTCTGATCCAGCTGCTGCTGGTGGCGTGGCCGGGAAATCCTCGGGTATTTAGGGAGGGCGCGAGGTTGGTAGCGGACCCCTGGCAGAGAGGGAAGTGTGGTGGTCGGGAGCCTCACGGGTCTGGCTACCACCGTGGCACAGGAGACACTGACTGGCACCCTGGCCACACTCCCACACGCTGGTGCCAATCGCTGGCACTGTTTTGTATCTCCTCCTCTCTCCTCTCCCCTTCTCTCTCTCTCCGTTTTTCGGAGTGATTGTTGGTGAAACTTCGACCATAGAGGCTGGGGTAGCAGACGGCCCTCTGCTAATAGCTGTTATAAAACAGAACTTAATATCCTGTTTCACCTCATTGGCGAAAGGAAACCCTGTTAGCCACTGTCAGTTTATCTGGTAGGTTCTGAGGCTTAAGTCTTGTCTGTCTGATATATTTCGTACATGCCAGTACCATGTGACCACAATATAGACGTGGATGTATGCCGTTCATTCATCAATTTGATGCATATTCAAGCAAGGTGAAGAGTGCATGTTGTTGGAATGACTTCAAGGAGACCGTAGCATCTGTTGTATTTATCGTGTAGAGTATATACCTACCCTGAGTCAGGGGCGGGATTACAGCGATAGTGTCGTGGACGCAGCATGCGCAGGAGGCAGCAGCCGCTGCTTGTGTTACACACTCCCTCACCCGGGCCGCCACGGACGGGAAACGAGGGTGGGAGGTCGTCGAGACATACGACGGTCATCAGATCCGCAACATGGCAGAGTGTGGGACGACACCCTCTTTACGCTGTGGGGGTCACCTCGCCCGTGGCAGAGCAGACGATAAAGCAGTCATCCGGTGGGATGGGGTTCCCACGGGCGAGACCCTGGAGGGTAACTGACTCAAACCTCCCGCCGAAGAAGGGTCGTGAAACTCGGTCCTCCCTTGCCATCAGACACCATCCTGATTATGCCTCATTAAGGACTGCCCCTGACGAAAGGCCGTCATATGAGCGAGTCTCAGAACGTGTTCGTCAAATCTTTTTCGGAGGTTCCTTGTGGTGGGTTTAGGAAGGGGGTCCCCCCGATGCCGCACCGGGTCAGAGGCGCCAGGAATGTCGTGCTCTGACGCTTGGAGCGGGGGGTTGGTTCCTGGAGGGGGAGGAGTCATTTAGTTCCCGGTGGCACATATCTGGAAGATCGAGGAGCAGATCGGTGGCGGAGCGAGCCTTCCTGAATCCAAATTGTTTTCATTCAGCCGACGGCGTTTTCTCCCTCCCCACACGAAGAACTTTATCAATTGCTGGAAGTTCACCGGCACCAAAAGATTTTCCCCGGGGCGACCGGAGGGAAGGGGATATTGGCTTCCAGTTATTTACGTCAGCCCGACTCTCTCTCTCTCTCTCTCTCTCTCTCTCTCTCTCTCTCTCTCTCTCTCTCTCTCTCTCTCTCTCTCTCTCTCTCTCTCTCTCTCTCTCGTGGAGTTGGACCGTATTTGAAATTCTCCTACAAGTCCCGGAAGGGAGGAAAAGGGAGGGAGGGGGGGGATCTTTTTACTCCATGTGAGGCCGGCACGAAACAGTGAAATGTTGAGGCGATGACAGTCGACCTCTCACGCGCCCCTGCCGTCGGTCTCGGGCTGAATTTCACCGAGTCGCCGTAGCTTCTCGAGCTGGACGCCCCGACTCCAGATGAAGGCGCGTTACTTTCCTGACGTTCAAGTCCGTCTGCCGTCGAGGTAGTTAGCGTCGATGGCACTGACGATCAGGCGTTCGAAGAGCTGCGCAGGGACTTGAGTGTGAGCGAAGTGCGTGTCCAACACCTTGGGTGCTCCTTGTGTGGTGTTGTCGTGTCCAGAGGTGGTAGTCCTCTGCTGTGAGGTGTTGCCTGTGTGTCTCAACACAGGGATGACTGAAGGAGTCTCGAGGCCAACATACCTAGAATCTGATGTGTGCTCTGGGTCCTCCTGTGAAATGGCCCCCCATTCCTGAACATCCTTCTCCAAGTGACCAGGGTGGGGAGGAGGAGTCTTGGTGATCCGATGGTGTGGAGTGTCTTTCTTGCGGCGTCACCAGTGTTGGTGGCCGCAGGTCGAGCAGCCCCGTTTTGGACGTGAGGGCTTCCGACGCAGAGAGGGAGGGGGAGGCGGGAAGGTTGGAGAGGGGGAGGGGGGAGATCTTTGCAGTTGCAAACTCCGTTTGGGGAAATCGATCGGGTGGGGTAAGAGGCCTGGGAGTTGGTGAGGGGGGAGAGACAAGAGATGTGTGGGGAGGTAAGGTAAGTTGGGAACGAGGACGTAAAGGATTACTCTCTCTCTCTTTCTCCCTCCCAAACTCTCTCTCTCTCTCTCTCTCTCTCTCTCTCTCTCTCTCTCTCTCTCTCTCTCTCTCTCTCTCTCTCTCTCTCTCTCTCTCTTTTCACCATTAAATCGCCCTCGCTGATCCCCACAACATTATCTAACTCTTTCCTTAATTCTCTGTAATCCCGGGTATTTCCCCCCAGATTTTTCTTTACGGCCTCGGGGTCTTAAAACTGACGCTTTTGCCGTTGTTCATGTAAAGGGGGCAGTGGGGACGTCTGCTGGCTCGGTGGGGGTAGCTATCGTGTGGAGGCACTGGACTGTCCGGGAGGCTCTGGGCTGCTACCCTGTGCCCGTAGTGCACTATGTGGCAGACTGTGTGGGCTGCTACCCTGTGCCAGTAGTGTGCTATGTGGCAGACTGTGTGGGCTGCTACCCTGTGTCAGTAGTGCGCTTGTGTCGCAGACTGTGTGGGCTGCTACCCTGTGTCAGTAGTGTACTATGTGGCAGACTGTGTGGGCTGCTACCCTGTGCCACTAGTGTACTGTCTGGCAGATTTGAGGGAACACTCGATCCCCGTGAGGGAGTTCGGGATGTACCAACATGCTAACCACGTCCTCGTTAGCAAAGAATGGCAAGTAAGGAGAAAGTAATACAGTAGATGTATTCCTTCCTCGTAAAATATACTTTTCAGTAAAGGTTGTCCTGGACTCGAAGTATTCAGGTGGAAGAACATCTCGAAATGATACACTTAAGTAAAGTGACTAAGTTTTGTTACTCCGTTACCACTGATAAAGTAACACAAGTAAAGTAACGTTTTTTTTATTCCGTTATAACTGGTAAAGTAACACTAAAGTAACGAAGTTTTGTTACTTCGTAACCACTGGGAAAGTAATACTTAAGTAACGAAGTTTTGTTACTCCGTTATCACCGGGAAAGTAACACTTAAATAAAGTAACAAAGTTTTGTTACTACATTACCACTGGGAAGTAACACTTAAGTAAAGTAACGAAGTTTTGCTACTCCGTTACCACTGGTGAAGTAACACTTAAGTAACGAAGTTTTGTTACTCCGTTACCACTGGTGAAGTAACACTTAAGTAACGAAGTTTTTGTTACTCCTCTACCACCGGTAAAGTAACATCTTCATATGGACAGAATTAGTAAATATGTAACTTTTCTTCACAGTCGAACTTAAGAAGTGTCGGATTAATTATTACGACGGGCTGCACACTGGCCGAGGTACTTCACCGGAGTGTAAGATCCTGACGTACTGAGTATGATAGACTGGTGTTGGGGTAAGTTGTTACCGGGTCATGTGTACGGATAATCGCGTTAATGTGTTTTCCTCGCGAGCAAGTGTGGACGGTGTGCGAGCGCTGGTGTGTTCCCGGAGGGAGAGGGTTCTACACACACGCGTCGTCGCCCGCTCCTCCTCACCCTCCTCGTCTCCAGACCGTCTTGTACAGATGTACCATATCTTTACATCTGTGTGTGTGTGTGTGTGTGTGTGTATGTGTGTGTGTGTGGGTGTGTTGCTGGAGAAATACAATCAGGGTGGTGCTGGCGGGTGGGGAGATGTGTTGCAGGTGTAGAGCGCGGGTGTTGGTCTTCGTCCAAGCGGGTCGGGTATTGTAGGCTTGACTGGTCGGTTCGGTGGGGGTCAGGAGGTGAGTGAGTGAGTGTGTGTGTGTCTGTCTGATGGTCTGCGTAACAATTAGTCTCTCACCAGCGCCCCCCTAAATTATTCCCCCGGCGTAGGGAACGTAATGTTGTTAAGCATCGTTCAGACGGTTCGTTAGGTGCGTGATTTTATGCCCTGTTGATCGTTCGTCCGTTCGCCGTCCAAGCCTTTTGTAGCGACCACATTGTATGCACGGGACATCCATCTGCCGTGCAGACTAATTGATGTTCCTCTGTTCATTTTGCTTTGCTTCACCTGAATGTGTTGAAACATAATGCTTTCCATATATATATATATATATATATATATATATATATATATATATATATATATATATATATATATATATATATATATATATATGTATATAGTGTGTGTGTGTCTGTGTGTGTGTAGTTTAGTAGTGGGTTGGGAAAGGGTTTGTAAGGTCATGTTGCCATTAGTTGTGTAGAGATGTGAGTGTTTTGGGAGGACGTGCATGTGTCAGGTAATATATATGGATGGAGAGCAAAGAGCATTATAGAAGCATGTGAAGTAAAAAATGGGCTAACGTACCTAGGGGGTCGTGCTCGAGAGTCGTACCTTCGTGGGAAAGGATCGTACCGTCGTGCACGAGGATCGTACCGACGCGTCGTGGTGAATGGGTTAAAGCTCGCTCGCTCCCCCCCATTTCTCCCCTCCCTGCTCCTCCTCCTCCTCCTCCTCCTCCCAGCCGCCGTATGTAGATAGCGTAGCCACTTTGTCAAGCGTGGAGTATTATCAGTAACGCCACACCAGCCGGGCCTTATCTCGCGCCGTCAGTCAACGAGGTCGACGACGACGACGACGGTCTTCCTTCGTCGTTCCCTCCTCACCTTATGTTCCTCCCTCCTCCTCTCACCGCCACCCACCGCTACCCTCTACACCATCATCTGTAGCTCCGTGGAACGCCTCTCCTCTCCTCTCCTCACCTGCCACAACTGAGGTGACAAGTTGAGTGACGTAGCGTAGAATCAGTTGAGTATCTTATATATATATGCATTCTTGCTGCGTGGCTCTCAGTCGTGTCGTACAGTTTTTGCAGCATTGCTTCCACTCTTGCAGCATTGCTTCCACTTTTGTAGCATTGCTTCCATTCTAGCAGCATATCTTCCATTCTTGCAGCATTGCTTCCATGCAGCATTGCTTTGCTTTCATTCTTGCAGCATTGCTCTTGTAGGATTGCGATCATTCTCACAGCATTGCCTCCATTCTAGCAACATATCTTCCACTCTCACAGCATTGCTTCCATTCTAGCAGCATATCTTCCATTCTTACAGCATATTTTCTATCATTGCAGCATTGCTTCCATTCTTACAGCATTGCTTCCTTTCTTGCAGCATTCCCATTCTTACAGCATATTTTCTATCATTGCGCATTGCTTCTTATCTTGCAGCATTGCTTCCATTCTAGCATAAAATCTTCCAGTCTTACAGCATATCTTCTATTCTTGCAGCGTTGCTTCTATCCTTGCAGTATTGCTTTCATTCTTACAGCATTGCTTCATTTCTTGCAGCATTGCTTCCATTCTTACGGCATTGCTTCCTTTCTTGCAGCATATCTTCCATTCTTTCAGCATTGCTTCCTCTCCTGCGGAATATCTTCCATTCTTGCAGCATTGCTTCCATTCTTGCAACACATCTCCCATCCTTGCAGCATATCTTACATCCTTGCAGCATTGCCTCCTTTCTTGCCCCATTGCTTCCCCATCCGTTTTATACACTTTTCTTGCTGCTGGAAAGTCTCAGATCTGCTCACGATACATCTGGCTTCACTAATGGCCTTACATTTACTCGTTCTCTCCACTTATCATCTCCTTTGTCTGTCGTCGTCCCGCTATATATTGAGGCATCAGTGGGCGTCGCGCGACCGGTGTGGAAGGGGAGACAAGAGTTGGCAAAAGCGTGGGACGGACGAGAAGCCTGCAAACATTAGGTTATGAGAATGGTACCTCAAGAAACAGGCAGGCACAGGAGCGAGTGAGTATGGACCAGGCGAGGTAAAAGGATTTTTAAGGCAAAGGCTTTTATGGGACGAGGGTATGAATTATTGAAAAAGGCCTGCCACTGCTGGTGAATTATTTGCCCTGAGCCTTTGAACGAGGAGAGTGGAGATATTACAAGATTATGGTCCACCTGACGTCTGCACATTGTATATTGCTTCTTTCCATGGGGTCAGCGAGTCACCATGGAGGCTGGCTCACCCCTTCGTGGTGGCCAGGGTTCAGCGAGTTACCATGAAGGCTAGCTGACCCCTTTGTGGTGGCCAGGGGCCAGCGAGAGTCACGATGGAGGCTGGCTGACCCTTCTGCATTGGCCAGGGGTTATTGAAGAGTCAGCGTGGTGGCTGATTGAGACAGTCTCCTACTGTATCCTTTCGTCTTACAGTTTCCTACAGTAGCTCCTCGTCTTACAGTCACCTGTCGTAGTCTTTCGTGTTACAGCGATGCGATGTAGGCAGTGTTACAATGCCCATGGTGTAGTCACGCGTGTCAGCCATCAGCAGAAGTTGATAGCCACGCGAGATTCAACCCCACATCAACATGCTCCCGAGGCCCTGCCCTTAAGACGTCGCCATCATTCTTTCCTATTCTGAACTGAACCTTAGATTACATCACGGTGCCCTGCGTGTGCCTTATCTCTCTGTGAATACATTGGCGTTACTGAGGAAGTCGTATGACTTAGGGTCTGACTGCTGGCCGCGTCCATGAACACCGTGGTAAGGTTAATAGTCCCCAAACGGTAACAGTTACAGGGGCTACTGGGAAGGAGGGGGGGTTAGAGAGGTCGTCCGTCTTGTCACACGACTGTAACTGTTACAGGGGCTACTGGGAGGGGGTTTGTGAGGTCGTCCGTCTTGTCACACGACTGTAACTGTTACACAGGGATGCTGGAGGGTAAGGAGGGAGGTCAGGGCAAAGTTGGCTCACGTGACTGACGGTAGCGCCGTAACGTTTGGTCGAGGTGGCTGCCCAGCCTCTCAAAGCCCCCCCCCATCCCTCCCGTGATGTGACCCCTCCCCTCCCTAACCCCCGTCCTCGTAAGCTGATCATTTCATAATGCACTTAATTCGATTTTTACGAGAACTATGAGAAACGAGGCGGCCCACCCCACCGCTATCTCGAGCCGGGCCGGCTTCATCAATCTCGAGGGGGTGGTGGTAGGTGGTGCTGCTGCTGCTTTCTCCCCCCTTCTCTCTCTCTCTCTCTCTCTCTCTCTCTCTCTCTCTCTCTCTCTCTCTCTCTCTCTCTCTCTCTCTCTCTCTCTCTCGGTCCCCGCTTCCCTCCTCCTCCCCCCCCCCCCATTTCGCTGCCCCTCTTGAAGAGCGAGCGATAACCAGTCGATACCGTGCCTGCATACACGCAGACAAGCACTTGAATACGATCAGGTATTCATGTTACGTGTGCAATCGCGCGCGCACACACACGTGCAAAAAAAAGCAAAAAAAAAAAATGTATCCCAGCTGTTGTATTTTCAAGCGAGTGACCGCCCGAATTCAATAAACCCATTGTTCATTTATGTATATATCTTAGACACACACACACACACACACACACACACACACACACACACACACACACCGACACATACATCATGGCGATGCATCCCATGTGGGCATTAAGAGTAATATTTATGGCGGAACGCCAATAAAAATGATGGTAATAACCTTTACCGTGAATTTTCTTGTGTGATGATGAGTTGACTTGTTTCCTCCACGTTCTCCCCCCGGAGCCTCACTAGCCACCCTCCATAGTAAGTAGAACTGTGATGATGATGATTGCACGGAACCACAGTTTCCCTGCTCAGCGACGCCTCATAACTGCATCTCAACGGAAGGATTCCCTCCTCTCTCTCTCTCTCTCTCTCTCTCTCTCTCTCTCTCTCTCTCTCTCTCTCTCTCTCTCTCTCTCTCTCTCTCTCGTTTTCAGTGATAATTGGTTCTTGCTTCACATGATGCGGGAGTTTGTCGTCACGTGTGTGTGTGTGTGTGTGAGTTGTAGGGTGTGGTACAATAGCGTAACCCATTTATTATGTATTCAGGGGTCGTAAACAATGGTATGGTTCTGTTTTCGCGAGCCGTTGGAAACGCGCATTTATACGACTTGGACTTTCTCTTCTTCTATGTCCTCGGAAATATGCACACAAGAACGTCTTCATATATATATATATATATATATATATATATATATATATATATATATATATATATATATATATATATAGTCTGTGATAGGGGGATGAATTCAGAAGGGCGAGGCAAGTTCAGGTTTGGATGATCGGACGGGACTGGCTGTGTACGGCTGCGTTATTTAGTTACAAAAAAAAAAATGTTTGAGGGACAGTGGTAAGAAATTGACTGGAGGAGGTAGCCCATATTCATATGATCATTGTTTTCATAATGTAAATTCACCAGTTAGTTTTCATATGTTAGAAAGCACAACTCTTAACTAATGGCGTCATGTTAAGGTTAATTTTTAACTCGTTTAATAAGGGTAAGGAACATCCAGCCTTAGGTGGTACAAGCGAGGCATAGCGTCAAACAAAAGACTCCTTACGTTAACTTAATTTGTTTAGATAACACGCTAACCAAGGTCTGTATTTGTCTGACAAATCAAAGATTTTCGGCTTCTAAGTTTTCAAGTCAATTATTATTCGATTCTGACGTTTCCATTAAATTAGATTTTTTCTCAAAAATAGCTGCGCAACAAACAATGTATCTATTTAATTGAATGTAGAAAATTAGAGTAATTAATACATCTGTATCTTACGAAAGACATTTTCAGAGTCTTAACCAAAATGCCTCTTACACCTTTGTCAGTATTAATACTATGGTTACCGTTACAAAAACAATCGTTTTCTTTGGTATTCCTTGTAGAAAGAAAGTGGAGTCAGGGTAAACTAAACTGTGATGACGTAAAAGTCCCCGTGATATATCATTATATTACATTGATGTACACATGACGACCATATAGTCTGGTGTTACAGCATCCTAGCTATAAAGATTACGCAATCTGCCGGAAAGTCTTACCTAATTTTATATCGTTTAAGATCAATGCCGACTACGATGTAGATGAAAAGGATCCAAAGCCAGTACACGAGCAACATATACGTATATTTCACATATTTTGCTCACAGTCTTCGGCAGAAATATAGATGTAAGAAGTACGACTGAGGAAAGGTACCAGATGCGACTCCGCGATCCACAATAGGCTTCTCCCATTGATATCTGGGGGTATTAGAATTACCGTTGATTTGAAAAATATAGAAAATATGAATTTTCGTACTCGACTTTGTTTATTTTGTCTTAATACGTAAGATTAATGATGAAATCTACGTAGCTTATACCATTTCGAAGCTGTGATAGGCTGTGTCGTTGCTCGCCTCACATAAAGGAATCTGATAACCGTTTTAAATTGTTTCGTATAGTTGTTGTGGATGCTGCAGTTTGTGGCTTTATGATCACTGAACAACTGGAAATCATGAGATCAACAACATAGCATTACAATATCAGTCATTTGAACAACATATTTTAAAGAATACAAATGTAATCTTTTGAAAGAGGTGATTTGGCTTCTGTCACCAAGTTGTAGTTGTTATTATTATTATTATTATTATTATTATTATTATTATTATTATTATTATTATTATTATTATTATTAGTTATAGTAGTAGTAGTGGTAGAATTACATGATACTTGTCAAGTTTTGCAAACTGAGCTGTTTCTTATATCATGTATGTGTATTTCACAGGTATATTATAAGCCTGTTCACTAGTTAGTTTATAAATTCTTTTGAAATTTTGAAATTGTGCTGACATTAAGCCTTCCTTTAGAGTACTTGCACTGCACCGTATATTATTCCCATCTGTTCCTTTATTTCTTAATGCGTTTACATAGCGGTTAAGAACTGCCATAGTTTCATCTGATGTTTCAAGCAAAACATCAGATTGCGGAGAATATTTTTTGATTAAAGGATTTGTCAAGCAAAGCACCACATATTTACCTGGAGTCTTTATTATTAAAAGGATTTTTATAAAAGAATTTACATTAGTGATCCGTACAAAACTTCCTTTTGTCTGTTGGTACATGAGGGCGTGTTGAAGGAGCCTCCTTGATATGAGCAGCTCAAATTCTCACAGAGAAAACCCGTGACGCAGGCACAGTCGCCCAGGCTACGACACCTTCCTCACAAGACTCGCGCACACACACGAACGATGAAGAGTCTTCACGCCTCACCTTGCTGTACTCCAGTCACCCGCCAAAGTTTAAACGTTCGCCCGCCGCAGTTTGAACGTTTATTCGCCACAGTTTAAACGTTCGCCCGCCGCAGTTTAAACATTCACTCGCCGCAGTTTAAACGTTCGCCTGCCGCAGTTTAACCCTTCCCTTACACATGACATGTTAAACCACCCACAGCATGGCTGATGCATTCACTCCAGTATGTGAGATTTAAACGTCAATAAACGTATGCAGTAAAAAAAACGGTCATTCCGTTCGCACACTTTACTAACTTGTCAAGTTTTGAAAAGTGTAACGGTGAAGTGTTTGTAAGTGATGACGTTACGGAGCAGAACAAGCTTGGAAATCGACTTTCCTTAATGGGATCAATAAATGTAGAAGGCTGCGTTAATCATCAGAGTGTTTGGACATGTTCGTTCTTATTTTGGAACTGCTTTTTGTTGCGGAATAACTCGGCATAGGTGCTGACGACGACGGCGAGATAAGCCGACGCGAAAATTAGAATGCGGGCAGCTTTTTAACTTGCGGATGGATTGTGACGTTAAACTGAAAATGACACATTGAGACACAACTCAGATTTTTTTTTGTTTTTATGTACATCGACGGCTGTTTGACACCTTTTTTTGGCAGTACTGGTTGTGTGGACCATAGGAACAATAGGCGTGCGTGGGAAGTGTGTGTGTTGGTATCGCGGAGGTACCGTGACAAATGCCGGTGTACCGGTATCACTGGGTGTGGACAATGAGGGCACAGTGCCTCACGCCTTCCTGCTGGGGGTGTGGGGGGTTATGATGTGCTCCTCAGGAACAATTACAACCTGTACGGAATTTATTACTTGTTTGGGCTGTGACCTATTCTGCCTGCATTCGCCTCTTGAGGCTTTGTTCTCGCTGGGCAAGGAACATGCCCAGCGAAGCTGCCACTTTGTCCGTCTTCATCTTTCCTATGATTACAACCGTGTGATCCAACACCCCGTCCCCGAAAAAGACAAGTCATAAAACACATATTTACGAGGACATGAAGTGGCTTGAGCACTATGGATACCGTTAGTTGAAAAAAAAAAGAAGTTAGTTTGCTGTCGTGTCTGTTGTTGTCTTGGAGCAAATAAAAGCGGCTGCAGTTGTCTGTTGCGTCTTGGAGTGAAGAATACTGCTGGCTGTTGCCGCAGTAGCATGGTAACGAGAGAATTATGGGTTGAGGGTCGTCAGAAATCTCAGCTGTGTCCGTGAGACATTGTTAAACGCCTGGGAGACGCTTCAGGTGGTCTGATAATGGTTGTTCTCTTGTGTCTTTGGTTCCCCGGCCACAGGGAGGAGACAGAGCAACGCTGCCATGTTTTATTGACAGCAAAAAAACAGAAATGTGCGGTTTGATGTGCAAGTATCGTCTTCTAGTGAAGAGGTACAGAAGAGAGAGTGAAGAAAAGGGATTCTTTGTAAGGGTATTAGGGAACTATAAGGTGAGTGAATACTGTAAGATCCTGAGAGGAGACAGATAGAGTGTGTGCAGATAGGGTTAGCAAGGAAGAATTATATGGCGGAGAGGAAGACATACAAGGAGGAAGTATATGGCGGAGAGGAAGGCTAGCACGGAAGAAGTATAATAGCGGAGGTGAACAAAAGAGAGATAAGAGACGGTGTCCAGACTCAGTATATTATTGAAAGATTCTAAAACGATATTTGAGAAGGTCGTTAAACCCCTGACAGCCATGGGGTGGTTTCAGATATGTATATGAGGCTGGGAGGCGTGTCAGAAGTGGTAAACTAAAAAAGAACATATTAAGGAATTCCATCAGATTTGGGAGACGGGAGTGAGGACAGAGAGGGGGGAAGCTGTGAGCTGCGGGCGGCTGCTAGGCCTGGAGGGAGGGAGGGAGTCTCTCGAGGCCATTCCTTGGCACAGGCAGAGAGATATGTACGGACAGGCAGTGGCTCCGGAGACGAGATATTTGAACACATCGCACACATGTATATAAACACCACGCAGCAGCATCTGGTGGGAGGCTCAGGCACTGAGACCATTAAGCTTTATAACGAAGCACTTTCGAATGATCATGAGCACAGTTCTTAGATTGTGTCAGTCCCTAGGTTATCATATTTCATCGGACGTGTTCAGTCAGACGCTTTTCACGGCCAGGAAGGGCGGAGGCGAGGCTTCCGCCACACTGGTTGGCCAGAAGGGAGCTGTGAGGGACGGAGGCCTTCGAGTCCTTTCGTTTAAGCTCATTGCATTCCAGCGTTCCAATTTAAGCTTATTGCGTTCCCGTGTTCCAATTTAAGCTTATTGCGTTCCCGTGTTCCAATTTAAGCTTACTGCGTTCCCGTGTTCCAATTTCAGCTTATTGCGTTCCCATGTTCCAATTTAAGCTTATTGCATTCCTGTGTTCCAGTTTAAGCTTTACTGCAGTCCCGTTTTATTTATTCATCTTGATTCTTAGAACATTATCTACACGGATGTATTATTATTTTTTTCGAACGTCTTCTTACTTTCTTTAATAATGATTGCTACGGTTAGCGAGGTCTGTCTGAAGTCAGTATTGTGAACTGTGTGCTTTTTATACACTGAACTTTGGAACTGCCCTCCCTCAACCCCGTGTTTCAGGAACTGCAAGTGACCGTATAACTGAGAGTACTCGGCAGTGAAATGACCATAATAAGTGAACCGTATGATTTGATAAGTACTGCAGTGACCAAACTCCTGGAGATATGTGTATGGTTGTACAACAACCAGTCTGATATTTTTGGGATTGTATCTCTCGTGTATTTTGCGAAAAGCTAATCGTCTTCTTTTATTTCTTTTGCAGCCTGATTGTCACCTTGATGGTGAGGAAAGAAAACGGGATAGTGTACGCCTGCGCTTGACCGTGTCAACTCACATCAGACTCAGGTAAAGATATTTCTGTTCTGAGATGTTGGAGCTTTTTCACGTCTTGATAAATGATTCCTTTTTTGTTGTTGTTGTTATGATCTAGATCATCTCTCATTTTGATTTCGACGTGTTTATTTCCATGGACTTTCTTTCTATCGTCGCTCACAGCTTTCGTTTGTCTGTTTCATATTTTACGTAGAATTATTTTCGTGTCCAAAAGAGGGAGAGACAGATCGGTGTTATAATAACAAGCATATGCTTCTCGTCATAGCACTTGACCATTGCGTTACCCATCAGGATAATCCAGCCATTGAACATACCCAGAATGCTTCAGCAGGTCCCACTATTGACCCAGCATGACTGACTGACTGACTATATACTTCCTCTCTGCCCAGAATAATTCTTCACCTGGTCACAGTAGCTAGCGTGATAACCCAGTCTCTCTCTCTCTCTCTCTCTCTCTCTCTCTCTCTCTCTCTCTCTCTCTCTCTGCTGAAGCAGGTTCCACTACCCAGCGTGACCCGCTGTGTACGTGATCTCTACCCATCTCAGGGTCACGCTACCCAGCATGACACGCTGTATACTTGATCCTTACCCATGTCAGGGTCACACTACCCAGCGTGACCCGCTGTGTACGTGATCTCTCCCCAGCTCAGGGTCACGCTACCCAGCATGACCCGCTGTGTACGTGATCTCCACCCATCTCAGGGTCACGCTACCCAGCGTGACCCACTGTGTACGTGATCTCCACCCATCTCAGGGTCACACTACCTATCGTGTCTGGGTCAGGAGCCGCGACAGTCGAGATTTGTGGTAGAGACACTAGAGGACTCAGCCTTGTTGCCTCCTCCTCCTCTTCCTCCTCCTGCACCGTCTCTGGTATTACTGCGACTACAGTCTCCTCCTACAGGAGTGCCTAGCTCGGGGAAGTCCTGCCTGTGGCCTTCGCCAGCACCCTCTACACGAGAGCTCGTAATACTTCGTAGTTTGTTCGATTCGTTCTCCGTTCCCTCCGAGGATTCAGTGGTTGTTGACAGGGGCAGGGAGGCGGTGCTGCCGCTGGCGTACCTGCGGCAGTCCAGGAGGGAGCAGTTCCTCGCCAGGACGTCCGTGGTGTCCCTGGCGGGGTTGTGGGCCCCGTCCTCCAGCGACAGGGTGATAAGGGGCAAGGGCTTCACCAGGCGTACCGCAGGGCGGGCTTTCTTCGTCCTCTTCTTCTCTGGTTTGATGGGGCCTCTCCTGATCTGTCGCCCCACCACCTGTGTCGGTGAGACTTGGATGTAGTCATTGGTGTTTAGCTGTTTCTCTTTTTATTTCAGGCTATATGATGACATATGGTATATGATGGTTGAGGGGTGGGGTGGTTGGCACAGAGTGTGGAGGGGTGTGGTGGTTGACAAAGAGGTTTGAGGGTGTGGTTGTAAATACAGAGGTTCGAGGGCGGTAGTGGATGTTGGGGTTGAAACAGAGTGGTAAGGGGGGGGGGGGGGCGTGGAGGTTGACACAGAGTGTGGTAAGAGGGGGGCTTGGAGGTTGACACAGAATGTGTTAAGAGGGGGGCGTGGAGGTTGACACAGAGGGTGGTAAGAGAGGGCGTGGAGGTTGACTTAAAGGGTGGTAAGAGAGGGCGTGGAGGTTGACACAGAGGGTGGTAAGAGAGGGCGTGGAGGTGGACAAACAAGGTGACAGGAGGGAGCGTGGAGGTCGATACACACAGAGGGTTACAGCGGCGGTGTTGGGCCTGACCTGCAGGTTGACTCCCAGGTAGGGAGGGTTGGGCACGGATCGCTCGTTGTCCCGGTAGGCCAGTTCGAAGAGCCCCGTGTCTGCCGTCTTGTTGTGCTTGTAGTCCACTACCACTACTCCAGCAAGGACGGTACGGGAGGAGGAGGAGAGAGAAACCACGAATGATTAACACGTTGGTTCCTGCCTGATCCTGTATGGTCTGTGGGAACATCTTGAAGATTATTTTGGACAAGGGAAAAAAGTTGTGTCCTTATTCACCTGATTTTCCTCATGAAATGACGTAGGGAAATAATACTTTCTAGTCTAGATTGACAATGGAACTCATAGACGGTGTTATACCTGATCGTTGAACTCTGGTCATAGACGGTGACATACGTACAGTTTGACTGTGTCTGTGAGGGAGGAGCATAAAGGCCGGCGCCACCGTGCACCTGCCCGCACCTCTGGACCACAGTGAGGGAGGGACACGTACCTTTGATGACGTCCTGGAGGCAGTGGGCGCACATGCGTCGCGTGACGCTGGTGGTGGGCGCCATGCACGGAGACGAGTTGATCTCGATCAGCCACGGCCTGTCGTGCCAACCACAGGTTATCACACTCCGCACCACAGCCCCGGACACCCCACCTAACCCCACTCCTCCCGACGGTACGACCCCCTGAGCACCGAGGTACCGATCTTTGGGGGGCACGACCTGGCCCCTTAAGATAAGAATCGGGTGAAAAGCCAGTTCGTCATACCCAGAGGTCAGAGGTCGTGCTCGAGGGTCGTACAGTTATTAAGAAAGGGGTACATTAACACCTCTTTTATAAATGGTTCAGTAAAGTTGCATATAAGGTATGTTATATGGCCTTTTGCCCCCTCAAAATAATCTTTAATGCCATACATCCTTCCCTAAGATCAGGTTAAAACAGAGCGCCAGAACCCAGCTTACTTGAGGTCCTCCGTCAGCATGAAGTCGGCACCGAAGAGTTCGAAGCCGTGCTTGAAGGTGTCCATCTCGACCTGGGCCGCGAGCATGGCGGCCACCAGGGCGTCCCGCATCCCCGGGTAGATCACCTCCTCCCACATCCTCTCCTTCTTCAGCCCCCTGGCGGGCGCAGCAGACAACCATCAGGTTAGAGGGGTCAGTGACACACACACACACACACACACACACACACACACACACGCAGAGGGACAGGAAGAGCCGAAGGCTACATTGAGCTGAAGGGAAGGAGCTAACATGATAAACTGATGAAGATAATAAGGTTATCTTCACAGGATTACGCAAGGTATAAGACCACTAGTGAGGTATGACAGGGGCTTATGGGTAAGAAGACAATATTTTCTGTTTACTGGAGATATATGGTCACCAGGTCACCCGCCTGAAGCAGCTGTGTCAGTAGCAAGGTCACAGGTCACCCACCTGAGGTGGTATGGGTCATCACTCCAAGGTCACCCACCTGAGGTAGTATAGGTCGTCTACCAGTATCAGAGGTCACACCTGAGGTAGTATGGGTTATCACCAAGGTCACAGGTCACACCTGGGGTAGTATGGGTCATCACCAAGGTCACAGGTCACACCTGGGGTAGTACGGGTCATCAGCAAGAGGTCACCCACCTGAGGTAGTGTGGGTCATCACCAAGGTCACAGGTCACACCTGGGGTAGTACGGGTCATCAGCAAGAGGTCACGCACCTGAGGTAGTCCTTGAACTGGTCACAGTCCCACATGTTCTCCTCCGGCAGCTCGCCGCTTCTCTCACCATTGAGGTATTTACACTGGATGGCGTTGTTGCTGAGATGGACGGCCTCGTTGTTGTTGGTGAGGTCGTATTGCTGCGAGCAGAACCTCAAGTAGCACTCCCTGGGGGTGAGGCACAGGGTGTGAGGTAGTACTCCGTGGGGGTAAGGTACAGGGTGTGAGGTAGCACTCCCTGGGGGTGAGGCACAGGGTGTGAGGTAGTACTCCCTGGGGGTAAGGTACAGGGTGTGAGGTAGCACTCCCTGGGGGTGATGCACAGGGTGTGAGGTAGTACTCCGTGGGGGTAAGGTACAGGGTGTGAGGTAGCACTCCCTAGGGATGAGGCACAGGGTGTGAGATAGTACTCCCTGGGGGTGAGGCACAGGGTGTGAGGTGGTACTCCCTGGGAGTAAGGCACATGTGTGAGGTCATACTGCTGTAAGCAGAACCTCGGGTCCCATTCCCCTGGGGGATGAGGGAGGCACAACCACCCAGCCAGCCACCTCACGACACAAGAAAGACCAGGAACAAATGGATCTACCTCGTCATACCATAAGGTCGCACAGCATTACTACATTACACTGGGTATAGACCATAGTTGAAACGTATTTTTAGGACATGATTCTTCAGCATTTCCAATTTAAGGCTTAAGGTATAATCTCAATTTTTTACTTTAAATCACAACCTGAAATTAAAAGAAAGTAGGACGTATGTATATAGTTTGATTGACTTGATATGTAGTGATATTTGAAGACTTGCATCTACAACGTGGGATCAGCAGGAGGAGGAGGGGAACTTAAGGGAGGAGAGGAACTTACTTATAGACCCAGACGTGTAGGGGATTCCAGTCCGTCACCAGGAACCACTGACGGATGTCGAACTTGGTGTTGTGGATCAGCATGGGGCGCTCTGCCGGGGGAGAGAGAGAGGTCGTATGACACGTAACGACGGGGGGCACACACACACACACACACACACACACACACAAACACAAACACACACACACGAGTGGCTCTATGGGTGGGAAGAGTTCAAGTCAGTAATGACAACACTGTATCCCTGTATTACTGTAGCTGTGGGTGGGGAGGGGTTCACAGCCATTACAGCCCTGTATTACTGTAACTGTGGTTGGGGGAATTAAGGTCATTAATGACAATAGGATTGTTACTGTGGCTGTGGGGAATTCAGGTCTGTACAGTTACAGGACGCAATCTTGCACCGAAGCTGTGTTGAGTACACACGTGCTTATATGTGCAAAGATTTGTGGACACGTCTGTGTGTGTGTGTGTGTGTGTGTGTTTGTTCGTTCGCTCGTACGTTAGTCGGGGTAACTTGTTCATTTAAGTTCGCAGAACTGACCATTTGTTTCCAAGGGACACCTGTTACTCTTTACGTCCCTCTGTATAAGGCCTGAACTCCCTTGTCAAGCCTCACGAGCGGGATGCGCCTCCCTCTCCTTCATAAGTTTCTGGCCGGCTCACTTGTTCTCAAGTGACACTGCAGCACATGGCAGCTAGAGGCGGCGCCCCACTTGCCCCGTGTTCCCTTCAGGAGTAACACGGCTGACGGCGCTACAGGCCAGTGTGGCAGGGGTACGCTCACCACCACTGCCTTGAAAGTTACTGGAAGTTCTGTCTCAACTGTATCATTGCATTATTGTTATTCAATTATTCATTTATTTATTCATTATTATTATTATTTTCTTTTTTTTATTACTACTACTACTACTACTACTACTACTACTACTACTACTACTACTACTACTTCTAGTGCTACTGCTAATACAACTACTATTGTTATTATTGTTGATTTATTATTATTATTATTATTATTATTATTATTATTATTATTATTATTATTACTTAAGTAAACTGTTTTAGTAGATTGTTGAAGTCCCCTCCTGTTATAATCGTTTCTTAAACTCTTCCGAGATCCGTACACAGGGTGCGTACTGAGCACATATTTTCAGATTCACATATTTCGCGTGTTTCCAGGTGACACGAGCTGTGTGTTGTGCGTGTGTGGAGTCATTACATATTACAGTGTAGAGTTGGATGGATTTCATGAGCACTGGTATTTTATACCTGAGTTTGTGGTATGATTCGGTACGACATACATATGCCTGGCGTTAATGATATGCAAGAAGCCTTATGTTATCTTAGTTATCTGTATTGGGACGAAGGCGTCAGGGTGTCTTAGATAAGGTGTCGGGGTGTCATAGATAAGGTGTTCGGGTGTGTCATAGATTGTGTCGGGGTGTCATAGATAAGGTGTTAGGGTGTGTCATAGATTATGTGTCGGGGTGTCATAGATAAGGTGTTAGGGTGTGTCATAGATTATGTGTCGGGGTGTCATAGATAAGGTGTCGAGGTGTGTCATAGATTATGTGTCGGGGTGTCATAGATAAGGTGTCGAGGTGTGTCATAGATAAGGTGTCGAGGTGTGTCATAGATTATGTATCGGGGTGTCATAGATAAGGTGTCGGGGGTGTCATAGATAAGGCGTCGGGGTGTTCATAGATAAGGTGTCGAGGTGTGTCATAAGGATCGAGTCGAGGTGTCGAAAGATATCACAATCGTATAGGCCACATGGACGATTCAAGTGTAGTGTTGCTGTGTCGTAAGGAAGGTGTCATGATGCGATTAGGTATGGTGCGACGACGTCGTAAGTGTGGCGTCAGCGTGTATGTCGGTGTCAGAATGTGGTAAGTTTTCAAGATCTCGTAAGACACGGAGTCAGTGCACCACAACTATGGTGTCAGTGCGTCACAAGTATGGTGTCTACGTCACAAGTATTTTTGTCAGTACGTTGCATGTATGCTTGTCACTACGTCACAAGTATGCTGTCAGTAGGTCGCAAATAAGTGTCGGTACATCTGTACGTCGCAAGTATGGTTGTCGGTACGTCACAAGTATGCTGTCACTACGTCGCAAATATGACGTCACTCCGTCGCAAGTACGCTTGTCCGTACGTCGCGAACATGGTTGTCGATATGTCGCAAGTATGACTTCACTTCGTCGCAAGTGCGCTTGTTGGTACGTCGCAAGCACGGTTGTCGGTACGTCGGAAGCACGGTTGTCTGTACGTCGCAAGTATGACGTTGGGGGTACGTCGCAAGTATGACGTCAGGGGTACGTCGCAAGTATGACGTCGGGGGTACGTCGCAAGTATGACGTCGGGGGTACGTCGCAAGTATGACGTTGGGGGTTGAAGACGTAAAAACACCACAAGTGAGGACGGCGGATGAGGAAGAACTTACCCATGTACTTCTGCACGACGTATTTGGTCTCGTATATGAGCGGAGACTGTACTAGGGCCAAGATCTCCTCCAGGTGGTTCATCATGAAGATCCCGCGGCCCCGGGACTGGGCCCCGGGCTTGACGATCCACAGGTTCCTCAGCCCGTCCATGGCCAGCTGAGGCCAGTGCGGCACCACTCGCTGCACGGCCGACTCGCAGTCCGCCACCAGCGCCTGCGACGGGAGGGACGTCGTGAGGGACCTGATCCCCCCACTGAAGTTTAGAGACAGCGGGAAGGGGCGGGGGGATGTTTTTGAACAGTGGGAAGGGCGATGTTTTTTTTTTTTTTTAAGTTTATACGAGTTTCTTTGTACCTTTGCTAGTTTCTGTACACCTTTACTAGCTAATGTACACTTTACTAGCTAATATATACCTTTACTAGCTAATGTATACCTTTACTCGCCAATGTTAACCTTTACTACCATGTGTATACTTTTACTAGCTAATGTATACCTTTACTAGTCAATGTATACCTTTGCTTGCTAATGTATACCTTTACCAGCATTTGTACTTAACCAGGTAATGTATACCTTTTTACTAGCATTTGTATACCTTTTCGTGCTTCTTTATGTATCTGCTAGCTTCTGTATACTTTTACTGACTTATGTATAACTAAACTGAGTGTCTGTATACATCTCCTAAACTTCATCTCCTTCACTAAGCCTCTGTATACGTATACTAAGCATTCTTTATACCTATACTAAGCTTCTTTATACTAAGCCTCTGTATACCGATACTAATCCTCTGTATACTGACACTAAGCTTCTGTATACCTATACCAAGCCTGCGTATACGATACTAAGCTTCTGTATACTTACACACAGGGTGTGGAGGCTCCACCAGTGACTCGTACCTGAGACCAGGAGGACAAGGGTCCTGGGGAGCTAGTAACTAGGTCAGGTGGGAGCTAAACTTGGAATAAATTTGGCTAGTAATTGCTGCCGGACCCGAGTTGTGTTATTATTGCTCCCGGGGCTTGATGACCCTGGAGGAGGTGGAAGAGGAGAGGAGGAGGAGGGAGTTGCATGGTGACGGCGACCACTCAGTGTATGACACGACCCAGCCGACCACCATATAGCCATGTGCAGTCCCTCGCCAGGCAGTGGACGAGTGAGGGTAGTGTAGCGGGTGAGGTTAGGGTGTATCGACACCTCCCCCATGTCGATACACGAAGTCAGGTTGCGGCGGTACACCTACTCTGCGGTAGTGAGGGGCCCTTAATTACTCTACCTGTAATTGCGTCGGACGCCAACCCCTTACCTTCCTCACGTGCAGCCATTAGCCAAATTCTTTCTCTCCCCCACCTGTAGGGGTCGCTGAGGAGGGGGAGGGGTCCCTCACCTGGAGCTGCGCAGGGGTGGCGACCTTCACCTTCTTGTCCATGTGGACGATCTTGTAGTGGGCGGCGAGGAGGGCGTCCCACTCGTGGTCCCTGAGGCCGGCGGGCGGCGGGGAGTCCAGGTCGTCGTGGCAGCAGGACTGGATGAACTGCTCCACGTGGGTCAGCGCCTGGCGCACCCTCTTCATCGGCACCTGCGGGAGGAGGGGAGGAATGGGAGTGAGTCAAGGGCTGTGTCGCAGGAGGATGGCAGAGGGGCAGAGAAGAAGCCCACCCTGCGTACTCGGTAAATGTGAAGTGTCTAACACCTCTTAAAGCACAAATTAGCTGCAGGTGTGTGTGTGTGTGTGTGTGTGTGTGTGTGTTGAATCAGCTGTTGTTCTTATGTGTAGCGGGGTGTGTGGGTAATGACGTCGCCCAGGGTGCAGGTGTGTTTGTAGCGAGCGTAGAAAATTGATCTAACGGTGAGGGTCAAGCGAGGGTGTGGATAGATAACATCGCCGTGAGGGTGTAGCGAGTGTATAGTGAGTGTGTAGCCCTTGAGGAGGGTGTGGCGAGCGTAGATAGTAACCTCGCCGTGAGGGTGTAGCGAGTGTATAGTGAGTGTGTAGCCCGTGAGGGGTAGTAGCGAGCGAAGACCGTCACCTCGCCGTGAGGGTGTAGCGAGTGTATAGTGAGTGTGTGTAGCCCGTGAGGGGTAGTAGCGAGAGTAGACATTGACCTCTCCGTGGGGGTCAGCGACGGCCTGGGGTCCGTGGGTGTCGTGCCGCTCCGTCACCCACTTGAGGACGTTGAGGCAGGCGGTGAGGCGGTAGTCGTGGATGAAGGCCGTCCTCTCGTCCTCGTGGCCGATGCAGTAGCCGCGGGGCACGAACGTCTCCACGCTGGCCGCCTCGCTGAACCAGTGCAGTTGCTGGAGGGTCTCGCACAGCCCGTACTGCAGGGGAGAGGGGGAGAGAGGACAACGAAACACACGTTAATAGTGCCTCTCACTCACTACGGTGGTGCCACACTCCCACACACTCCCTCTGGCATGTCCCACACACTCCCTCTGGTATGTCCCACACACTCCCTCTGGCATCCCCACACCCCCTCTGGCACCTCCCACACTCCAAACTGTGACCCATAATTCGTGCAGGAGTCATGGTCAGCACACACACACACACACACACACACACACACACACACACACACACACACACACACACACAGTTTCTATCTGGTCAGGCGAGAAAGACCCAAATTTACAGCATCGCATTTCTGAATGTTTACTCAACGTTTCCACGCTAGATCAAGGCACACACACACACAAAAAAAAAAATTAAATCGGCCTTGAGAAAACTCCAGCAAGCTGATTGGCCGCTCCCCTCATTCGTATCCTTAACGAGCTCATTCCGGAGTTAACGGTGTAATGCCTTCCAGACGCTCAGCACGTTTTCTATCCCGGTCCCCGTGTGGATCGTCCAGAGGGGGGGCACTTCTGTCGTGGGTTGTTCTCTGTCGTGGGTTCGACCTCCCTTGTAATCGCCCCGAACCTTGATTGTGGAGTCAGAGGTCAGACCCTCATATCCAAGAGTCGTACCGTCGTGCTGAACGGTCGTACCGTCGTGCTGAACGGTCGTACCGTCGTGCTCAAGGAGTTGTTACACCAACACTTTTATTCATCCTCCCTTGAGGAGGAAGAGGATATTTGATGGTATTTCCCCACAGCCAAGCATAATATTCCAGGCTCTTGTGTTCGTCACCCATGGAATGTGTGTGTGTGTGTGTGTGTGTGTCTGTGTGTGTGTGTGTGTCATCCCTTAATAGATGTGAGTTTAAGAAAAAAGAATCTGGCTTTCATTTGCTATTTTTGGGGAGGATAAAGGGTATCAAAAATACCCCCCCCCCCCCCCCCGTTTAAATATTCGACTATTTTATATTAATACGATGTTGATTGCTGTCTTGCACGTGTGGCGGTGGTGTTGGCGATCGCGTGTCCAAAACTAGGCTGTCATGATGGCTTCTTCCACAAACAGGCCGCGTCAGTTCGCTTCTCTCTTCTCATCCTCGCCGCCTCGGTTCCCTCCCATCGCTCTTCATCCTCGTGTGTCTTTAATTCTCCTTCCTGTGTCGTCTTCCCCCGTCTTTCTTCCTCCCCCACCCCCCCCCCCCCCCTCTCTCTCTCTCTCTCTCTCTCTCTCTCTCTCTCTCTCTCTCTCTCTCTCTCTCTCCCTATCTTTCTCCCAGTGTAAAGACTCGAGCCAACACGGTCTCGTCCCCTCACATCCTATCCACCATGGACGCACCATATCCTCACCACCACCACCACCACCCTTCCTTTCCCTCCCCATAGCTGAATTTCCCGTCGGTGATCACTTCTGAGACTTCACTCATATCCGGACCTGTTCCTCCTCCTCCTCCTCCTCCTCTCCCTCCCATAAAAAAGAGTTCACTCCCGTGTTCATAGTTTTTTCCTGTCGTGTTCGGCGTTGTTCTTCCTCCTTAGCTATGTTCAGACGATCGTGAACATCCTGTCGTTTCTTCACACACATCTGGGCCGTTTCTTTTCCTGTGTGTGTGTGTGTGTGTGTGTGTGTGTGTGTGTGTGTGTGTGTGTGTGTGTGTGTGTCATTCCCCCTCCCTCCACCACTTCCCCTTCCAGTTAATCCTCGCATAAAAAAACGATCACTGCCAGACCTCTTCCAGCCCCCACCGGAGCGCGTATTCCCTCCCCCATTTCAAAGGTTTCTGATGAGCTGTGTTTGTCTCTTTCTCTCTGGGTGGAGTCGTGTATTGGTGAGAGGGGAAGGCGGGGCGGGGGATGTGTGATTGCTTGCTTTTCTCCCAACCCCGTCCCCTCCCTCTCCGCCTTCCTTCACCGTGTAGAAGTCGTAGATGTTCCTTGCGCCTCCATGAGACGTCTTGATGGGAATTCTTCAGTGGAGATATCTTGTCTTTCTTTCCCAGTGGGGCGCGCGCGTCTGTCGCACTAATGGGGGACACACACACACACACACACACACACACACACACACACACACACACACACACACACACATCTTGACCGTTGCCCGACTCACAGTCACAGTTGACCCTTTCCGCGACTCACAATTGCACTTGACCGCTGCGCGACTCACAGTCGCACTTATGTATGTGTCTCACAAGCAGGTGTGAAGTTCTTACTGTGAGGAACGTACGATTTCAACCGTAAATTGGTTCTGTAATGATGCCTCATTGCTCTATCCACCACCATCATTTATCAGCAGAGCACCCAAGGGTACGCCACACCTCATGTGCTCTCTCGCCTAATTGGCTAGGTCGGACCTGCCACCAGTACGGAGGAATGGCCCAATTGTCGCTGAGGAGGTACTGTATCGCCTGAAGCCAGAGACATTGTTGTCGCATGGAGTTTTGTCTGAGACGACTAAGACTGTATTGTGCCTGGCGGGGAGGTAACACGCACGGGCGGCTGGGGGCCCCGTCGGTGCAGTGTTGATATACCCCGTCGTCAGCGTCCCCGTGTTAGCCAGCCATTGTTGCAAGAGGGGATTGCGTGCGGCTGCTTTAAAGCGCATAATTCGGGCTGCGTCTCGGAAGCATTATGTCTTGAGAAATTGTAGAGAAGGAATTTGGGGGGAGGAGAAATGTACGAAGGGAACGCGTATTGCTGCCTTCAAGTGCCACCCCGCGTCGATGATCATGTGTCGAATTAATAGACTTCTGTCGTGAGGTTTCTGTAGGACACACCCTCCTTCCCTCCCCTCCCCTCTTTCCCCCTTCTCTCGTGGAGGGCTGGCTGCCCCACCCCCCTCTCAAGGGCCTTCAGCTAATGAATCTCCCACTAAGATCTACAGGCCACACTCTAAAGTATTACGACATCTTCATTCCCGACCCTAACACCACTCGACGGAGAGGCGAGGTTGTGGCCGTCTCTCCCGTCGCCATGATTCTTTACAGCCTCCACTAAAACCCGTTTTCTGTTGGGGCGTCCACGTCCCTCCGGCAATAAAAAGGAAGGGAGGGAGGATGGGGGAAGTAAGGATGGGGGTGATCAGACGATGGGGAGTTGATGGCCAGGGAAGGGGAAGTGAAGAGTATCAGGGAGGAGATGTGGGTCAGTCCCGTCATGGGTAAATCAGGTAAGGAAGGCAAGCAGGGGGAAAAAAAAGGATTTGTCAAATGGAGATAATGAAAAGAATGGGTAGCCTGCGACTCATGGGAGAGGGGTAAAAACGTCGATGGGTTACGGGAGGGCGTGAGGGCCGATTTGATCTGGGCGCGCCCGGGAGTTAAGCGTCGAAGCCTCAACAAAGACAAGAGGAAAGAAAACGAAATACTGCTCCCTTTGGTCCTGGAACCATGAAGGGAGATTACGATGTAAAATACCGTCGAGACAGCGGGGTTAAGACTGAGAGATATATGCAGGAGGGGAGAGAGGGGAAGATTAAGTAATGAAGGGAGATGGTCGATGAGGCAATGTTGGGAGGAGAGTGAGTGAGGCTTGTGGCTTTGAGGACACGGAGGGGAGGGGTAAGCGCTCAGGACGAGAGCGTGTAAGAGTGTGAGGAAAGACGAAGAATAATGACGTAAGGAGTTGCCCGATGCTGGATGGAGAGCAACGTGCGCCATTGGTGCGGGAATGGATCCTGTTGTGAGGAAGAGATGAAGGATTCGCGCGAAGGAGGAGAGGGGGAACAGATACAGGGAAGAGAAAAGGGATATTTGGTCGCCGGGGAGGAAGTTGTAAGGGCGTGGCTGATGGCCCCCAACCCACCCTTGTCTGTCTCCACCACGCTGACCGACGCCAGCAGAGGCGACACCCTGGCCACGGCTCCCACCATCCCACACTTGGGGAAATGAGGGACGCTACGCAGGCCGCTGGTGGCTGGGGCTCCAGGCGTGGTGTGTAGGGGGAGTTGGTGTGTGTGTGTGTATGTGTGTGTATGTGTAAGGGGTGTAAGATTGATGGGTAAAGGGTGTAAGCGTAGGCTTGGTACAATGTGTGTCGGTGAATATGGGATAAAGAGGAAGCCATTGTGCCAACGAACAGAACTGTATGTTTGTGGTGGCGACTCGTGGAAGGTGAAGGTGAAGTACTTATATAAAGCTAGTGAGGACTTGAAGTTTACGTTAGATCATCAGGTCAGCTGTCCGCCAGCTGGTGCTGAGCGGAATTACACTTTATTGTCAAGTTAAACTGTTTTTTTTCTTAATAGATAACCCAGTCGTGGTCCAATCAGGCCTCCTGTTGTCTGTCTTTCTCATGCAAACTCATGCAATCCAGAGGAAGTTTGTCCTGTTTCCATCAAGACAAAAACCAGCACAGACTCATCTTGATACAGACAGAACTTACAGGAGTTTAGAGACGGGGAGTCGACGTAAAGTGTCAGGTAAAAACGTTTCCTTTCGATCGCTTTGATGTTTTATTTTCACGTTACCTTCCAAAGGACGCGCATATTGGCTTGGGTATGTTCATCCTCAGTGACTCGAGGGTTTCAGGAAGACTTTGAACGTTGCTGCCGGCCGTCCACCGGACACCCCCCGTAATGCATGGCCTGAATGGTGCTACCGTCCACTGGACACCCTCCCCCTCCCTCTGTAATGCATGGCCTGAGTGCATGGCAGCGGGACTGATTGCGAACACCCGCCCCCCACAACCCAGACACAGACACCGCCACGCACTCACTCCATTACTGGAAGACAGAATTCATTCCACCGTGAGATCGTAAAGCCTGGGTAATTACCCTTCATTATATTCTAAACTGCCAGAGGCAAGTCAACAGTTTAGAGAAATAATCCTCATTTAATGACACAGTCACGTTTTTCCTCCCAGCCCGTGAGATTTATCCGAGCCTTGTGCGCCAACTTAGTGAAAACATCGTACTCAAGGCCATAGATTATATATATATATATATATATATATATATATATATATATATATATATATATATATATGTGTGTGTGTGTGTGTATTTATTTATTTATTTTACTTTGTCGGTGTCTCCCGCGTTAGCGAGGTAGCGAAAGGAAACAGACGAAAGAATGGTCCAACCCTCCCACATACACATGTATATACATACACGTCCACACACTCAAATATACATACCTATACATCTCAACGTATACGTATATATACACACATAGACATATACATATATATATACATGTACATAATTCATACTCTCTGCCTTTATTCATTCCCATCGCCACCCCGCCACAAACCGTTTGTGGTGCCATAGTATCGGGTAGATGGTGGAGCGTGTGGAGGGAGTAGCATTACGTACAATGTACCACATCGTGGCTGTGGTCTGGATGAGCGGGTGTCAGCGGTGCGGGTCCAATACAACCCACCTCTTATCTCCTAACCTTCGGTGTCTCTCGGGTTATCGACCGACGGAGGGTGCCGGCCAGGTGTGTATATCTCTGTGTGATTGCGTGTCGGCATCGTGTCTTCTGTGGATGTCACAAAGGTAGTGTTTTGTGGAGTAGATTACACACATATACATAACACCAGGGAGAATTCATACACGTGTGTGTGTGTGTGGTTACTATTTGTGTGTGACGTGGAGAAAACTTTACACTCGTGTTGCCCCGTCTCTTAACCCTGTATATATATATATATATATATATATATATATATATATATATATATATATATATATATATATATATATATATATATATATATATATATTTGTGTGTGACGTGGAGAAAACTTTACACTCGTGTTGCCCCGTCTCTTAACCCTGTATATATATATATATATATATATATATATATATATATATATATATATATATATATATATATATATATATATATACTTCCCTGGGGATAGGGGAGAAAGAATACTTCCCACGTATTCCCTGCGTGTCGTAGAAGGCGACTAAAAGGGAAGGGAGCGGGGGGCTGGAAATCCTCCCCTCTCGTTTTTTTTTTTTTTTTTTTTTCCAAAAGAAGGAACAGAGAAGAGGTCCAGGTGAGGATGTTCCCTCAAAGGCCCAGTCCTCTGTTCTTAACGCTACCTCGCTATCGCGGGAAATGGCGAATAGTATGAAAAAAAAAAAAAAAAAAAATATATATATATATATATATATATATATATATATATATATATATATACATATATATATATATATATATATATATATATATATATATATATATATATATATATATATATATATATATATATATATATGCACACCATATCTTTACTCTTATGCTTGTACACACAAACATACACACACACCAGCTTAAACTCTGTGTGTGTGTGTGTGTGTGTGTGTGTGTGTGTGTGTATGTTTAACTGATGTTTCATTCAGCCCTGTAGCTTCAGGAACTTCCTCGCCCTCCTTCCCCAATTGTACCATGGTCGTGTTTTAAGGCTCAAATCTTCCAAAGGTTCAAAATCCTCACAGAGGCCAACTCCCGGATTAAGATTCTTCTTTGCGAAGAAGATTTTTACGTGTTAGAGGGCGTGTTTGGTTCAGGTCCTAGAGGGTGTGTAGGTGTGTCGGGGGTCCGGCGGGCGTGCCTGGAGGGGGCTTTTGGTCTGCTGTGACCTTTCATTAAATCAGTCTTCCAAGTCCGCTTATGAAAGACACTTTACGAGGCCAAGTCTCTTTTTTTTTTCTGTATCGGGAACGTTCTTTGATATTGTAAATATTCCCAGGACGATCTCTGAGGCGATGAGTTATTATTATTGGGTTGGCTTTTATCCTGGGAGATCACAGGGTTCGCTGAGGTCATTCCAGACCACTGTGGCTTCGGCTGGCTACCATAATGGACAGAGGGATGATCCCGCGTCGTAAATATTATGTGAATTTATAAGGATTCTGACTTTGTATACCTCTGGTTATATATATATATATATATATATATATATATATATATATATATATATATATATATATATATATATATATATATATATATTCCACAATCACCACTGGAAAGAGAAAATGAAAACGGTGAGTACTTTCGTTTATTAGATGCTCAGACAAAGGATGTAATATAATAGACTGAAGTACTCCGTTGCATATGTCTCTTCACGGTGAAGTGAAGGTTCTGCATATATATATATATATATATATATATATATATATATATATATATATATATATATATATATATATTTAGAGAGAGAGAGAGAGAGAGAGAGAGAGAGAGAGAGAGAGAGAGAGAGAGAGAGATAGAGAGCCGGTGTTGGAGAATAATTCTGAATTAGACGATTTTATTTTTTTTTTGGGGGGGGGGGTGGAGGCATTTCCCCGCCTTCCCCGCTTTTGTGACGAGTCCACCTTGGATGACGTCATTACAGTGAGGAGGGGGTCAGTCTGGGGCAGAACAGTGACGCTTGTCGCTCGCCAAGGATCACTGCTTCTCAGTCAGGTTCTCAGGTGGAACTTTGGTTCGACCTCACGGGCTGTGTGGCTTTGACACGGCTAATTCTCTCTCTCTCTCTCTCTCTCTCTCTCTCTCTCTCTCTCTCTCTCTCTCTCTCTCTCTCTCTCTCTCTCTCTCTCTACGCCACGCCCCCCGCCGTAGTAGGTCAGGCTTCCTTCCTACACAAAACAAAGCAGTTAACAAAGATGTGTCGACATGCCTCCCTCCTCCCCCCCGCCCGCCATTTCCCCTTCCCCTCCCTGCCCGAAACAAAGCGTCACTTGGGATTCTCTCTCTCTCTCTCTGGATGACCCCGTGTACCTTACCCGTCCCTGAACCAGCCAATGTACCTGTCGTTCTAGCGTAGCGTACCTCACCCTTCATGCACCTGCGCCTCCACGGGTGCTAGTACGATAGATAGCCCTCACCCACGGTCGCTGGGGGTAGCTACCCTTCAGGTGTGCTGCCGTAGTATTCTCACAGCTGTCTTTTTGGTAAGCTCGGAGGATAATCAGCTCTTTATACTGTGTTAATCTACATAGATTTACAAGCAACAGAAATATATATATATATATATATATATATATATATATATATATATCATGCAAATCTCCAACAGCCAGGATCGAACCCGGGACCCCTGTGCAACAGGCGGGAGCACTACCGCTAGGCTATGATCGCCCGTGAATCTAGCGGTAGCGCTCCCGCCTGTTACACAGGGGTCCCGGGTTCGATCCTGGCTGTTGGTGGTTTGTATGTTCTATGAAGGTGCCGTTTATATGCACTTTGTTCGTAAATATATGTATATATATATATATATATATATATATATATATATATATATATATATATATATATATATATATAATTGTATGATAATTATACGTAAGTGCACTTGGGAACTTATCGTGTTTCATTTCCCCGTGGACTCAGGAATATATATATATATATATATATATATATATATATATATATATATATATATATATATATATATATATATATATATATATATATATATATATTAGAACTTATTAGCTCATTTTATAAACATATGTTCAGCAAACCCCCTCAGCGTGATTTCTAACTTGAAGTGGCAATATCTGATGAGTGAATGTCGGCAACTGACGTTTCGATGGCCGGGACGCCGTAGCAAAACTGTATTTGATCTTGACTTGTTACATCACCCGAAAGTTTTAAGGAAAAGTAGGAGTAGTTCTTCTTAAAGGTAAGGGAGTCTTCTTGTGGGAGGAGGGAAGGCAGGCCCCACTCTCTCTCTCTCTCTCTCTCTCTCTCTCTCTCTCTCTCTCTCTCTCTCTCTCTCTCTCTCTCTCTCTCTCTCTCTCTCTCTCTCTCAGACGGCAGTCGGGCGAGGCGAGACGCGGGAAGGGGTGGGAGGTGGCGGGTGGGGCGGGCTATGGTATGTTCTGGGAAACCGGCAACTCAAATGATAGCGACGCGGGCGCTCCTCATTTAGGATTACGCGGGCGCAAGCCAGTCCATCGAAAACGGGTGGTGGTGGTCAGGTCAGCTCAGGTCAGGTTTACAGCTCAGCTTTTTTTTTTCTGGGGTGGGGGGGAAGGGGGGGAGGCAGATCGTAGGAAAAAAAAGTTTGGGATTATCTGAGAACTTCCGTCCTACCGGATGCATCATCATCTTGAATATCATAGGTTGTTTACGGTCGCGTTTCGGGCGAGTGTGGTCAGAGCCGGTGACTCGCGGCGGTGGTGGCCTGGGCCAGGTCACATCACCAGCGGGTCTTCAAGACCACAGTCACCGTTTTCTTCTTTTTTTTTCCCCTCCTTCCCACCCCTCCCCTATAGGGGGAGAAGGAGGGACGCGCGCGCGCGCTGTGTGTATATATGTAAACACGCGATCGAACTTTTTTCGTCGTCCTCGAGGTTCTCATAGACTGATTTTTTACCGACTGACTTAGCCCGAAGCCGTGGTTTTCGAACAGGCGGTGAGATCGTAAGCTGGCGTCTTCTCGAACGAGTGTAGGGGTAGAGCAGTGATTCCCGACGGTGTTCAGTACGTTTTCTGATGATCCACTGGCCGTTTTCTTCTATCCTGTCTGGTTCTTTCCGGGTGTGGTTGCCTGCACGTCGTCCGTGATCGGTCCTGAGCTGGCCAGACGTTTGGTTTTCTGCCTCAGTAGATGCCCTTTAGTCAAGCCTCGCCAGTTCTCCTTACGAAAGACCCCTTTTGGAAGGGCGGGGTGGTTCCCTTCAGCTGGTTTCTGGAGTATTAAAGGGAGGAAGACCCCCCTTTTAAGGTACCTTCAGCTGGTTCCTTTATTGAGACATGAGCGGGTTTCCTTTAGTGAGGCGTGAGCGGGTTTCCTTTAGTGAGGCGTGAGCGGGTTTCCTTTAGTGAGGCGTGAGCGGGTTTCCTTTAGTGAGGCGTGAGCGGGTTTCCTTTAGTGAGGCGTGAGCGGGTTTCCTTCAGGAACAAGGTCAACAGGACTCCCTTTAGCGTACCTCCATCTGATTTCCTCGTCGCAGGGAGCCAGCAGGTTATCATGCTGTGCACCTCTTGGTCAAGTTCGCCCGCGGGTCTTGGCCGAGCGAGTCCCATCAAGTATCATTGCACCAGACAGGCCATGGCCGGGGCCAATTAATGATCAGGTCTTTCACGGGAGACCGTCCCAGGCCAGGTCATTACGGAGACGTCAAATGTCAGTCAGCGTGAGTTAAGACACGCTACCTCAACTGCTTCAGTTCTCGGGGGGCGCGGGGCTGGCTCTCCCCCTCCCCTCGCGAACCATCTGGGTTCATTGACCTTCCCCTCACCACAGAGACCTCTGCCCATCCTGCTTAAGAATGGTATAACCAGTGGAGGGGTTACGAACGGCGTCAAGGTTCTTGTGTTGGTTATATGTACACCATTGTGACCGAGGTGAGGAGAGGTGGGGGCTTGACTCACTGCATGAGATGGCCAAAGACCCTTAAAGGCGTCTGGAAGCAACACTTTCAACAGTTCCTGCGGAACACGACAGCAATAATAAATGATATTTTCTCACCATTTTCGGTCGCCCTGGGCTCTCTCTCTCTCTCTCTCTCTCTCTCTCTCTCTCTCTCTCTCTCTCTCTCTCTCTCTCTCTCTCTCTCTCTCGCCAACCAGACGGGAGGTGTAGGATCGGTGCCGCGACTGATGGAAGAGCTCAGGACTCGCAGATGCTCTAGCGAGAAAGAAGGCTCGAGACATGTTTCGGAATTAAGAGCTGCCCCGAGACCTTACCCGGAGGCCAAGACGAGAAGAGTGGGGTCATGAAGGAGGAATTGGG
>NC_092259.1:8451278-8551278 GCF_036320965.1 Panulirus ornatus | reverse complement strand
TGAAGGGAGTGTTGGGGAAGCGATTCACGACTTGCTCTCGGCTGAGGTGCTTGAAGGATATGGAGTCGCGGGTCCAAGTCCACAGGAAGTTGGGCTCCACGTTCCTCAAGAGCCTCGCAACGAGGGGGAGATCCATGTCGCACAGCTCGTAGTCAATGTATGGGTTGTAGGGCTCCGGGCTCGCCTTGGCCTCTTCTTCCGGAGCATCTGCTACGGTCTCCCCTTCGTCTTCGTCGTCGTTTTCTTTTTCCTCCTCGCATTTCTCATCAGTTGGTTCCTCGTTACCTGCGCCCTCGGCGTCATTAGTGGCTTTCTTCTTTGGGATGTGGATTGTACTGTACCTGAAGATTGTGGCGTTCTTCTCGGTGATGGCTTGCGCTATACCTTTCCGTATTTCAGAGGGGCCAAGTATGGCAGTGTTGAGTCTGTCGCAGTTATCCGACAGGTCGTTAGGGTTGGAATCACCGGACTCCTCTGGAATACTGGAAGACTTCCCCGCTTCTTCACTCCCCCAGTGACTGGAAGGTACGGCATCGGTGTCCGACGCAGGGGCGTCATTTGGGGAGGTGTCTACAGAAGTCTTATCCTGGGGTGACGCTACGTTCTCTACGCTGGAAGAACCTGTGCTGGCAGTGATCGCTTTCTGTTGTTCCCCGTCCGACTGTGATGATGGTGAGGATGAGGATGATGCGGGTGAGGGTGACTTATCCGACGAAAGTGGTGAGGATGAGTTGGAGGAAGTGCTGTGGGGCAGAGCAGAGGTGTCGCTCGCGGCGGCGGTGCCTTCGTCCGTAGCAGCTGGAGCGGTGTCTTCACCACCACCCTCGTCTTGGTCCGAGGACGCACGGTTGGACGCCGCTGGGGCTGAGGTCATGCCGTTGCGACCAGAGGGCGCGGAGGAGCCACTGTTGGCCGTGGTGGGAAGAGGGAGGGTGGTGGCCTGGTATCCCACGTGGGGACAGACGCAGTTGTTGGGGTGCGGGTTGACGTAGGGGACAGTGTGCTGAATTTTCTCGACCCACCCCCTCCTCCGTAGGGCGTCCTTGATGGCTGGGAAGTACCCAAATATGGAGAAGACGCGGCCCTCCTGCAGGAGAGAACATCAGGACGTTAAACGAAAGAAGTTAAGAAATTCAAGTTCATGCTTCGTCCAGACAACCTACACACACACACACAACACACAACACACACACACACACACACACACACACACACACACACACACACACACACACAAAATGATGCAGCATTTGACAATAGGGATGTCCAAAGACACTTCACATTGCCGTGATTTCATGAATTTCGTCATGGTCTTAGGTTTGAGGTGATGGTAAACAACTATACACAGTAATCATACCATTAAATATACTACACGACAGGTATATATATATATATATATATATATATATATATATATATATATATATATATATATATATATATATATACGAATGCTTGCTTACCAGTATGGCTCTCTCTGTAAACATTTTCACTTTTTTGATCTGCTCGAAGGACATTTGTTTTGAGCGTGGCGATACTCCACCGAGGGACGAAGAGGACGTTTTCCTGCCTGGAGACCTGGGCATTGCGGGGCTGGTGGGTGCCAGGCCCAGGTCTAGAGCTCCTGGTACTGCTGCTGCTGCTGCTCCACAGCGACCATTTGGGTGTCTGTGGCGTGGGCGAGGGGAGGACCCGGGGGGACTCAGGGACGCTGACCCGGAGAACTTCTTCTGCGGCGAACTCGAGTCCCGGGAGGCGAGGCAGCTGTGCTTGGTCTTGCTCAGGTTCTTGGCGGAGTGGCTCTTCGAGAGCGGCGTCATCGGGGCAGCGGCGGCGGCAGTAGCGTCCCGACCGGCGCTGGAGCCGGCCGAGGTGACGAGAGGCGCCATGACGTTCTTGCGCGAAGCTTTCGTGATGGATTCGCACTTGGAGCAGGTGATTTTGGCGAAGCCGTTCTTACCCAGTTTAGACTGAGGAACTTTGGTGGTGAGCGACGCTGTCGAGGACGGGGCTGAGTTCGGCGGTAATTTGTCCTTCCCGTCCGCGTTCTTCGAGGAGGCCGTCCCTCCTCCGCCTCCGCCGCCGCTCGTGTTGACGGCGTTCTCGTATTTGGTCTGCGTCATGGTAAATTCCTCCGAGATCTTCTTGACGTGCTGCCGGACCGCCGTTGACGGGCGGATGTTCCCCTTGGCTTTCAGCTCCTTCTTGTACAATTTAGCCGTCCTGTTCCAGTCTCTGTTGTTGAGGTGGGCGCCGTCGACCAGGCTGTTGGCCCCCTGGGGCGGAGAGTTGAGTTTCAGGTAGTCGATCGTCGGCCGAATCTCTATGTTGTTGAACGGGATCTTCCCATGCTTCAGCAGTGGGTTCATCTGGGTCGCGCCGGACTCGTAATGCTCCTGCATCTTGATGGCTCGTCCCGGGATGGCTACCTTCATCATTTATTTGTTTATTTTTTTCACTTCGTCAGATTATCGTGAAAAATATGAAAAAAAAGCACTCGGTGAGTTGCAGAACCTACCCCTAAGGTTTGGCCGCGTCATCCGTCCCGTACGATGTAGGGTAAGTCAGTGGGTGAGGAATGTCATGTGGTAGGTAAGGGCGAGTGGCGTCATCGTACTTCGAGCGTGCAGTTGTTTCCCCGCTGCACACCATAGTGGGCCCAAGACGTTCCACACCTCTTTGCGTCGAGAAGGCCGCCTGTCGCCTCCTCCCGAGCTGGTGATGCGACTTGGACGTACGTCAGTGCCTCCTTCCCCGGCCTTGGTAGGTGCGAACTCCTCCGCGCGATCCTCCCTTGGGGGTCCGACAGAGCCTGCAGCAGGGACGGCCTCGTAGCTCCTGCGAGAAACGAGGCACCGAGGAAGCGGGATTGTCACCGGGTGCAGCGGTAAGCAGCGGCTGTTCGCCGTGTGCAGCGGGCGTGTGGAGGGCGTGCATAGCCGGGTGTGGGTGAGGCGTGAAGGCGCGGCCCTCACAGGGAGACGCGACAACACTCACCACGTCCACGCCCTTCACTTCGGCGGATGGTCAGCATGGTGGTCCTCGCGGCTGTGCGGCACCCCTGTGTGTGCTCCTGAAAACGAAGGGCGTGACGATGAAACCCCTAAAATATACATATGCCTTAAATGGAGACCTTAAAACATCCATATGAATTATTGATACCCTTAAGATACACATGTAAACTGGCACATTACCGAGAGATACAGTTATGTATTGGAGGAACTATTATGAATGATTTGTCATCCTGTTTCTAAAACAAATATGACTTCACTTATGAATATTACTCATTTGTGTATAGTGGGACATTTTAGACCAATATGAAACTAAAGCTTTTTCAAGGGATCCTGTTTATTTTGGGTGGAAGTGTACATGGCGTGATTCACTTGTTATATGACTGCAGAAGATGATCAATAACTGATGATTTTTTTACTGGCCTCCTTCCCATACTGTGCTTCGGTCGATACTGTCAGGAGACGACCCAGTGTGTGTGTGTGTGTGTGTGTGTGTGTGTGTGTGACACCACAGATCCCTGAATACATGTGCGTGCGTGTGTCTGTTGTATGACTACACTTGGATGTTATATTTGCCGGTGTGTTGTTACACAACATCATGGACAAGAGCTCGGCCCTCTTGGCTCTGATGTTTCACTGCTTAATTACAAGACCGTGGCAAGCAGAGGTCAGAGGGAGGTACGGGGAGAGGAGGTGAGGGGGTAGGTCAGCCTAGAAGGGTCAACTAATCCAACAATTTACCCCCCCCTTCCCCTTTTTTCCCCCTAATTACTCGAATCTTGAAAATTTGATTGGGATTACTTAATGATGACGGACTCGCCCGTCGCTTGGGCGGATGAGTGTCAAGCAAATAACCACAGCTCAGTCTTGTTTTTTGAGAAGGTCTTGTTGGCCTCCAGTGTGGAATACGAGCCAGCGCGGCAGCATATTTTGCAGGTGCAGTAACCCTTGCTGTTGGGGGGGAAGCGACGGATGCAGGCACACCGTGGCGTGCGTGATTGCATGTCCCGTGCTAACCTCGTTTTATTTTCCCTTAAATATGGACACCCCCTCCCCTCCGCTTTACGACACAGACCTCTCCATTTGGACACACCCCACCCCCTCCGCTTTATGACACTGACCTCCCCCCCCCCTCCGCATTACGACACAGACCTGCCCATTTGCGTCGGCTCATGGGTCGTTCCTGACGACTTGGAGGCTAGTTGCTAAGGTGTCCTTGTACCTGAGGCTCGAACTCCAATCTACCTGCTCCAGAATATGGGTTTGAGGATGTCCTCGGTGCTGCGAACCCCTCACTGCAAACTACACGTCCAAGTTTACGAAGGTGGGCCCCTCAGTGGACCATGTCCACAATGCCTGGGGGTCATGCAGCTATTGATCAAGCACTTTTGGGTGTTGGGGGGATGATTTTGGCCCGTCTTGCAACTGGATGTTGCAGATTGATCAGTATATGAGCAGCAGCCATGCATGGCGTCTAATTGTTTTTTTTTTTTATGTGGCGTCGGGCGAGTGAGTTCCCGTGAAGTTGGACCAGGAGTCTGGTTAAGTGGCATGTCTGGTCTAAGACTAGACTTCGCGCTCCCTGTATGGTCATGATTATATTTGCAAGCGAATACCGGAGGATTATCTGAAAGAGAGAGAGAGAGAGAGAGAGAGAGAGAGAGAGAGAGAGAGAGAGAGAGAGAGAGAGAGAGAGAGAGAGAGAGAGAGAGGAACTAACTTTGCGGCGAAGTAAATGGGATGCAAGTTGGAGAAGTGAGTTGATCAGGGCCGAACTGCTCTTGGCTTTACTCTCTATACGTGAGGGGTGGAGAAAGAGGACAAAATAATATAGAAGTATACTGATTGAATTGAAGGTCTGAAGCGCGGCGAATCTTCGAAGGACAATAACTTCAACAATAACACGATTTGAAACGGCTATAAATTGGGTTTTGAAAGCATTAGCATTAACCAGATGAGAAACCGTGAGACATTGCGTTTTGGGAAGCATTAGATTCAACTAGATGACGTCTTCCCGACCATCATCATTTTCCCGTCCACCTGTGGTTGTGGTATTTATAGAACTGTAATAATCTCTCATTTGGTTTGATACAAGCAAAAAAGTCCGGGCGAACTCTGTTTTCAGTCTTAGCTCTTACAATAGGTGATGTATCCACAGTTTATTATTTGATATATATATATATATAAACTTCACATCGTAACGGACGTGGGGTTGGCCACGCACGTATTGCGGTGTATTGATACACGGTAAATTATTTAACCCCATGAAGATGCGCTCCGCCCCGACACAAGCCCTGATCTTGCCATGCATGTTTCATGCGGACGTATATGGCCAGAAATGAGCCCTGAACATGGACGGTGCAGTTGGCGGCGATGACGAACGACGCCCCTGGTGACCGGCGGGCCAGCCTAGCAAAGTAACGGTACTGTAAGCCTTCCTCCGCTGGCCTGAGATGACGCGCCCATGCTCAGTGGGATTTTATACCGTTTTCTTATAGTGTCTTTTTTTTTTATGGGTACTCCAGTGGTGTCGGAAAAACTGGCGGGGAGTGCGTGCGCTGTGAGCCAGCTTTTCAGTGGCTGTTTAGCTCCACTCCTATGGCCCATGTTGCTGTCTTTTCTCGCTGCCTCACCCACGCGTGAAATGGGTGGCATTCAGGCCCCAGACGTACACCGTCTCCTCTCCGTCCCTCACATAACAACAGCGCTCCCAGATGTTGCTCCCCGCCATGGCAGAAAACGTCGTCATATGTACTCACATAAAGTAGGTAAACACACACACACACACACACACACACACACACACACACACACACTCGTGCGTGTAGTGTACTTCTTCTAGCTCCGCAGTAGACCGACGAAAAACACGACGCAAGAAACGGCATTCAAACCAAGGTCCATGATTCAAAGTTATGTTACCTTGACCTCATCCTCTGGGGGGTGGAACGGCGGAGGAGGAGGAGGAAGGGAACGTTACGAGCCACCAACATTCTTTTCCAGAGACCCTGCTTGAAGGGAGAGAGAGAGAGAGAGAGAGAGAGAGAGAGAGAGAGAGAGAGAGAGAGAGAGAGAGAGAGAGAGAGAAATGTTGAGGCATTTACTTGCCATAATCCCAGCGTTAGAACGGACCCCCTCCCCCCAAAAAATTAAATTGGTTTCGTTGATCCCGACGTTTTCCTTGAAGTTAAAAGTCTCGAGTAATGGATCATCGCCTAGCCTAGGAACGCGCGCTTTTCGTTTAAAACGCCTTGGGGGTCGGTCTAGCTGATGTTGCGCGTTTTTTGTTTTAAAACGACGTAGTCTTGGGGGTCGTCTTAGCCGATGTCGCGCGTTTTTTGTTTTAAAACGACGTAGTGTTGAGGATCGTCTTAGCCGATGTCGCGCGTTTTTCGTTTTAAAACGTAGTGTTGGGGGTCGTCTTAGCCGATGTTGCGCGATTTTTGTTTAAAACGACGTAGCGTTCGCGTGGCCAGTTTATGTGTGTTGCATGTGAGATAGACCTACATTATTTTCTTGAAAGTGAATTACACGAGTTTTTAGACTGCAATCAATAGATGGCTTTTTACTCGCAGCTTCCCAGATAGGTTTTTTTTTTTGTGTGTGTGTATGTGAAAAATTAGCGTCGGACATTTAATACACCGGGAACATGGGTTAAAAAACATAGCAAAATGTAATACAGTATACATAATTACTTCGTATATCTGGGTTGGGTGCCGTTATGAAAGGGGGCCAGACAGACTGTGTTTACGAAGTTACATGGACCTCTATATAATTTGAAAATGTAATTATTCTCATAAGTCACGACTCATAAGCGGGTCTTGGAAGTACATAAAGCTGTACAATCACGTGTATACTCATCATCAGACTTTTTAAGAAAGAGAAAATGTAATTCGAGCACTCACTTTTGTCCCCTCTCTTGCATATTCTAACCAGCCCTCAGGCACTTTAAACCCCGGTCATACAGACGTTTTATGTTCCTTGACTAAATCATTCATCATTGTCAACCCATTTTTTTTTTATGAACTCAACTTCAATCCCATTTACTCCAGCATCTTGGCTAGGCTCTCTCTCTCCTCCTCCTCCTCCTCCTCCTCCTCCTCCTCCTCCTTTCCTCTCCTTTCTCGTAGCCTAACCATACGCCAGGTCTCGTAGTCACTCACGAGCTGCCTCGTCTCGACACACATCGTCCACCCTGTCATCTAACGCATACAGCATTCCATCATTTTACTCCCTCTACTCTATCTTCCCTCCTCATCTTGTTCCCTTCACTGTCGCTCCCATTCATTCTCTTATTCTCACGTTATCCATCTGCCAGAACCATTTTCCTTGTCTCCAGTTCGTTGATGCCATCATCCCCCATCTCTCATCTGCACTTTTTCTCCAGCACTCCAATCAGAAGCAGGGAAATTATGGACTCCTTGGTGGCGATAGGTTCCTCGACAACACTGTGTTTTTCGTCCATTTGTCGATTTTGATTTTACTCGCGCTGTAACCATATATACATATATATATATATATATATATATATATATATATATATATATATATATATATATATATATATATATGTATGTATGTATGTATAAAACATCGTATATGTGTAATTAGGATATATTTACAAATATGTAGCCAAGACATGCTTTAAACCATGTGGCGTCTGTCACCAGTCTTTGCACAACGTGCGTGACTTCTTCCATAAATCTTATCATTACATGTGTTTTGCGTGACTGTGTGATGTATGCACTCACTGTGTGTGATGAATGCACTCTCGTTTGAAATGATAGGTACTGATACAGTGCTCCCTTCCCTTCCCCCTACATCAACGCCACAGGAAGCAATAAAAAAAAGCGTCCCCTCCCCCTATATATATTTTTTTTTCCACATTATCGATCGGAATATCAACTACGGGGGCCTCCATGTTTGGCCTGGTGCTTAAACCCTTTTGTTGGATCTGTTTGTATTAGGAGGAACAATGAGCGAAATCAAGGTTCGCACCTGTGTGAATGGGAGTCTGAGTGAGTGATGTTTAGAAGTGAGTGTGATCCCTGGGTGAGGGTGAGGATCAGGCCGAGGTGGTGGTGGTGGTGGTGCTGATGGTTTGCTGGGCCTCAGCCACCGGACGTCCTGACGTGAGGCTAGGTTAGGGCGGCCCTCCACGCGTCACCCTACCTCGCCTGTACTTGTGGACGGCTTGATGTGATGCTGGGCTAGGGCGGCGACCCTCCATACACTTTACGTTACCTAGCCCCGTACTAGTGGACGGCTTGACGTGATGCAAGGTTAAGGCGGCCCACATTGTCACCTGACGTAGCCTTTGCTACGAGGTGTCGTGACGGGAGGCCAGGCCATGGCGGCCGACACGTCATCCACCCAAGCCTCTACGGGTGAACGCCCTATTCTTGAGACTAGGCTTGGGCAGCCCTTGCGCCCAAATCCCCCCACCCAGCCTACACTACACCTTCATCACTGACCTTTCTCTAGTCGGGTGGCGTGGTCTTGCACGTGTGGTGCCAGGAAATGGGGCTTCCCTCACTAATTCAAAAGAGGGAATCCAATGAATATTTCAGAGACGCGGGGCGAGCCCCAAGCGCTTGGGCCGCTGTTATTTTGCGAGCCTCCTAGGAACAACACACGTCGCGCGGCCTGCGAGTGAAAATGCGGTACACTTTTTTGTGTGTGGACCAATTAATTTCGTAGTTATTTAATACTCCTGCCGTAAACTGCCTGGCTTGTGCTGTTGTGACGGGAGGTGGCGGTGGGGTAGGCGTCGGTGTTGCGCTGCTGAGCCACCACCTTCTTTCCTTCCCATCGCCTGATGATAATACGTGTGATGGAAGGGGCCTGTCGTCACCCTGGAGAAGGCCAGGACTATGGTGCTCTGAAAATGGGGAGGTGGAGGTGAGGGGTGGGTTTGGGGGAGGAGGGGCGCGCGCCTCCGGTCTCCCCCCTTCCCTCGTCCCTTGTCTGCCCATTTACCTCCGACATTATATTATATTCTACACGAGGGATTGGGGAAGGAGGGAGGGGATCCATTCCCTCATTTCTCCAACTGGGCTGGATCCACCAATTTGGCTCGCTGTCCCGGAACAGTGAGGCAATCACGCAAGCCTCTCTCTCTCTCTCTCTCTCTCTCTCTCTCTCTCTCTCTCTCTCTCTCTCTCTCTCTCTCTCTCTCTCTCTCTCTCAGAACACGATTAATGAATTCCATGTCGAGTTGGTTATCATAGGAGGTAATGAAGGTTTAGTGTGTATTCTCATTGGCTAACGTTGAGGAAGCCTACTGTGCGTCACCACTGTTGACCAATGGACCAGCAAAGCTGGACTTGCATAGAGGCTGATGTTTAGGCTAGGAATATATTTTGTAATCGCGTGGGAAAAATAATGTAATACACCTAACCGTTCCTACAAAAAAAGGACAGCCAGCGCCCAGATCTGCTATCACTGGTGTACATGACTCTCGTGTCTGTAAATGCACTAGTAAATGTAAAGGAATTGTCATACGAGATGGAGGGTTATGTGTCTGTAAATGCACTAGTAAATGTAAAGGAATTGTCATACGAGATGGAGGGTTGTGAATAAGGTTCCGTTTGTCATTTTTGTTTATTTTTCATACATTACCAGGATTGAAAAAATAATGAAATGGAATGGAAATAATTAATCTACTAGCGTTCCTCAACGTCGTTTTGCTGTTTATAGAGTTAGGCAGGGGCGAGAGAGATGTGGTGGTGGCGGCGGGGTCATCACATATTCCCTACCAACGCTACACTCACACACACACACACACACACACACACACTTACCCTATCCACACTCTGCATCCACATCGTGTTTCTCCGGTCTATTAGATTTTTTTTTCATCCTCAAAAATCGACTCCCCTCTTCCCCCTTTCCCGTCCCTGCAGATGCTTGGATAAGATCCACCACCATTTCTGGCGTCGAGGCCTTCCCCCCTTTACCCCAACCTCACTCCCACGACGCCGGGCATGTGTTATGCGGAAACACCCAGCCCAACCCCCTTCCCCTTCCCCCCTCAAGTCACATGAGGGTCGATAGTACGGGCTGAGGCCTGCACTGCGAGCCGACAAGACTCGCTGTTCAACCTGACAAAGTTTTATTATTTTCGGGTGCGTGTGGCGCCGCGTCTGGGACGTCTCCTGCAGTTGGCTTCGGGAGGTGCGTCGCGGGTGGGTGGTTGTGGGCGGCCTCTGCCATGCTGTTGTGGATTTGTTCTCCGGATACGATCGTCTTTCCACACTTCCGTGGCACCGCGGGGGTTCCCCCTACCCGTTACGAGGACTGCTTTGTATTAATCCAAACTGCATCGGACAGCTCCCGCGACCTGCATGAGAGAATGTTCGTCGATTGCCCTCAAGCATAACACCAGTGTGGGACATGATGCATCCTTCGCGCGTTCAGGTTACAATAAAGCTGTGCGGTAATTGCCACCCTGAGACTTCAACGAAATTTACGCACACGGCACGTGAAAAAAAGAGGAGGGAATGGGGTTGAATCAAAGCCGGAAATACTCATGATTAACGAGCCGAAATTAGGAGTGACGGTAGGGGAAGGTTAACGAGTGGTGGCGAACCATGCACACACACACACACACACACACACACACACACACACACACGTAGAGACGTAGTTAGAATTACAAGCACCGAATGAGAGACAAGAGATGGAGGAAGGGGGTTCTGGTTCAGACAGCAGCGGAGGAGACAAAGGAGTCTGCGGGTAAAGCCGAGGTAGAGAGAGAGAGAGAGAGAGAGAGAGAGAGAGAGAGAGAGAGAGAGAGAGAGAGAGAGAGAGAGAGAGAGAGAGAAGGGTATGATCGGGTTGGCGGCGGGAGAGGGGGGGGGTGGAAATTGTCGCTCGGGTGGTGTCGTGTGGCAACTTTCCCCATCGATTCTATGGGCGGTTACGGACTTCCTCGTTCGATGTCCAGACGTGGGAGGGGTGGACTGCCAGCGCTTTTTTTTTTTTTTTTCCCCCAATGCAATCATGATGACCGGCCGGCCAGCGATGTGGACGAAGGACAAAATTATCAGCCGTATTTTTCTTTATACTTTTTTATTTTTCTCATGAGCCTCATGAAGTTGAATTGCATCCACTTGCCCCAGAATGTCGCTCGTTTTACTTACACCACTTCAGCTCATTCGTGCGAACATGGACGAAATTTTGCTCACGTCCCCAGTTGCATCTGGTAACACACACACGAGTGTAGAACTCTCCCCTTATACTGTAGATAATTACAGACGTTCAAGAGATTGGGTTATATGAGTATCACAACTCCCTCCCTCTCCCGTCCAAATGGGTAATTGATTACGTACATACCCTCGAGAATCACCCTGTAATCCTTAGGGAGTAATTATACAGAAACACACTCACTCTGTGCTGCACATGTCTTCGAGACGTATAGGAATAGAACAACAACAGAACATAACATGAAATTAAACGAGAAACTTATGAAAAGAAAATGTAAAGAAGTAATTTTGTAATATTACAGCGGGAGATGAACGGAGTAGAAATAATTGAGGACATGTGTAATGCAGGCAGGCAGCGTACATAACTCTGAAGGAAATTATGGTGAATGTTGAAGAGGTGGGGCCCCACGAGTGTAAAACTACTTCCTCATGCAGTACAAGTGGGTAATTACACACACACACACACACACACACACACACACACACACACACAGAGTGTTCGTGCAAGCAGACGGTTGAACCTTTGGTTGTCCCTGCCTCCTTACTTCCTTGATAGCCTAGCCCCAGCCTACGCTGCACCTGCCTCAGTCCCTCGCTGCACCTGCCTCAGTCCCTCGCTGCACCTGCCTCAGTCCTCCGCTGCACCTGCCTCAGTCCCTCGCTGCACCTGCCTCAGTCCTCCGCTGCACCTACCTCAGTCCTCCGCTGCACCTGCCTCAGTCCTCTGCCACGCGTCCAACGCTGAATGTCAGACGAGTGGCGCCTTAGGCTCTACAAAAGCAGCTTTTTACCCAGACTGAACTCCTGGGGGGATTAAAACCATTGATTTTTTTTTCTTTCTCCCGCACTTGAGGCTTTGCATATATTAGTGTTGAGGGCCTCAGACCGGCCATTGCAGCATTACAGACGAGGCTTTCTGTCGGTGCTAAGCTCGCTCTCAACCCCCCTGAGCACGACGCGACGGTGTGATGACTGGACTCGACCCTCGTCGACTCGACTCTCTTGAGTATCAGGCGAAACCTGGCCTTCGCACTCGGGGCCCTTCCGAGGACGACGTTTATAATGATTAGTTTAAAGGCTATTTTTCTCTATGGAAAAAAATAATCTATGTAATTCTCTCCAGTCCCACCTCACTAATCCACGTGTTTCTGTTTTCTTACGCTATTAGAGACAGCCTCTTTAGGGTCCAATGTCTGTTGCTGTTTGAATTCCTTTGTATTCCATTGTATTGCGTAAGGGAGGACGTGGTAGGCTTGAGCGAGGTGGGTGGACTTGAGGGAACAGCTGGGAGGACCCTCACGTTTACTCCTGAAGACCCAAGGCTATTGAGCAAGATAATAATAATTTAGGTCGCTAAATGCCTTTGTTGTCGTAGCAAGTCACGTCGGCGGAGTGTGCAAAGTCTTGCATTTAGCTGGTCTGCCAGAGTCCTGGTAGATTCATCGGGTCAACCAGTGTTTAGGAATATGACTCAGGAACCTTGATTCTGGGACTCGGGGCTGGAAAGGGGCATCTCGATGGGGCAAATGACGTCTTCATCTTGCGTCCTTGCAATTCACCGGCGTGTTGCGAGGACTGAGCTTTTGGCTGACACTCAAGCGAGATCCACTGCGTAAAAGAAAATTTTTAAGGTTGGGGACTTAAAGAGATTGGAGTGTACGGTGAGTGGCCTCCGTCTGCATGTCACGCACGGTGTATTATACTCCCACACATGCACGCACGCACGGACCCTCACACACACACACACACACACACACACACACACACACACACACACACACACACACACACACACACACACACGGTGTCGGCTGCATAGACGGAGGACACACAAGAGATCGCTAACACGTTGACCATGACGGTGCCATCCTTTTTGCACAAGGGCACGACCCAAGGGCACGACTGTACGACCCGAGGGTTATGATGGGGAGGCCTTCGACTTGCTTCTCTGGGTCGGTGTGGTACCGAGAGATCTCCAGCGGGACGCGTTGCGAGTCCAGAAGACGGAGATGTCAGTTAGAAGTCCCGTTTTTTGTGACGGCTCTCATGGGTCTACATGACGGCTCACTCTGTCACCCTTGCTAACTTGCCACACATCGTGGATGGTGCTCATAATACAAAGCTGTCGAAGGCTTATTAGGGTTTCTGATTACAGAATTAAAGTTATATATATATATATATATATATATATATATATATATATATATATATATATATATATATATATATATCCCTGGGGATAGGGGTGAAAGAATACTTCCCACGTATTCCCTGCGTGTCGTAGAAGGCGACTAAAAGGGGAGGGAGCGGGGGGCTGGAAATCCTCTCCTTTCGTTTTTTTTTTTTTTATTATTATTTTCCAAAAGAAGGAACAGAGAAGGGGGCCACGTGAGGATATTCCCTCAAAGGCCCAGTCCTCTGTTCTTAACGCTACCTCGCTAACGCGGGAAATGGCGAATAGTTTGAAAGAAGGAATATATATATATATATATATATATATATATATATATATATATATATATATATATATATATATCTATATATATAATGCACCGTCGAAGAAGTTACATGCACACTTGCTTTGAAATACGATGATTTCGAAAATTAGGACATACATAGGAAAACTGGTTAATCACATACTGAAACGAACCCACATCAGTCACGTAACTTCTATATTATAAACTATTTAATAAACCTGGTCGTAAATCGTATACTTAATACTCTTTCGAGGTTACGTATTTATATGAAATAGAAAATGTGTATGATGGCCTCGCCACGGGAAATATATATATATATATATATATATATATATATATATATATATATATATATATACTCATTTCCGTCCTTCAAAGGGTTGGTATAGTCTCGCTCTAAGCAACAAGTGGAGTATCCTTCCCACCCCACAAGCCAGCTACGGGAGCAGGAGTGTTGTGCTCGGTAACGTAACGTAATTTAAGACCTAACCTGATTTCCTCTGCTCTTAACACTCCTTACCACACCAGCCGCCTCTGGGAGAGATAGTGGGTCGGTCAGTGTCCAAGCTAGCGCCCGGCAGAGGGACCTCGCCCCCTTGGCTGTTCTTGCCCACTTGGCTGCACAGCTTAAATCATTCCAATTAAAAGCGAAACTCGTCCGCCATTCTCGTGCGATAATGCACCAGTGAAGGGCTGGATGCCATTACTTGCGCCAAATGTGGAATGCTACTTTGGACGAATTTTATCAGCGTGTGTGATGAAGCGACGGTTCGGCTGGCTGCGGCCAGCGCACTCCATTTAAGACCTGTTAAGGCTCGTAGATCATCGCTTACATGTTTTGTTTCATTCTTGGTCGTTACAGCATCGGAACCGGTAGGAAACCTGTTTCTATACCTCACTGAAAAAAAAAAAAAGAAACGCGTAGCGAGTGTTTATTGGAATCCGTGGATCTCTTAGGATAAGTTGCTGAGGCTTGTTGCCATACGGGAGGGAGGGTGTGCCACCTTTCTGGTTGGTAGGGTGAGGGCGGCAGGCCAGGATACCTTTCCCCGCCAACAAGGGCCTCGGCGGACGCTATCCCTGACGAAGCGGCCATCTTTCTTTTTACGGTGCGAACGTTGATCGTCTTCCCTCAAACGTTTATAGGCTGATTTCCCGCAAAGGTTTATTAAAATGATGTACTCAAGGTCGGGGGCCTGTGTTATTTTCTAAGGTGGAGATCAGTCGCTGTTTTAAAAGCCCCAGATGTTTCAGTCGCTGCTTTAAAAGCCCCAGCTGGCTTATAATAACTTCATATGATGTTGGAACATTATGGAGGAGGTATCTCTTTTGGTATTGACAGCGGATGGACGTTTGGCCAGCGGGAAATGGACTCGGGAATCCAATATTTCTCTTTTGGGGGCGATCACGCACATAGCAGGCCATTCGCATCTGAATGACAAGTGTGCCAAAGTGCGGACGTGTGTGGGGAATTGGCTGGATTTGGTGAAAGCCACACGCACTCAGAAGTATATAAGAACGTGAAGTAGGATAGATAACACGCTGGCGGTGTTGCACGAACGTCATGAACTACACATTCGATGGTTTGTGGAGGTTGTAAGAGAATTTGGGGTCGTCTGTGGGAGGCGAATCATGAGAGATAGTAGGTAGGTGACAGATAGAGGGGGCGTGGTAGTACTGCATATGTGGGACCTGCAGTGATGATGGGAAGTCTAGACAGGACTTGGGTTGAGGGAAGACCTGTGGGGAAAGGAGAACCTGTAGTGAGGACCTGTGGGGGAAGGCGAACCTGTAGGGAGGTAGGATCTACTGTCAAGATAGACCTGTGGTGAAGGACCTGTTGTGAGTGAAGACCTGTGGTAAAGGAGGATGTATGGCGGTGGAGGGAGTGCTCGTAAGGGAAGACCTCTATCGATGGAGGACCTGTAACAAGGGAAGACACGTACTAGGTCAGGACCTGTAGCGAGGGGGAGGCTCTACTGTAGTAAGACCTGGTGATTAACTGAGCCAGCTACCACGGCCTTGTGTGAGCCAGGAGATAAGACTGCATGGAGTCTGTCTGCCTTCATGCACGGGTGATTTGCCCAGCGACCAACTGAATTTATTTATTCATCTATTTCTCAATATGATAGATTGAAAGTTGTTGATGTCTTTATGAACTGATATTCATGCAATTTCGTACATTGATCAAGTGTACAGAGAACCCATCCAAGCAGTCAGCCTCGTACCCCCAAACACCAGCTAAATTTCAGGGTGTTACACCCCTGAAGCCGTAATTTCTCTCCATTTTTTTTTCTTTTTTGTAAATTCCATTTGGAAGGCGGGCGGTCAGGCTTTGTCATCAGAGGTTGTGCCCGTAATTGGCGGTCAGTCATCATTTGCGGTCATTTCCAGACCCATGACTTTGCAGGCGCACTGATCCGAGGGAGCGCTGCTTGGTCTGTGTGTGTGTGTGTGTGTGTGTGTGTGTGTGGGGACAACATGACGAGGGATCACGGTCGCTCAAGTCTTATTTTTGGACCTCCGTTGTCTGCGGCGACGTAACGCCACCTGTAATGACCGGCAACGCTGGTGAGTAAGGTGGAGGCGAGTCATTTACCCGAGCTCCTCCGTCATTATCTGGGTATTCCTCAGTCTGGTCAGAGCTGCGAGTGTCACGAGAGGCGGCGGGCCGCATGCGACTGTGTACACCGTGGGCCAGTCAGGGGGGGGCCAGGAGGAGGGCCGCATGCGACTGTGTACACCGTGGGCCAGTCAGGGGGCCAGGAGGAGGGCTGCATGCGACTGTGTACACCGTGGGCCAGTCAGGGAGGGCTAGGAGGAGGGCCGCATGCGACTGTGTACACCGTGGGCCAGTCAGGGAGGGCTAGGAGGAGGGCCGCATGCGACTGTGCACACCGTGGGCCAGTCAGGGGACCAGGAGGAGGGCCGCATGCGACTGTATCACCGTGGGCCAGACAGTGGGGGGGCCACATGTAACTGTTGAGACGACCCCCATCCATCACTGCTGCAGCGGTGGTCTATAGCACTGTCGTTCACTGGAACGTGAGATAATAGGATACTCTCCCCCCATGTTGGCTCACGAAACAGCACACACACACACACACACACACACACGCCGGTCGACCGTTGACGTGTTTCGGCCGGAGAACTCACGCCATGACATGACATGACTTGACGTGACGACGGCGGTTTCTTCAACACTGTCGCCTCAAAACCGAGAGGAGGGACTGAATGACGTCATTCACAGGGCAGCATTACGATGATGGGATAACATGGGGGGGTGAGGGGGAAGGGGGTGTCCGGAGATAATGTCTGTTTGTTCCTGGAAATTGATTTACAGGTGAAAGGGCGACCTTTTTCGATCCCCTGAACACGAAGGTCTGGCCTTTCAACCACGACGGTGCGGCCCTTAGGATGTGAGGTGGTGGTGGTGGTGGCAGGGGAGAGTTATGATTGCGTGACCTTTGACCTGACCCGTCGTACTCAAGGGATGGGGTTGTGTTAGTTTAAGTTAAAGATATGACCTGGGGATGCGTGACCTTTGACCTGACCCGTCGTACTCAAAGGGAGGGTTGTGTTGGTTTAAGTTAAAGATATGACCTGGGGATGCGTGACCTTTGACCTGACCCGTCGTACTCAAAGGGAGGGTTGTGTTGGTTTAAGTTAAAAATATGACCTGGGGATGCGTGACCTTTGACCTGACCCGTCGTACTCAAAGGGAGGGTTGTGTTGGTTTAAGTTAAAAATATGACCTGGGGATGCGTGACCTTTGACCTGACCCGTCGTACTCAAAGGGGGTGTTGGGTTGGTTTAAGATATGACCTGGGGATGCGTGACCTTTGACCAGACCCGTCGTACTCAAGGAGGGGGTTTATGTTGGTTTAAGTTAAAGATATGACCTGGGGATGCGTGACCTTTGACCTGACCCGTCGTACTCAAGGAGGGTTTATGTTGGTTTAAGTTAAAGATATGACCTGGGGATGCGTGACCTTTGACCTGACCCGTCGTACTCAAGGAGGGGATTGGGTTGGTTTAAGTTAAAGATATGACCTGGGGATGTGGGCATTAACTGAGGGAAATATCCCGAGCCTTGAGCCATGTCTCACCGCTTGTTATCCCTCACGTGTTGAACGCCAGTGTGGACTTGCAACTGCCGTCTGGCTTGGTAATAGTGAGGGAGGAGGAGGAGGAGGAGGATCAACGCTGCCGACGGAGGTATAGATTTGCCTCCTGCCACGGGTCGACTTCGCTTGCAAATGAGCGTAAATCGTGGCTCGTTAATATTGCTCGGAACGCGAGCTGCAGCCGGTGCAGCTGGTACGGTGCCTGAGCTGCAGTGACAGCTGGTGCGGTGCCGGTGTTGCAGTGACAGTTGGTATGGTGCCTGAGCTGCAGTGACAGCTGGTACGGTGCCGGTGTTGCAGTGACAGTTGGTATGGTGCCTGAGCTGCAGTGACAGCTGGTACGGTGCCTGAGCTGCAGTGACAGCTGGTACGGTGCCTGAGCTGCAGTGACAGCTGGTACGGTGCCTGAGCGGCAGTGACAGCTGGCACGGTGCCTGAGCGGCAGTGACAGCTGGTACGGTGCCTGAGCGGCAGTGACAGCACACCTTGATCTTCAGCGTCGGGGCTGGGCTCCACGTGGAAGCAGGTGTAAGATGAGCTCCATTTAGGGCGAAGGGGGACTACATGCTTGCGGCATCACCACTCATAGGCGGAGGTAGCACACACACACACACACACACACACACACACACACACACACACACACACACACACACACACACATGAGTCATCACCTGGCCAGGCCGGGGTCGGATCTGCCTGGGTTCGAATCCTGGGCGTGGCACTCGGCCTACACCCAACACAGGGCTGGTCGATGATTGGGTACCTGGTATAGGCTGGTGTGTGTGTGTGTGTGTGTGTGTGTGTGTGTGGAGCAGGTGAGCGTCCACCTGCACCAACAGATGGGTGGTACACCGCCGGGCGAGTCCACCTGGCCCGCTAAAAAAGAAAATGTCTGATGATTCACCATTTTTTTTTTTTTTTTTGTTCCTCACTGTAGGTAAAGTCGACGTGTGGGCTGAGCTGGTTTAGTTCTTCTGTGCCCCTCTCTCTCTCTCTCTCTCTCTCTCTCTCTCTCTCTCTCTCTCTCTCTCTCTCTCTCTCTCTCTCTCTCTCTCTCTCTCTCTCTCTCTCTCTCTCTCTCGTCTTGCAGGAGTGAGTGTTCTGTTATCCCGCGAGGTGTATCCCTCGTTAATGCGGGCGGTAGATGAAGGAGGAAGGAGGAGGGAGGGAGGGTGGTTAGCTTTGTCCCTTAAACGGGCGCTTCCTACACACACACACACACACACACACACACACACTGGCTTAGGATTAGTCTCATAGCGAAGAATGTCACGTATTGAATGTTCGTGAGGGGCTGGTGCGTTGTGAGGGGATGGTGAGTCGTGAGAAGAGGTTGGTGGGTCGTGAGGAAAGGCTGGTGGGAAGTGAGGAGAGGCTGGTGGGTCGTGAGGAGAGGCTGGTGGGTCGTGAGGAGGGGCTGGTAGGTCGTGATGAGAGGCTGGTGGGTCGTGAGGAGTGGCTGGTGGGTCGTGAGGAGTGGCTGGTGGGTCGTGAGGAGGGGCAGGTGTGTCGTGATGAGAGAGTGGTGGGTCGTGAGGAGAGGCTGGTGGGTCGTGAGGAGGGGCAGGTGTGTCGTGAGGAGGGGCAGGTGTGTCGTGAGGAGAGAGTGGTGGGTCGTGAGAAGAGGCTGGTGGGTCGTGAGGAGGGGCAGGTGTGTCGTGAGGAGAGGCTGGTATGACAACATTTAAGTATATATGGTCAACATTGCCCCATCCGGGAGCGCCTCACTGCCCGACTTCAATACGCAAGTTATATTTACAGCTAACACTCAGCGGATCTCTCTCTCTCTCTCTCTCTCTCTCTCTCTCTCTCTCTCTCTCTCTCTCTCTCTCTCTCTCTCTCTCTCTCCTTTATTGCCCAGCGTCGTCCATTGGGCCCATTTAAGGTTTAGGACAGGATCGGCGCCATTTGGAGATCGGGAACAGGCGTAAAGATGGGCAAGGGTGTGCTTCCAGAAACTGGTTCGCTGAGGCGATATTCCCCGCCCGGGAGGTGGGGGTGTGGTGGAGAGTGTTCGCTCTCGAGGAAATTCTTTCAGATATGGCCACTCTACGTCTCCGGGATGGGTCGGCTGGGAAGCCAGCGATCGCGTCACAGAATAGCGCCACACCTTTCCCCAGACTCCAGCAGGGTGGTGTAGCGGTGGTACTGCCTGCCTCTGTGTGTGTGTGTGTGTGTGAGTGACGGTGTGACGCACACGTACCTCATCGTCGTGAGGAACCAGGAATGAGGCGGTCATACTAGAGGAGGTGAGGTGTTACTTGAAAAAGGCATCGAAGATGATAACCCCGCTTCCCCCCGTCTCCCGGCCCCGTCTGTATCCTCCCGTATTTCCACGCGAGAGTGAGTCATGAGGACGTGCCCTCCCTGTGGCCGTCTCCCGCCCACAGCCTTACACGAATCCGCCCCTTCCTCATCTCACACACACACACACACACACACACGCGCGCGCGCGCAATGACTATAATGATAATACATTATTATTATTATTATTATTATTATTATTATTATTATTATTATTGTCATTATTATTACTATTATTATTATCATTATTATTATTATTACTATTATTATTATTATTATTATTATTATTATTATTATTATTATTATTATTATTTATTATTATCATTATTATTATTATTACTATTATTATTATTATTATTATTATTATTATTATCAATATTATTATTATTTCTTTCTTTCTTTCATACTATTCGCCATTTCCCGCGTTAGCAAGGTAGCGTTAAGAACAGAGGACTGGGCCTCTGAGGGAATATCCTCACCTGGCCTCGTTCTCTGTTCCTTCTTTTGGGAAAAAAAAAAAAAAAAAAAAAAAAAAAATTATTATTATTATTATTATTATTATTATTATTATTATTATTATTATTATTATGGGTTCATCTCAGTAACAGACCTCTTAATGGCCAACTAGACACATAACGTAATTTCAGTTGCGTGTTTGTACAGCGAAGGTTGTATAATGAATGTATACGGACCACGCCCCCCTTCACGAACCTGGCCACGCCCCTCACACGCCATACCGAGCACATCCTGACCACGCCCCTCACAGCCAGAGAGAGTCACGCCCACTCCAAGCGGGCTTCCCACGCCCATTATAGTTTTTGCCGTCCGTGACTTCAGTGAAATCACTGCGTTACTCTACTGATGATATAGTGTCTCACTACTGACGATATAGAATCTCACTGTTACTTTACTGATGATGGAATATCACTGTTATTTTACTGATAGTCTTGATGTTACTATACTGATATGGAATCTCACTGATGCTATACTTAATATAGAATCTCACTGTTGCTATACTCATGCTGGAATCTCACTGTTACTCTACAGCGGAATCTCACTGTTGCTATACTCATGATGGAATCTCAATGTTGCTATACAGTGGAACCTCACTGTTGCTATACTCATGATGGAATCTCACTGTTGCTATACAGTGGAACCTCACTGTTGCTATACTCATGCTGGAATCTCACTGTTACTCTACAGCGGAATCTCACTGTTGCTATACTCATGATGGAATCTCACTGTTACTCTACAGCGGAATCTCACTGTTGCTATACTCATGATGGAATCTCACTGTTGCTATACAGTGGAACCTCACTGTTGCTATACTCGTGATGGAATCTCACTGTTGCTATACAGTGGAACCTCACTGTTGCTATACTAATGATAGAATTTCACTGATGGCATGTCACAGCTGTGGTTACGACTCGGTGACTGCTGTTTGTGTGTTTTTTGGGGGAGCGAGTTTTACACACGTCAAAGTTTGGGATTCTTTTGGTGTTTCTGTCATTATTTACTTCGCATAAAAACATGTTGATTTGCATATCATTTCCGCTCTTTTTTTGTAGTGATGCGTGCGTAATTCACTGGACGTATCAGACGACCTTTATATACTTCTTTATGTCCCGTCCATTAATGATATAATGCAGCAATTTTAACTATGGTTAATATGTGTCTGTAAAAGCACTTACAACGTAAGAAAAAAACAGTCATTAACATGAACTTGGCATCTTCATGTAATTGCATCAGCCAATGATGTTCCACCGTGCTAGATATCGACCAGTCAGGAGCGTCGTTTCTCGTCATGCCACATATCGACCAATCAGGAGCGTCGTGTGGCGGCGGCGTGGCTCCCACCCTTGTGTTGGTTGGGTGGGGTCAGGCCGGGCTGACTCACTCGCTCCCATGCTCTCTCTCGCTTCCATATATTTATATATTTATTTCATTTATTTATTATTTATTTATTTATAGTATCGGTACTTTATTATCCGTACGACCCTTGAGCTCGACGTTATGACCTTTATACATCAGTACGACTCCTTATGATGGCGTACCGTTGACGCTGGAACCAGAGTAAAGTGATGAAAGAGACTAGATAAATGTATTAAATTCGACAGGTGGTGGTGGTGAGGTTTGTTAACTGCACCATCTCTCAGTTGGTGTGTGTGTGTGACGTCAGAGGTAACTCAGGAGGGGCCCTACACTGGCCACTCACCACGACACACCAACCACTCGCGGGTTACAGAAGTTACAGTAGAATTGGTAACTTCACTGTATGGTTTGGTATGGCATATGTAGGCCAGTGGTGATGATTATTCAGATGATTTTAATTATGGCGTCATATTTGCCACGTCATTCTTGCTTGTATCTCTTCCTTTGGTTATATGTATATATATATATATATATATATATATATATATATATATATATATATATATATATATATATATATATTCTTTTTCTTTCAAACTATTCGCCATTTCCCGCGTTAGCGAGGTAGCTTTAAGAACAGAGGACTGGGCCTTTGAGGGAATATCCTCACCTGGCCCCCTTCTCTGTTCCTTGTTTTTGGGAAAAAAAAAAGATATATATATATATATATATATATATATATATATATATATATATATATATATATATATATATATATATATATATCCCTGGGGATAGGGGAGAAAGAATACTTCCCACGTATTCCCTGCGTGTCGTAGAGGCGACTAAAAGGGGAGGGAGCGGGGGGCTGGAAATCCTCCCCTCTCGTTTTTTTTTAATTTTCCAAAAGAAGGAACAGAGAATTGGGCCAGGTGAGGGTATTCCCTCAAAGGCCCAGTCCTCTGTTCTTAACGCTACCTCGCTAATGCGGGAAATGGCGAATAGTTTGAAAGAAAAAGATATATATATATTATATATATATATATATATATATATATATATATATATATATATATATATATATATATATATATATATATATATATATATATATGTTCGTTTACGTCACACACACACACACACACAGACACACACACACACACACACACACACACACACACACACACACACACACACACACACACACATGTTGATGTTACTGTAATTATACCATTCCTTGCATTACACAACGAATAAATGGTTTATACAAGCCCATTTGTTTCAGATGAATCACTGGATGTAATTGTGCGAATTTGGCCCAGCACACACACACCCCCTCGTGCTGTACAGGGAGACGGGTCACGTGATGGGTACATTACACCGTACAAGGTACGTGGTATTAATACTAGTGCTTTGTCGTGGGGGAGGCTGGAAGGCTGGTGGTTGTAATGACTTTTCGCAGAGGAATGTGGCGCGACGTTTTGGGTTTGCGATCAAACGTTTTTTTTTTTTTGGTTGCTGAGTTGTACCGGGGGAGGGATGGTGTGGCGTTATGTCCATCTTGCGTGCAGGTTTGGCCCAGGAATGTTAAAGGTGGTCACTGCAGGTGACAGTGATGCACACGTAGACCAGGACAGTGACTTGGTGAGGGTGTATTTTGAGGGGCGGGCGGTGAAGACCAGGATGACTAGTGTGGGTGTAGTGTGAGGGGCGGGCGGTGTACACCAGCATAGTGACCCAGTGAGGGTGTAGCGTGAGGGGCGGGTGGTGCACACCAGCATAGTGACCTAGTGGGGGTGTAGTGTGAGGGGTGGGCGGTGTAGACCAGGATAGAATGACCTAGTGAGGGTGTAGTATGAGGGGCGGGCTGTGGACACCTGCATAGTGACCCAGTGAGGGTGTAGTGTGAGGGGCGGGCGGTGTAGACCAGTATAGAGTAACCCAGTGAGGGCGTAGTGTGAGGGGAGGGCGGTGTATACCACCATAGTGACCCAGTGAGGGTGTAGTGTGAGGGGCGGGCGGTGTAGACCAGCATAATGACTCAGTGAGGGAGGGATGGCTGGCGATGTACACCCACCTATTGATGGTGTCATCTGGGCCACTCCCCTCTACTCTACACGACCATAACCACAGTACGAGTCACCAGGCCCACCTCACTCCTACACACACGCCACCGCCAACCCTATATTTAGTGGAGTATTTTTAGATGCCAGGTGGATGTACGGCTACGCAATCTTGACTAGCTGGAGGGTCCGCGGGTCAGAACTCCGGAGGTAATGACCCAAAGCCTTCTCGGACACGCAGACACGAGGTCGCCGCAGACGCTGACACGGGAGGGAAAGTTTGGTGCTTGAGAGCACCGATTAGACACGCAAGGAAGTTTTTATTTCATAAAGCCTTGTGGGTCAAACGGGCAGGTGCGTGACGCCCATCGCCGGGAGGCGTGAGGGGTGCGTGAGGGCTTGACACTGGCGTGTGTCCAAGCGACAGAGGAGGGCTTAGAGGGGAGGAGGCTGTGGACATCCAGGTAGTAGGCCTATACACGCTGATGCCTGAACATGCTACCGTACCCTACACCTCCCTCACCCCGACACCACGACCTACGCTGCGTCATGAGGGATACAGTTTAGAAAGAGGCACTTCGCGGGTGTCGATCGGGGACGTCTCGATGGTTCCTGGAGGAGAAAAAAACCTGAGTAGTCCTCAGCAAACGATAGATGATGTCGTCTGTTTAGCCTATTCTATTTTGTACTCCCGTTTTCCAGTTCGACGGGTCAATATCATTAAATTATTATAGTTCCATTTATCTTTAATGATGCGTTATCTCGGGTTTTAATAGTATTTTCTTTCTTTAGGCTTGACCTCGTTAACGTAAATTACTAGGAATTAGTATCAGTAATACTGCATTATGTGGGACTTATTTATGGCTCTGATGCGAAGAATAGGATTCCATTGTTTTTGTGTAACACGTCTTCTGTTATTTGATAATAAGGATTTACTGTAGGCTTTACTTTCCATGTTTATCTTTAAATCTTGTCTCTTGTAATGTAGTCGATTGTGGTAGTGGAAGAGGTGGAGGGAGGCGGTGTTACAGGTGGGGAGAATCGGGGTTACAGGTGGAGGGTGGTGGTGTCACAGGTGGAGGGTGGCTTTGTTATAGGAGGAGGGTGATGGTGTTACAGGTGGAGGGTGGTGTTGTCACGGGTGGAGGGCGGTGGCGTCACAGGTGGAGGGTGGTGGTGTGACAGTCGGATGGTAGTGGCTTCAGACTCGGGAGGGTCATGGAGGTGACCGTAACGCCAGGGCAGCTCGTTCACCGTAACAGGCAGGTCCTTAGCTTAATGTATATAATGATCGCGCTAATGTATATGATAAACACGCAGACTCAGTCTCGTAGCTCTGGTTTAAACGAGCCGTGCGGTAGATACGCGCATCGTGCACGGCACCGCCCTCTACCCGTGCACTGCTGGGTGCCACTAGCACTGCCAACCACAGTAGGTCGGCTCACCACCTTTCTGCCACCACCCCTGGCCTGTCTGAGGCTGGCCACGGGTGCACTGAACGAAAGCCCGGCTGGTGGTCGTGTGTGTGGCGTACACTTACACTGCCTCGTTCGTGTACACGCGATCCATCGGAGAGGTTTTGAGGGGGTAAGTGTGGCGTGCTTGGAGGCGGGACGTGTCACCCGCTGATGCTACGCCGTTGTGTGACCAGGAACAACCCCTCGCAGGGTGGCGCTCCACGCCATGACCTCACAGTATCTCTCCTCACCCTCCGGCGCCAGCTACGTGAACAAACCTTAACTCGTATATAGAAAAGGATTTTTTTCCCCCCAACCTCACGTACTTATCGTCGCATGATCTTCATCGATGAAAAAAAAACAAAGTAAATGATTTTTACTTTCTCTCCTGAGCCACCGAGGGTAAATGACATGGAAATCGCCGTAGATATTTGTGGTTAAATATTCATAACCGCGACATCCGAGAGAGAGAGAGAGAGAGAGAGAGAGAGAGAGAGAGAGAGAGAGAGAGAGAGAGAGAGAGTAGGGTTGTGTGATGGAGATACCGCGGTGTGGGCGACGCGCCATGACGGGGGCTGTCATGTATGTCTTATTTCTTGCTGTGTGTGTGTGGGGGGGGGGGGGGGGTTTGCGTGCGCGCGCGCGCGTGTGTGTTTCTGTGTGTGTCTGTGTGTGTGGGAGGGCAGGAGGCCGGGAGCTTCCTGGAGATGTGGGAGGGAGGCGAAGCTGTGTAAGAACGGCAGCTTATCTGGAGGGAACACGTCGAACGCACTTCCCGACGTCCACACAGCAGCAGCATCCGCACACTCAGTCTCCTTCAGGCGCGAGACGCGACTGGCCTACCAACTCCCCGCGAGTAGACGAAGCGTAATTCGATGCGACTACTTGCGTCCTGGACAGGCGACGAAGGCACAGACGAAGGAAGGGTCGTACTTCGTCGGGTGGGATGAAGGATGCACGTGTGCCCGGTGTGGGGGTGGGAGGGGGTCGTCATCGCGTGAGGCCACAGGGGCCGGGCCGGGTACGACCTGCTCAAATAATGGAATATTCTCACGGTTTATTGTCCTCTCGCATGCCTCCGAGAGCACCCGTAATTGCAGGTTACCGGAGCATCGAGTGGGCTTTGTAAGTCGACGGGAGCAATAATCCTCTCCAGAAGTTTTTTTTTTATCCACGAAACGTTTATTATGAGTTTGTACCCAGCAACGTTTGTCTCGCGAGGCAGCTCGTGGCTGTCACTACAAAGGCGGGCAGCCACACGAGATGAAGTCGTTCTAAACTCCTTAACTGCATCCGGGTTACGGACGACCCCAGGGCATATTTCGTGTATCATACGTCAAGGATGAAAATAATTGTATTTTGCACGTAGATTCGACTGACCGGAGCCCTTGCTGTATTCTTGATAACGATACACGTCACAGTTACAGACCAAGAATCGTTATCGCACGAGTTCGAGTTATAGGGCGCAGCAGTCGGCTCACAGTCAGTCCCAGCTGTTCATCCTACCTTCGAGGCTGGTTGGTAAATGGTTAGCTGCCTTAGGCTACTGTGTGTGTGTGTGTGTGTGTGTGTGTGTGTGTGTGTGTGTGTGTGTACAGAAATAGGAGTAAAGACACAGTACATATACACAAGGTCAAGAGGCGGAGCAACGCCATTTTAAAGCTCTCTCCCCGTAACACAGAAGAGGAATCACACGCCCACTCCCTTCCACTCACCAGTTCCTCCTCGCCCAGCCTCTCCCCAGTCAACGTCTCCCCTCAGATATGACCGACCCTCAGCACCCACAGGCGCCCGACTCACAGACACACCACGCAGTGTAGAACAGAGACCCCAGATCCAAAGCAGGATGTACGCGAACCACCAGCACAGTTCACCTGCACGCAACAGACCCACCCACCCCTAAACCTATCACATCAGACACATATATAGCCATGACAGGCACACACAGTTTACCACGGCCCGCACACGGCCCCACCCACCCCTAGCTACCACCATCATCATCCACCTCACTCACTCACTCACCTAAACCGTGAAGTAAATAACACACTTGGCCCTATACTTCCATAATTTATACTGTCAAATCCCTCTCCTGGACACTTATACGTCAATAGGTTATAGTCTCACATTGGCCCTTATACTTGTATAACATAGTCAAATCCCCCTCCCTCTCTCCTTGGCCCTTATACTTCAGTAACTTAGTACTCGAACCCCTCCCTCACCTTGGCCCTTAAACTTCATTAACTTTTAGTCAAATCCCTCCCTCTCCTTGGCCCTTATACTTCAATACCTTATTGTCGAACCCCACACTCTCCTTGGCCCTTATACTTCAATACCTTATTGTCGAACCCCTTACTCTCCTTGGCCCTTATACTTCAATAACTCACATGATCAAATCCCTCTCTGTACAACATCCAGCACTGACACGAGCAAACACATCCACACGGGCGATCACCCCGTCATTCGCTAAGCAGTCGTCTCCCTTATAAAGAACACGCCACCCCTCAGCACACCCGAGGCAAACCCTCCCGACCCTACACAACCCGGGGAAACACACGTGTGTCACCTTATCTCTCTCCCTCTTGTCTCCTTCCTCGAGGTCTGGCCACCATCCGCCGCTGCAGACGCAAAGACACACACACACACACACACACACACACACACACAACAGTGGCACGTACCACCACAGAGACGAAATGTCGATACCTTCTTTTCTCAAGAGATCCGGGACTGCCCGAGGGAAACGTGGCGGGGGTACCTCGAGTCCCAGCGTGGAGTACCATTGTGTAAGGGGGATCCTAAGGGGGGAGGGGAAGGGTGGTTAAAGCATCAGTGACGTCTCCTTCTCTCCCCCCATCACTATCTTCACTATCACCACCACCATCACTGACATCTCCAGCATCACCGTCACTCCTGAGAGGGAACATATCCACCTCCAACATTATGAACAATCGCCAACAGTGCCTCTGCAACCTCCACCACTGTTGGCGTTACCTCCAACGGTATCTAACCAGCACGTTGAGGATATATACACACACATACGACTGGGGGGGGGGGGTGGAAAACCTGCACCCTGCTGGTCAGACAGACAAAGCGGGTTATCCCATGCAAGACAATTGCCACAACTGCTTGGCAGTGAAGGGGACTGCAGCTTTTTTCCCCGCAGTTTCCTTACGTATTGCATCGACCCTCTCCTCTTTAGTGAGGCTCGGTGAGCAAGCAGATGAAAAGGGACGTGTAAAGGGGAGAGCACAAGAGTGGTCACACAGGGATGATTAGGGGGAGGCAGGTGGTTTATGGGGTGCTTTTCAGGTCATCCCCACACTCCCTGGTCCCCGGGACTCACTCTCGGGGAGTGGCGGGTGATTCCGGGGGTGTTCTCAGGGCATCCACACACCACCTGATCTCGCGAAAACTCTCGATTTAGGGTAAACATCAGGCGTAGTCGCAGCGGAACAGTGGGCGAGGCGGCGAACTCGCTCGCTCAGGTAAGAGAATCAAGCTCCTTCCTCACAGATTCCGGTCTTGTTTGCTTAGGCGAAGGTTAATCTTAATTTCGAGATCCCTTTCATCGGGTTTAGAAAATCCTTGCATGTCTGAGCGCCTCCACAGTCTTGAAAGAGGTGATCAGTAGTGTTTTTTTGTGAGGCATTACTTTGGAAAAGAAAAAATTGAGAAAAAAATGTTTATTTGTAAACAAACCCGGTAAGTGAAGTCGAAAATTGACTCACGAAGAACAATAAGGGAAATGGAAGCGCCTGCCTTAATGTTCATTGTCCCGAGTGAAGCATTCATTATCTTGCCTCTATGTTTGTCTAATTAATTATTGACGACGGCTCGACACGCTCGCGCTTTCTGCCCTCGTCACAAACTGCCTGCCGCTCCTTGACACTCACACACACAACACGAGACGAGATGTATCACACCCACATCCAACGAGAAAGACATTTACGTCGAACGTGTGACCCCTCTCTGCTCCCCGGTGGCACCTCTGGTGATGTCATCAAGGAGTTGGCACTCGGTCCTTACACGTCTTGATGATACCAAGTGTGTTGAAAGACACACACACACACACACACACACACACACACACACACACACACACACACACACACACACACACACACATTGCACGCTACTCCTCCGCTTCTGTTAGGGGTCGAACACTTGAAAGTAAGCATTCGTTAAGAGAGCATAGATGTAGCGAAACGACTTCATTGCATCGACGCAAATGTGCAAGTGGTAAGCCACGGTGATTATTTCTGCCTCTCACTCACACAGGAGTGTAACAAGAAGGTGTGCAGGTTGAGGGCGATCTTATCCCTAAAGCTGCCATGGCCAACGCGTATTGTTATATTGCGTTTCCCTGTAGCTCTTTCAAACTGGCTGGTTTTGACTGTTTTTTTTTACCACGGGTGTGCCTGACGTCGGTTTTGGGGAGTTGGTCTGTGCCTCCAAGGGTTTTCAGTCTTGGGTCAAGTACCCCTGCTGCCCCTCTCCTGTCATTCGATGTGTTTGAGGCCAGACCCGTCACACTAGCGTAGGAAAAACTTATACTTACCTCGAAGGCAAGGTGGTTAATCCACCTTGTCTCTCAAGTACTTTCCTTTCCCTTGTACTTTAAGATGTTATGTCCAGTCTTCCTCGAATGCTCCTCCTTTGATCAGTCAGGCTGTTTGAGGCAGCAGCAAGACCCCTCTCTAACTGGTTATTGTCTCCTCCTTCACCTCAGTAGTTTGATAGATTTCTTCACCTATTTTCATGTTAATCTGTCAAGTGTTTCCCTAATTCCAATTCTGTTGGTTCCTGTCTTTTTGGAATCCTCATTTTAAGGGGTGGTTCGATGGGTGGGTGACCTGATGTCATGCCCGTTGTACTCTCATTGCTCTTATCACATTTATCTTCGTTATCATTTATATATACATTTGTAGTTTGCCCCCCCCCCACCTCCTTCCCCTTCCTCCCTTTTTCTTGAACATCAGCGTATGTTACAGAAGGATGATGGCAATGATAATGTTATTCACATGTTTCCTTGAACATAGAGAGAGAGAGAGAGAGAGAGAGAGAGAGAGAGAGAGAGAGAGAGAGAGAGAGAGAGAGAGAGAGAGAGAGGTGATTCTATCTGACCACAGAAGTTGGCATCACACACACTTGTAATATTTTCACGTCTTTGTCAAGGTTTCTTTCTAAAGTCTCGTGTTACCTTCTCTCCTTTATTGGGGGAGGGTCGCCCCTGTGGCACACACCACCTCAAACAGGGGGACTGCTATGCTGTGCTGTGCTGTGTTGTGCTGTGCTGTGCTGTGCTGTGCTGTGCTGTGCTGTGCGCATCCTTGTTCGAGTTCTTCCCACGAGCGTCAACAACACATTCTTTTTTCGTTTTTGTTTGTTTGTTTTGGTTGAGAGGTTCCCCCCCTGACGGAGCAGAACGAATTGAACCTCCCTCCCTGACGAGCCAGAATGTTCCCCCAGACTTCACCGAAAATGTTGAGTGACGTGAGACATACACACACACACACACACACACACACACACACACACACACACACACACACTTAAGTATGCTCATGGCGTCATGGACTTGCCAGTTACATCTTAAGTTCTTCAAGCGACTTTATTGTCCATTATCCTAGTTCCTCTTCTCCAACCTCCAGCCAACACCACCACCACAGCCACTCTCCATCCTGTGGGTCAGCCAACGAAAATTACCCTACCTACCTGCAGCCATCAGGCAACGAGCCATTTAGACTTATCAAGACGTCAGTAACGTGTGTTTGGCTGGCCCGATGGGTCTTTGTTGTGCCCCACACTCCCTCATGTAATTCACTGTCAGAGGGACCCACAGGAACAACGTCAGGGCCCCCACAATAACAACGTCAGGGACCCACAGGAACAACGTCAGACAACGTCAGGGCCCCCACAATAACAACGTCAGACTACGTCAGGGATCCACAGGAACAACGTCAGACAACGTCAGGGACCCACAGTGACAACATAAGGACCCCCACAGTAACGTCAGACAACGTCAGGGACCCACAGTGACAACATGAGGACCCCCACAGTAACGTCAGACAACGTCATGGCCCCCCACAATAACAACGTCAGGGACCCACAGTGGCAAGATAAGGACCTCGGAGAAATATACCGTCATGCTCAAAAGGACCTCGGAGAACTATACCGTCATGCTCAAGGTTCAGGGACCTAAGCAAATCAGGACCCTTGAAAAATACCCTCTCACTCGATAGCCAGAGGCGGGCGCGCCCCCCTTAGAACCACGACGAGAGGACCTCGGAGCACCATAGGCTCGACCTTTATAGTGACCGACTGATTACATTGTCGACTCTGTAGTAGGAGTCGGTGTCTTCAGGGAAGTGGCATGTTTACTGAGGGTAATATAACGTAGGGCCGGGTTGGGTATCCTTCCTGCGGCACGAGAACGTGTGTTCCCCCGGTATTATATCAACACACCCGTGGCCTCAGCCTCTCATTACAGGCCAGGTCGACATGGTGAGGGGGGAGGGAGCTTCCAACGAGAGAACTTCCTCCCCTCTCCGGTGCGAAGCTGACACTGGGGGGATTGTCACAGAGGAGTTCGTGGATATTTTTTGTTCGTTTGTTTCTTTTTAGAGTAATACGAAACAGTAGGTCGGCACAGGAAGGGTCTCAATACAGCCTGGTAGTGGTGGAGGAGGAGGAGGAGGAGGGTGAGTGTGTGTGTGTGTTTACTGGGAGGGAAGTGGATGAACCCAGCAGCAGGAGCAGCTCCCTCCCTCCAGCCTCACACATGATTAATACACCAACTGCTTCCCCAGTGTGGCGGGAACCACACCCCCTCTGTCTGTCTCTCTCTCTCTCCACCCACCCACCCACCCCGAAACGTGCCCTTGATGCTTCTGTTGGTGTCATCTTCATAATCATTCTTTACAGTCTCCAAATGACTGTTAACTACCTCGCCAGGTTCTAGTGAATATATGTTGCGCCAACACACACAGACGCACACACGTGTGTGTGTGTGTGTGTGTGTGTGTGTGTGTGTGTGTGTGTGTGCGCGCCACTTCCCGTCATGTATGCTGGTCGTAAACCCATTGCATTTTGTGTGTGACCCATGTGATATGCTGGTCACGGCCCCATCACATTTGCTGGTCGGGACCTCAGCCCACTACATAATGCTGGTTTACGGTATCTACATACGCTAATCACGGCCCCATTACACACGCTGGTTGTAGCCAAACATACTTGCCTTCACGCGGAGATAAAAAGTTATCATGCACCGAGTCCCACCAACGCTCTGCGTCCACCAGACGTTGCCAGGCACCACAAACCAGAGCTCCTGCTGGCCCTGACGTACACCAGATATCACAATCCATCGTTACCGGAGTGTCCTCGCCACACCCTATGGGCCAAACGTCTCGCTCTTCCTTTAGACCAGTTCCCACGTTTCCCGCGTGCTCATAAAAGTACGCACTCTTACGTATAGTCCGTACGCATTTTCGCTTCCCAGGCGTCGTATAAGCATAGGAACCACGTCATGTGATGGTTGATCATACATGTCCCTTGGTTCTAGGAGATGACCTCACGTGGGAGTGTAGGCAGAGGGAGGAGGTGACATGGTGTCTGTGTGGGATTCGACCTTGGGGTGTGTACGTGGCTCGAGGTTGACCCCACCGCCCGGTGATGAACTTTATGACACGGTGGCCATTGATTGGCTCTTGGTCAGGAAATAACTGTATAATGTAACGACGTGGTCGCACGCTACGGTAGCCCCGTCAGGCGATCTGATGGGAGAGGAAGGGGGGCTCTGTGCTGAGGCTACTGTGGTAGGCGGTAGAGATAGGGGAGGTCTCCTGAGGTAAGTGGTAGTGATGGAGGTCTACTGACGAAGGTGGGAGTGATGGGATCTACTGACACCAGTGGCAGACATGGGTTTAGCAAGGGAGGTATCTGGATGGGATACTGATGGGAAGGTTGGTAAGGTAGGTGACGGGAGGAATGTTGTAGATAACAGATATGCGACGAGGAAATGGATGATGGTGACGAATCTCTAGCTGAGTAGAAGTGATAACTTCGATGTGTCTAGGTTTTGAGGAACGTAACTTGACTTTACACGTATGGTAGAGCGGGCCGAGAGTGAAGGAGGAGGAGTGTTGGCTTTGGTGAGTGGAGGAGGAGTGTTGGCTCCTCTGAGTGTACCGACGTGGATGTACTAAGGGTACAAGTGGTGTAAGGACCAGCACGAGGACTTGGTGCCACCTCCTCTCCCTCCCTCACTCTCGCAACCCCCAAACCCCCCCACCCCCTCTCTTTCTCTCCACATCTCACTATCGCTAACACTGCGTCAGCATCGCCAAGCACACTCCTCCAACATTGTCGACCCCTCGGCCGCCAGACCTCCTTCACGTCATTCACCACCAGCCAGGTCTCATTTCCGACCAGTTTAGTCCTCCTCCATCTTTAGGTAAGTTCCTAAACCTCGCGAAAAGGTTAAACCAGATGAAATTCTGGTAGAACACAAGCGTCGTCTTGAACCTCCCATTTTACATAGGGGGTTTATAATTGTGGTTCCCCAGGCATATAGGGGGACTTGCTGAGGTTAATGACTTATGGTCGTCTTTTTAAGGTTACTGGTGCCTGGAAGGTAAAGGTATGGAGAGGAAAAAGATGGGGGAAGAAAACTCGGCTTATTACGTAAATCAATACCAGACTTCCGGTGGCATTTGAGTCAAAAGAGTTCCGGCACGCCAGCGCGGGTGGCGGGGACGCCCTGGTCCTTTTGCCTGCTGGTGGTGGTGGTTCCAGTAGTTCACCAGGAACCTGGGTGGGAGGGCGCGTCTTGCCTCGACGCCCCCGGGGGTTTGCACCACTCGACCCGTCGTCGTGCCTCGTCCGTCGTCCTGATCACCCTTAGTGTATCTGCATAAACCACTTCCTGGTGAAACCAGCGGAGTTACCTCGGGTTTTAAAGAAGGACTCCTCCTGTATCGCGATCGCATCACACTTCTTCCGCGTCCTGCAGTCGTCGCTGACCCAACAAAACACACACACACACACACACACACACACACACACACACATGATCGAAAGTATTGTTGAGAATTCTCTTAACGTACACTGGCTGTGGTGGAGAATGAGAGGAAAGGGGGGAGCTGTGTTGTATGCTGTGTCGGGCTCTCGAGGCCCCATCTAGTTACCACATATAATCGAGTGTTGTTAGCAAAAATGACCCCTCGTGTCCTCAGCTAAAATCCTGCTGACAGTGTTGGTCGTTAGGGATAACCACCCACCGTTTGTTTGATAACAACAGCAGTCATGTTAAGAAGCAACTCACCATGGCAGTATTTTCATCAGCAGTTTTTTTTTTTTTCTGAGTCAGAATAAATTGCTCAGCAGTTTTTTCTTCTGAGTCAGAATAAATTGCATATTAAGATATTGATTTAAGGGAATGTAATTAATCTGCAGGTCTTGAGAGACCCCGTTTTTTTATGAGTGTATGTACACGTTCTGGCTGTCCCATGTATGTACACGTTCTGGCTGTCTCGTGTATGTACACGTTCTGGTTGTCTCGTGTATGTACACGTTCTGGTTGTCTCGTGTATGTACACGTTCTGGTTGTCTCGTGTAAGTACACGTTCTGGTTGTCTCGTGTATGTACACGTTCTGGTTGTCTCGTGTAAGTACACGTTCTGGTTGTCTCGTGTATGTACACGTTCTGGTTGTCTCGTGTAAGTACACGTTCTGGTTGTCTCGTGTATGTACACGTTCTGGTTGTCTCGTGTAAGTACACGTTCTGGTTGTCTCGTGTATGTACACCTTCTGGTTGTCTCGTGTAAGTACACGTTCTGGTTGTCTCGTGTATGTACACGTTCTGGTTGTCTCGTGTATGTACACGTTCTGGTTGTCTCGTGTAAGTACACGTTCTGGTTGTCTCGTGTAAGTACACGTTCTGGTTGTCTCGTGTAAGTACACGTTCTGGTTGTCTCGTGTATGTACACGTTCTGGTTGTCTCGTGTAAGTACACGTTCTGGTTGTCTCGTGTATGTACACGTTCTGGTTGTCTCGTGTAAGTACACGTTCTGGTTGTCTCGTGTATGTACACGTTCTGGTTGTCTCGTGTAAGTACACGTTCTGGTTGTTTCGTGTATGTACACGTTCTGGTTGTCTCGTGTAAGTACACGTTCTGGTTGTCTCGTGTATGTACACCTTCTGGTTGTCTCGTGTAAGTACACGTTCTGGTTGTCTCGTGTATGTACACGTTCTGGTTGTCTCGTGTATGTACACGTTCTGGTTGTCTCGTGTAAGTACACGTTCTGGTTGTCTCGTGTATGTACATGTTCTGGTTGTCTCGTGTATGTACACGTTCTGGTTGTCTCGTGTATGTACACGTTCTGGTTGTCTCGTGTAAGTACACGTTCTGGTTGTCTCGTGTATGTACACGTTCTGGTTGTCTCGTGTAAGTACACGTTCTGGTTGTCTCGTGTATGTACACGTTCTGGTTGTCTCGTGTATGTACACGTTCTGGTTGTCTCGTGTAAGTACACGTTCTGGTTGTCTCGTGTATGTACACCTTCTGGTTGTCTCGTGTATGTACACGTTCTGGTTGTCTCGTGTATGTACACGTTCTGGTTGTCTCGTGTAAGTACACGTTCTGGTTGTCTCGTGTATGTACACCTTCTGGTTGTCTCGTGTATGTACACCTTCTGGTTGTCTCGTGTAAGTACACGTTCTGGTTGTCTCGTGTATGTACACGTTCTGGTTGTCTCGTGTAAGTACACGTTCTGGTTGTCTCGTGTATGTACACCTTCTGGTTGTCTCGTGTATGTACACGTTCTGGTTGTCTCGTGTATGTACACCTTCTTGTTGTCTCGTGTATGTACACGTTCTGGTTGTCTCGTGTATGTACACGTTCTGGTTGTCTCGTGTAAGTACACGTTCTGGTTGTCTCGTGTATGTACACCTTCTGGTTGTCTCGTGTATGTACACGTTCTGGTTGTCTCGTGTATGTACACCTTCTGGTTGTCTCGTGTATGTACACCTTCTGGCTGTCTCGTGTATGTACACCTTCTGGTTGTCTCGTGTAAGTACACGTTCTGGTTGTCTCGTGTATGTACACGTTCTGGTTGTCTCGTGTAAGTACACGTTCTGGTTGTCTCGTGTATGTACACCTTCTGGTTGTCTCGTGTATGTACACGTTCTGGTTGTCTCGTGTAAGTACACGTTCTGGTTGTCTCGTGTATGTACACGTTCTGGTTGTCTCGTGTATGTACACGTTCTAGTTGTCTCGTGTATGTACACGTTCTGGTTGTCTCGTGTATGTACACGTTCTGGTTGTCTCGTGTATGTACACCTTCTGGTTGTCTCGTGTATGTACACCTTCTGGTTGTCTCGTGTATGTACACGTTCTGGTTGTCTCGTGTATGTACACGTTCTAGTTGTCTCGTGTATGTACACGTTCTGGTTGTCTCGTGTATGTACACGTTCTGGTTGTCTCGTGTATGTACACGTTCTGGTTGTCTCGTGTATGTACACGTTCTGGTTGTCTCGTGTAAGTACACGTTCTTTTTGTCTCGTGTATGTACACGTTCTGGTTGTCTCGTGTATGTACACGTTCTGGTTGGCATGTGTAATTTACTACATTTTTGGTCGAGTATGAGGTGGAGGGAGGGAGCTGTGCTACATTCGCTTGGCCCCCATCCCTGTGGGACTTCTGCCTTCAATGGGGGGTTTCTACCCCCTTGGGTCAGTGATGCCCTTCTTGCCACCACGCTGTGAGTGAGGACGTGATCGCCTCGACCATCGTGTCGTCAGTATCATAGCAAGAGTGGTGAGCGTTCCCAGCAATCACGCAAATGGTGCCGGGTTCGAATCCTTGCTGCTGGAGGGCATTATGTGTGTTCTTTGAAAAATGCGCGTGCATATGCACTATATGTATATATTCCTATGAGTCCACGGGGAAAATGAAACACGATAAGTTCCCAAGTGCACTTTCGTGTAATAATCACATCATCAGGGGAGACACAAGAGAGAAATGTAAGTCAGTTGATATACATCCTTTCCAATATATATATATATATATATATATATATATATATATATATATATATATATATATATATATATATATATATATATATATTATTCCTTGACGTACACGGCGTAGCGTGTGTCGCATCGTCCACGAGTGTTACGACGCCCGTAAAGACATCTCCGTGTCGTAGGGGTCAGTCAGTAATCACACCGACCGACATCCATGGCGTCACATGTTCCCCCCGGACATTCATCAGGGGAGGAGGGTGTCATCATGCAAAGGTCATAGTTGCCAGGGCGAATCACTGAGCGTCAGGAGGTCCGGGTAACCATGAGTGCCGACATGCACTAGATTATATTTACCACAGGGGGTCATGAGTGTCATGGGAAAGAGGGGGTGGGGAAGGGTGTGTGTGTGTGTGGGAGGGGTGGTAGTTCGGTCATCCCAGATGATGTAATTAGTGTTTCGACATTCACATGGGTCATGCGAGTCTTCATGACAACGAGAGCCGTAATTGCCATGGGGGGGTCATGAGTGCCTCATGATATTGATTGACGCGGGGGGGGGGGTAATGAGCGCAACAGGGCTACAGATGTCACGGGTGTGTGTGTGTGTGTGTGTGTGTGTGTGTGTGTGTGTGTGTGTGTGTGTGTGTGAGAGGACAGAGGTACCATGGGGGAGTAGTGGGGGGGGGGGTTCATGACAACGATAAGGTCATGACTTGGTGCTTGTGTCCGTGGCTGGCTTGCCACTGTCATGGGGGAGGGAGGGGGGCGCGAAATTTCCAGGGAGGGTATGTATGAGTAACATGAGATCACATGGTACAGTGAGAACATTAAGTCGTTAATTCATCCTTTTTTTCCCCCCCCCCCATCTCGCCGTTCGCTGGGTAAAATGATACGCGAGATCTGGCCTGGCCTGTGGGTGAGCGGCGAGCTCTGCTGCGGGAACCACACTGGGTTGCCAGCCGTGCACAGAGTTGGTGTTCCCTCCTCCTCCTCCTCCTGCTCTTGGCCTTGTCCTGTCCACCCTCCCTTATCGTTCTGACGCCTTCCCCCCCTTCCTTCTTCCCTCCTGCCTGGCGTCCCCTTCACAAGTGGGCCGCCCCGCCCTCCTCCTCCTCCTCCTCCTTCATCGTGACCTACCTCCCTCCCCCTCTGTAGAATGAACCTCCTGCTGTCATTACCACGCGGGGACGGCTGGCCGAGTCGTCGTACACCCGACTTTCCACTTTGGTTCTGCAACGGAAAACTGAATTATCGTAGCCTAGACTGATATATATAAAGAGAGAGATAGAGATAGATAGATAGATAGAGAGAGAGAGAGAGAGAGAGAGAGAGAGAGAGAGAGAGAGAGAGAGAGAGAGACTCCCTTAATCTAGGATTACCATGATCCAGATCAGCGTAGGACGTACAAGGATAATGTTGGCTCTTTAACGCTCTCACTATTCCGAGTTCACGATAATCCTATATTCTGCCTAAATACAGGAATCTATCACGAATAAAGCAGTAGTGAGCGATCCATGTTAACCCGTACGATAAGATATATCACCCGTACGATAGAATATATTATCCGTACGATAGAATATATTATCCGTACGATAGCATGTTATCCGAGCCAGACCGTGAAATGAGCGATATTTTCCTTTTTTTATTCAATTTCGTCACTGTAATTTGAGCGCGGGAGGTCGTTTTTAGAAGGGTCATAAATTCACCACCCGTTTTTGAGTCTCAAGGAAAAAAGTGCTTCCGTCTGTTGTGGAAGCTTTTTTTTTTTCTTTTTTTTAATGCCCGCGCGCCCGTACACGCTGCACGAGCGTTCATAATTTCCTGACGTAATTATTTCCCTCTGAAGGTCATTTGATACCGATGTACTTGTGGACTAATTAGCGAAAATTACTTTCTTGCGTGCGTGCGTGCGTGCGTGTGTGTGTGTGTGTGTGTGTGTGTGTGTGTGTGTGTGTGTGTGTGTCCTCTGGTGAAGATGAACATTGCAGTGAGAGCCACTCACTCACTCTCTCACGTTCACTAAACTCTCTCTCTCTCTCTCTCTCTCTCTCTCTCTCTCTCTCTCTCTCTCTCTCTCTCTCTCTCTCTCTCTCTCTCTCTCTCACGTTCAACATCAACGACAGCTAGGCCCTTAAAGTGGTCTTATCTCATTTTCATGACCAGATTAGCCATAAGCCACGATTTCTCGTGTGCGTTCTCCTGTATTGCAGACGCCGGCCATAAAATGGTCGTAGAATTAAAGAAAATGCGTTTCCTGACACACACCTCTGTCTCAACCTTCTGGAAAACTTTATATTCGCTTTACTGATATATTGATTTTGCCTACAGTCTACATATGATAATAATGATAATGATAATGATAATAATTATTATTATTGTCATTATTATGATTATTATTATTATAGTATTATTATTATTATTATTATTATTATTATTATTATTATTATTATTATCATTATCATTATTATTATTATTATTATTATTATTATTATTATTATTATTCCAAAATGTTTCAGTTTGGAAAGTCGTGTCGTCCGGAGGGCGATGGCAGGAGGAGGAGGAGGAGGAGGTATCAAGTCTTACCCCCTCACAGTGTAGGACACAGGAAGGCACTCCTCCCCATTATCTGGAGAGCAACGAGTCGTGCTGTGAGTGAGTGAGTGTGTGTGTGTGTGTGTGTGTGTGTGTGTGTGTGTGTGTGTGTGTGTGTGTGTGTGTGTAAAGTTACTTTAATTACCAGTTGTTGTGGAGGGGTTGCAGGGGGGGGGGGGAGGCGCTGTCCATCACTCTCTCTCTCTCTCTCTCTCTCTCTCTCTCTCTCTCTCTCTCTCTCTCTCTCTCTCTCTCTCTCTCTCTCTCTCTCTCTCTCTCACACACCACAACCTCTATAAGACCGTTTTGCTCCAGGACGCCACACGGGGTAAGAGCCTTTCTCCAGTAGACAGGAGTGACTTCAAGCTGTCATCTATTTGTTTGTAGTGATTTTCCTGTTTGCTGTGTGCCTGTCTGCCTGTCTCTCTGTCTGTAAAGGGATAATTATTCTTGCGTGAAGTATGGTTCCGTGCGCACCTGTTAAAATTATCTTTTATTACAATTAATAATAATAATTATTATAATTATCATTATTATTATTATTATTATTATCATTAGTAGTAGTAGTGGTAGTAGTAGTAGTAGCAGTAGGAGTAATAGTAGTATAATACTATTATTAGTTGTAGTAACATCTTGAAAACCATAATTAACAATATTTTTATTATTACTTGTATTATAGTTTCCGTTGTTAACATTACTGTCGTTTTAAAGACGATGACAGGAACGTAGAATTTTTAATATCATCATAAAGGTTGCTTGGTCTTTATTTTTTTTTTTGTTCACGAGTTAACGCTGGAACATCAGCTGATAGCAGGAGCTGTTGCCCCTCGCCGGCCAGACCGTCTCGGGGTCAAGCAGCAAGAGCAGCAGCTCCGTGCGTCCGCTGGGTTGTGGGGGGGGTGCTGAGTGGCGCGACCTCTCAAGGTTGTGTGGACACGGGAAGGCTCTCTCTCTCTCTCTCTCTCTCTCTCTCTCTCTCTCTCTCTCTCTCTCTCTCTCTCTCTCTCTCTCTCTCTCTCTCTCTCTCTTACCGGACTTCACACGAGAGAGAGAGAGAGAGAGAGAGAGAGAGAGAGAGAGAGAGAGAGAGAGAGAGAGAGAGAGAGAGAGAGAGACGTGTGGCGGAGGGGATCCCAAGTTTGGAAGTGGTCTGAAAGTTCTGGAAGGCACCGTTTAAACCAGGTCTGCTGAGTTGACCAGGTGTTCCGGAAGAGTCGATTTTTTCTATTTTTTTTTTTTTTCTTGATAGAAACCGCGATGATTGGGCCATTGTGGTGAGAGAAGGTTCGGTGGAAGCCAGACCAGATTTGATCATTGTAATGGAAGACCAGCTCAAAGAATGGCCTGGATTATGGAGAATATACTGAAATCCAGATCAGAATTAATTTCTTTGGGTTAGATAATGACGTGATTAGGTCAAAAGTAATCAGTGTAATTGGGAGTAGTAATTGTACTTGATGTACAGTTTATGAACTGTGAGTACAGTTAATGTACTGGATGTACAGTTAATGAACTGTGAGTACAGTTAATGTACTGGGTGTACAGTCAATGTACTGGAAGTACAGTTAATGAACTGGGTGTACAGTTAATGAACTGGAGTACAGTTAATGTACTGGGTGTACAGTTAATGAACTGGATGTACAGTTAATGAACTGGGGGTACAGTCAATGTACTGGATGTACAGTTAATGTACTGGGTGTACAGTTAATGTACTGGGTGTACAGTTAATGAACTGGATGTACATTTAATGTACTGGGTGTACAGTCAATGAGCTGGATGTACATTTAATGTACTGGGTGTACAGTTAATGAACTGGGAGTACAGCTGAATTACTTGGTAAAGTCTTCGGGGGTCTTTCACCCCCACAGCCTGGTCTCAGCCCAGGCTGTTGGATCGGGTCGTTGGTCGATCGACCAGGTCAGCGCTCTGGGATATTATACAGTCAATCATAAACTAACTGCTTAGCATTATTCGTAATCCATGATCAGATTGTCATTTATAGAGCAATTAGTTCTTGGAACGGGGAAGGATGTGTGCAGGGAGCTGAATTATAAATTCCCAAGTTAAAATTAATGCTGAAGAAGCACCACCGTTCCACCACAAGAGTTAGGGAGTCCATCACCGCAACACACAAGCGAATAATGACATGCATTCGACTATACACGCACGCATGCACACGCACACACCCATACTCCACATTTCCCAGTATGATTCAATTGGCAAAATTGCAGCGGTTCGTTCCACCCCGAAAGTAAAAACCCGAGTACCATAAAGACCAGCAGGTCCCAGCAGGTCCCAGCAGGCGCCTAGCAACCATTAATTTATGTCAGTGACCCGGGACGCTGGGACAGCAAGCCTCCACATAAATGCCTCGTGTTACTCTAAATTTATAATTGCTCTCGCCGACCAGGATGTATTACTGTCGGTTTTGAACATTGCTGAATATTTCCCTTCATCCCTTTACGAAAATGTTTGTATGATTCCTGCCTCGTGGGAGCGAAGAATTAAAAAGCCATAAATATTTCCCGAAACCTCTCGCTGGCAACGCGAAAACAGAAAACAAATGAATAACTAGAAATTCCCAGAATCATTGTGTTTGCGAACAAAACACCCGCTTGTATTTACTTCTTTTTTTTTTTGTCAGATGTCCCAACCCTTCGGTTATTTTAACGTGGTCTTGTATATATTTACATGTACCTTGCACGAGCCCAAGGCCCTACCCACTCAAACCACAACCTAACCAAACACGGACCCTGGAATGGGAATATCAAACGCACCCCTGCCTCACACTTCAGTAGGCTGTGCTCACAGATCCCCCTTACCTAACAAACTTGACTTTCCCCTAAACACATACACACAGTAGTGACTTCAGATGCTCTAAATAGCATCCCTCCCAACCCCAGCTTTGAATTCTATCCAGCCAAACATACCTATCTAAAAGCTTCACTCCCCCAGACATGTAAGAAAAACACTTTCTCCTCTCCGCCCTGGTCACAACTCATCTGTACAATACTTACAAGCACAGATTCATGATGTGAAAGATCTGTCAAGCCCAAGAAGTAACTTGCATTCAGAAAACAGTGGAGATTTATTCCTTGTCTGTCGTGCGCCCACCTCATGCACACATTCACACAACCACCACGCTTCTTTTGCTACGTGTTCCGTCCCGGTGGACGTGGCTAGCTTCCTGGTCGCTGCGGGAGGCCCAATGAGGGGGGGCCCTTGGAGGGGACAGGACAGTACGTATACATATCTGTAATACACGCTCGCTGTTTTCCTGCGTGAGCGAGGTAGCATCACGAAATAAGCCTTAAAGGGGAGGAAAATCCTCGTTTGGCTCCTTCCTGTGTTCCTTTTGTTTGGAAATTGATAAAAGTGGAGAGGATTTCCATCCCCCCCCCCCCTCTCTCCCTTATTTGTCGTCGTCTTCGACACGAAGAGAATTCGTGCAATGTATGTTTTTCCCGTCCCCAGTTATATATATATATATATATATATATATATATATATATATATATATATATATATATATATATATATATATATATATATAACGGCTGTTGAGCCTCCGGCGTCAAGATAAAGAGAGAGAACACGAGGGTGTTACGTAAACACCTCGGGGTAGACCTACCGACGGACGCCTCTTCACGGAACACTCCACTATGGTGTCCTGACAAGAGCCCTGAGCTTGCGGCGGGATCGGTAGTGGCCGTGGTTGCACACACCATCTCCCCTCGCGCTTGTCGGCGGCCGTGTGTCCACCACCTTGGCAGTCACGTTGCTAGGAAGAGAACGCCGCCAAACCTCCTACACAGACAACGGATCCAGGAAGCTGAAACACTTTACCTCTTTTTTAATAAAAAAAAAGGAAAAGAAATGCTTTTGAGGTTGTGATATGCTTTCTTTATTTTTTCTTTTATTTTCCGTGGGAACGTATACACTGGACAAGCGCCGAGATGAGGAAGCTTTTATTTTTAAGTTCCATTTCAAGGCATCCAGTTAAATCTGTTGTTTGTGAGATCTCCACACCTGGAGAGGAAGGAGATGCATGCTCCAGCATCCACCTACTATCAGAGCATAACTTGCTACAAGTCTTCTTACAGACCCTCCCTATCAAACATTACATGCTCCACCGTTCCTGTGTCAAAAGTGGATTGTTGAAGAATGGGGAGGGCGTAATGCTGGGACACACACACACACATCACAGGACGCTTCAACACCCGTCAAATGTCAGCTGGCCTAACAGTTTTTAAGCTCCCTCCTGCTACAGATTATCACGTGCTCTTACTAATATTTTTCATCTCGCATTACCGTCCCGAAACCCCTCTCTGTGGATGTTGTGCCTCCGTTCCCCATGGGGCGAGCCGAGAGAGACAAAAAAATAATCGGTGAATTGGGGCGTCTGACTTACCTCGAAAAACCGGTGGCAAGCGGTGTCGTGGCGACGGAAGAAGGTTGGCTGAGAGCCCGCGCAGGTACACCCTCACCCGAGCACGTCACTAGCCACACTGCCTCAATTGATCAGTTGGGACCCGAGCCTCCGCGGGCTGGCCCAGCCAGATAATCCTCTTATTTTATGTTTGTTTTCAGTTTTTAGAAGGTTGTCCTCAGCTGAATGACCGCATTCAGCAGTAAATCAAGTCAGTATGCAATTATTTGATGTCAGTGAGTTGATTCCGGGCGTAAAAGGCTTTGGTGCTGGATCGTGAGGTGTGTGAGTGAGTGTGTGTGTGTGTGTGTGGAAGGTGGGGGCGGCGGTAGTGGTAGGGTTGTTCCCCTCCCCTCGCTGAACCAACCTCCTCGTCCCCTACCCCTCTTCTTGTTGCTGTTTGTATTGCCTCTTTCATTCCAGTTAGTTTTTTTGAACGTTATATACCGTAATTATTTTTTGCTTTTTTTTTTGTATTATTGATGCTATCTACTCAGCTGTTAGAAATAATTGTTACTTTTTCCATGAGTAACATATATGCTTGTGCCAGTTACTTTTGTCTCGAATGTGAGTTTGGCTAAACAAAAATTTTGTCCTGAAAAAAAGGAAACAGGAACTGTGCATCCGGAGGTGTATCGCGACCCACCACTAGGGTGGCAACACCGGGCTTTAGTTGCCATTTAAAGATCATGTAGTGCGGCGCGTGTATGGTAACAACAGTCCAGGGACCGCCCACACAATACCAGAAAGCGACGCCAGATTTTTCGGCCTATCTCCTGGAAGCATGGGCGCGCTTTCCCTTTGGCCATAATAGCCTAGGCGGTGTGGAGCGGAGCTTGGAACGTATTATGAACACGCGTTCTTGTGTGAACCTGCTGTTGATTATTGCTGAGGCCATGGAGTGGGGATTTCAGGTAAGAGGGACCCCGTGGCTTTTTGAGTTAACGCTGATCTAAAGAGAGCTATTGTCTGTTCACAAGGAAAGACTTTTGAGGTTTTCGACAGAGGCCCCAGGATAATCGGACTGCTGCCTTGGTACTGTGCTGTACTTAGTGCCACCATACCCCACATTGCTGACTCCACACTCCCACACCCCATAGTCAAACCTCTCACTGTCAAACTTCACACTGTCGCACCCTACACTGCCACACCCCACACTGTCACACCCCACATTGTCTAACCCCACATTGTCACATCCTACACTGTCACACCCCATATTGTCAAACCCCACACTGCCACACCCCACAATGCCACACCCCACACTGCCACATCTCGCACTTTAACACCCCAAACTGATCACCTCACACATCACTCAGCTGCACCCCCACTCTGCCACACCCCACACTGGCACACCCCACACTCCTCCAGAAAAGAAACTGTTAATGTTCAGACTGCCTTCGGTCACCCGAAGAGCAAGGCATTCCACAGTACAGACACCACATACTGGACCCAGGGTGTATTATGACCGCTGGGGAAGGTGTCCAGTGAGGAGGACGCTAGGAATAAGTAGAGAAGAGAGTAAAACAATTATGTATTTGATAACCCTGGAGTAATGGATAATGAAGGGAGACATGATAACGAGTAATTTATGATAAAGGGGGGACATGATAACAATGGAGTAATTGATAATGAAGGGGGACATGATAACACTGGAGTAATGGATAATGAAGGGGATATGATAACACTGGAGTAATGGACGATAAAGGGAAATTATACAACACTAGAGTAAATCAATTAATGAAGGGAGGCATTATAACCACGCTTTAGATTCTCAGACGACCACGAGTTGTATAGCCGACTTGGATCTTCCTCTCTGATGCGGTGGAATTTCAAACTCAGAAGACGTAACACGAAACTGTGGAAGAAAAAAATATGTGAGGAAATACTTCGTTTTACCGCGAGGAAGGCGGACGCGTGCGTAGCAACCCGAGCAGAAATTAAAAGAACGCCCATAGCGGCCGGATCATGTAGTCTGTATTGAGAGGATTGTGAGGTAAGGAGAGGGAGAGAGGAAGGCCCATAGCTCCCTTTCCTTTAAGTATATGAAGGTAATGGCTGACTCACACTCCCTACCCACTACCATACGATATACAACACCCTTACCATCCTCAGTCATGCTCACACCCAGCGAACACCCTGCTCCACACACACACACACACACACACACACACACACACACACACACACACACACACACACTGGTGGTTTATGAGTGAGTGGGAGTGGGTGCAACATGCAGGATACAGGTCTTCATCCACATCCTCGTAACGTGGTTGAACACCCTTCCCTCTGCCCCCTGCTGTGTGTCGTCAAGTTCCCCACCCCCCACACTGTCATTGGCCCTCATACGGCGAGGGGCCTCCCCCTGTAAAGTGCTGACTGTGGGAATCGCGTGAATCACAGGATGTCGAAGGCCCCAGATGTAGTTGTGATGTAGAAAGTGTTCCATTGTAGAAGTCTAATTATGTACGCCATATCTGGAGTGCTAGATACGAAAGAGGACACCTGTATGGTGTGTGATAGGCTTCAAGGCTTACGATTGCGTCGTGTGAGGTTTGCTTGAGCCACGGGCATACCACACACACACATTCGTCTGTGATGACACGTGCTTTAGGGGTTTGTGTGGCATCGAGACTCATGACTAATACAGTGAGGAGGGGAGGGGATTTGCCACACCGCAGCGCCATAAGGCTGCGGCGGTGGTGATCGGTGTTTGAGAACTTAACTTAAGACCTCTAGATGCATGTCGGGCCAGCACGGAAGCCTGCTGGTGCATTATCGTAGCGTGCAACAGGTACAAGGTGTAGCGACAGGCGGGGACATAGTGGGAGGCTGGGTCGCTGCCTCAGCCTCAGAGGAGCGGAGGCTAAGAGTTTGGTCAGAGGCGTTGTGGCGTTTTGGATGAGTTGTTCTAGAAATCCGGGAACAGATATGGTTGCTTCGTGAGGGAATACAGGCGTTTATGGTACTAAATCCGAGTTGTGGATAAAAGAAAATCGTCCAGAATTCAATAGTTAGTGGGAGAGAAGAGCCCCAGTCCATTGGCGAGAATGTTGTTGTTGTATGATGTAAACCCCCGAGACGTGATCAATCGAATCGGATATATAGAAAACGGAATACTCAGGTATACTAGACGGACGGGTACCTTTACGTTTTGCTTCGGGTGTTCTGGTCTCCTTTTACTCCCTCTTTTGCAAGGCTGCATTGTTCCCTCTGTGGTCATTCAAATCTGTAGGTATTCATTCGTCCAGTAAGGTTTCGTAGTGGTGAAGTCTTGTGCTCTTTTTTTGATACGTTTTTAGTTATGGCGCAGACTTTTTGGAGATGGGTCCGCGCACGAGCCGGGGTTGGGCATCACCCGCTTGTACGACCTGGGCTTCTTGACCACCTCTCGCTAGCACACAACCCGGGGCTTCTTGACCACCTCTCGCTAGCACACAACCTGGGCTTCTTGACCACCTCTCGCTAGCACACAACCCGGGCTTCTTGACCACCTCTCGCTCACACACAACCCGGGGCTTCTTGACCACCTCTCGCTAGCACACAACCCGAGCTTCTTGACCACCTCTCGCTAGCACACAACCTGGGCTTCTTGACCACCTCTCGCTAGCACACAACCTGGGCTTCTTGACCACCTCTCGCTAGCACACAACCTGGGCTTCTTGACCACCTCTCGCTAGCACACAACCTGGGCTTCTTGACCACCTCTCGCTAGCACACAACCTGGGCTTCTTGACCACCTCTCGCTAGCACACAACCTGGGCTTCTTGACCACCTCTCGCTAGCACACAACCTGGGCTTCTTGACCACCTCTCGCTCACACACAACCCGGGGCTTCTTGACCACCTCTCGCTCACACACAACCCGGGGCTTCTTGACCACCTCTCGCTCACACACAACCCGGGGCTTCTAGACCACCTCTCGCTCACACACAACCTGGGCTTCTTGACCACCTCTCGCTAGCACACAACCTGGGCTTCTTGACCACCTCTCGCTCACACACAACCCGGGGTTCTTGACCACCTCTCGCTAGCACACAACCCGGGGCTTCTTGACCACCTCTCGCTAGCACACAACCCGGGCTTCTTGACCACGTCTCGCTAGCACAACCCTAATGCCTACGATTTCAAAATATGAACCAAAACAGTCGATGTCTGTTTTGTGAGAAAGTCATTGACCTCGAAAGACCTGTTGGATGGTAGCTTGTGACCTGTAAGACCTGCTAGACGCCATAATTTGACCAGTATGACCTGCTGGACGCCAGCTTGTGACCTGTAAGGCCTGCTGGACGCCAGCTTGTGACCTGTAAGATCTGCTGCACGCCAGCCTGTGACCTGTAAGACCTACTGCACGCCAGCTAGTGACCTGTATAAACCGCTTGACGCCAGCTTTTTGTGACCTGTAAGACCTGTTGGACGCCAGCTTCTGTATTCATTAGTCCTCACCTTATTATTTACAGTCATATACTGATAAGGCTTATCAGACTTGAACATCACATTATGACATGGGATGCAGTGGAAAGGGGCAGAGGCCCCTCGGGAATGTTTGCATCATTAAGTCAGTGATACGTTCATGTCCTGGCCAATCTCGACCGTCAGCCTCTCCATTAGTTCAGATGTTAGCGACCCAACTCGTGTTTTGTGAGTTTATTTTCCCCATTTCCTTCAGGCATTGAAAAGTTTTCAGCTTGATATTGCTGGGTAGTCGTATTATTATTATTATTATTGTTATTATTATTATTATTATTATCATTATTATTATTATTATCATTATTATTATTATTATTATTATTATTATTATTATTATTATTCAGGCCCCGATCACTCAAAATCTTTTTCACTCCCTCTTTCCACCTCCAATTTGGTCTCCCACTTCTCGTTCCCTCCAGATCTGACACATATATTCTCTTGGTCAATCTTTCCTCCCTCATTCTCTCCATGTGACCAAATAATTTCAAAACACCCTCTTCTGCTCGCTCAACCACACTCTTTTTATTACCACACATCTCTCTTACCCTTATATATGTATATATATATATATATATATATATATATATATATATATATATATATATATATATATATATATATATATATATATATGTGTGTGTGTGTGTGTGTGTGTGTGTGTGTGTGTGTGTGTGTGTGTGTGTGTGTGTGTACTTGGGTTACAGTGGAACCACACTAATAAACTACAGAGTTATTGATGGTAAAAATACACAGTTTGTTTATTTTTCTTGTATTGGCGATGTTTTATATCATGCGTTCTTGTCTGTCATGCCGATAGGAAATGATCCTTATTGTGAATGTAGGATGGAAAATCATGCCCTCTGCCTTCCAGGATTTTCCAGCCATTTTATATCAGCAGATTTGTTTATTTTTCATTTGATGTCAGAGCTGTCCCTACATAAGGTTTAGTGACATACGCATTATTTGAATGTGTATGTCTTTAAATGGAGATGTTACTGCCCCTGGCTCCATGATATTACACTTTTCCAGTGTATGGTAAATATGAGAGTGGATTTCGGGTTTGAAATGAAGTTGTGGAACAGCGAAATAGGAATATAGATTAATACTTTTTTTTTTTTGCTACCTTGAATGTGAGGTTCACGGTAATCTGTTCAATGAATAGAGTAAAAATGTTCTCCCACCAGCTTCCGAGTATGATTTTGCGTGATTTCTGGCTTTTTTTAGGGAGCCTTCCAGTCATAGCCTGTTGAACAGAGGTATTAGGAAGAATGTGTGTTTTGTATGAGTCTGTAAAAAGTAGTGAAAGGATAACCTTACTAGGAAGATAGGCCACATACATGTCATCCGAACAGAGAGTAAAGTCGCATATCTGACGTCAGCTGAGTGAAGTTTAGTGTTGCCATTAAAAGTGTGACAAGTTTAAGCCACATATATATATCCATGTGTTGGTATCAAATCACTTGCGCTTCATATACGGATCAAATCATTTAGATATTAGTCTAAATACTATTGTTGTGCCTGTGTCATTCATCGCAACATTCATATAAATCAAGCGGTAATAATTCCTGAAATATTTTTTTTTATGTGTGGATCGTATGAAGGTAGCACTTTTCAGCGGGTACACTTTTTGTGGGATAACTATTCCGTGGATTCAAAGTGTATTTTATGCCATGCCGACACAGGCAGCCGAATGGTCGTGGCCAGGGCCCTGAGATGGGAAATTGGTTTTTGAAAATATAATTAGATCTATGCACGTGAAAAATGATTGTTTATTTCTCGTGTGACAACACCGAGCGGGTGTGCGCATGCGCCATAAATCTCAGCTGAGTGTTGAGCGTCTGGCGGAATAACCTGATTGTGGAGCACGTAGAGGATTGCAAATATTTTGCCCGTTTTTAGGACATGTGAGGTAGACTAAGGCCATCCGCTGTGCTAGATTACTTCGTGATAGACACAGGTTTGTGCCAGGTGTGCTTGTTCCTAATTTTAGCCTCCGTGGTGAGTGGAAATGGACTTCAATCAAGAGGAAGCTGTATTTTGCCCCATAGTTTTGAAATTGTTCATCTGGATTAGTGCATAACTAGTATCCGATTACGTCTTTCACAGTGCTAGAGAACAGCCTAAGGACAGATAATTGTGTGTGGGAAAGCAGTTAAAGTACAAGGCATCTCAAGTTGGAAAATTATTCATTGGGTGATGTGTCTGGAGGAGAAATGCAGAGACGAATTTTTTGAAAATGGTATTAGTCAGTGCTGTGGTGGTGATCACGTATATTAGCTCTACCCTGTGGATTTTATAATGCACAAGAGGGCCCCGTGGTAAGAAAAAACTGACTGGCATACGTGTTATGTAATTTGTACAGCCAGAAGTTGCCTGTAGACACTTGGAAAGTAGTCGGTTACATATGCTGAATCTGCCTCGTCGTCTTTAGCCCCTAATCAGCCAAGCGATTTGTGTGACAGTCCATTGACCAGCTTCATTCATTATGTGGATCTCTGGTGTTTGGGAGGACCAGTGTGGAAGTAAGGAGTGGGTGGCTAGTCTCAGGATTGATATTTGGTCCGTATTTATCCTTCCAAGCAAACTGAATGGTAGTGTGTATCAAATATTTAACCAGGAATACCTTGCAGTAATGAGTATTCTCTGAATTTGCCATTACATATGTTACTCTCCACAAAGCCCAGTCTTGTCTTTATACGTTCATGGTGTACATTCATGCTTTGTTGGTAAAACGAAGGCAGTTTGCTGAATGTGTTGGGCTGTGTAAATGGCATGCAGCTCATATGCACCAAGGCTAAAAGGTTAATAATTTTCTTTGGGCCATGATAGATATTTGCCCATGTCGAGCAGGTGCTTATCGAGTCAGGTTTAAATTCATTTTATAGTTTTGGATTTATGTGTTATGGGAGACTTGTCCCATTCATACACAGTTTTCGTGCTGAAGAAAGTTTGCCTTATGTTTAGTCTGGATCCTTGTGTAGATTTGTTGGATTTCCTCTTAAAGATGGTGAATTTGCTGGTTTGAAGATGTTACAACAACCAGTTTTGGTCATATAATTGTTTGGCTCCACATTGCTATTAGCTTTGTATGTTCGTTGATTATGTGATATATATATATATATATATATATATACATATATATATATATATATATATATATATATATATATATATATATATATATATATATAATCAGCTGTGGAGCATGAATTGTATGTTTTATTGAAAGAAGTTGAATGAAACAATAGTGTTAGTATCAGGGGAAAGTGTGAGTTAAAAGTAAATTTAGGTGATACACCTATGTTCTTTTCACCGGACTTGGGTAGTATTGAGTTATGTTTTTGAGTATGCCACATTGGTCATTTTAAAGAAAGCTAAGGGACTACATTTTATTGCCTTTGGCATACAAGTGATACCACTATGTTTATAAATCAGAATAAGAGTGTTAGTGTGATTAGGGTAACGCACTTATTGTGCTGACAAATATTGCAACACTGGTGTGGGCTGTGAAATATGTTTCAAAGTGTGTTTAGGTTAATGTTTTTTATAAGATTAACATGGTGACAGTGGTGAGGGTTGTGGAAACTGTGAGTGTCATGGTATGGCTTGGACAAAGTTTTTATTATACAATGATAAACAAGGCAACAGTTCTGAGGGCAGTGAAAAATCAGGTGAAACTTCTCTGGCAACTGAATCTCCAAAAAATTCACCCCTCCCTAACAGTTGATCCTTTTCTTAACTTTCAGTGTCAGAGTTGACTTTGTTAGCAGCCACATGACACATAATCCGTGGCATTGATATGTTTTTGTCCGGTTGCTGGCTACTTCATTTGTCCTCTGCTTAGCATGAAACAGCCATTGATTAGATGTAAACTACCTTTAGTACTCTTTGGCAATTTAGAAAGCACCATACTGTTGCTGTACTTTTAGCTTTTAAGTCAGCTGTGGCCTTGTCTGATCATATGATGGTTTATGAGTATTTTCATCTGAAAGGACATGAAAGTGTTAACAAAAATGTCAGGCCATTACCAAAAAGTTTTTAGAAAATAATTACATGAAATTCAGATGAGAGTACACTAAAAAATCTTTTTAAATACCTTTTTATATGTAGCTTACATGAAGGAAGCCCACAACTACATTGATATATTTCTGCTGTGAAAATTTTAAGTAAATCGTGGCTTCAAAGGTGAGGTTTTCATGAGTTTTGATTGATATTTTTCTGTGAAGTTATTTTACTCCATAGTTTTTTAATCTTTGAATGCCTCCCCAATTTTGGTAGATTTATTGTCAAACCCATCTTTGCAGTTGTTATTTGTCCAGTCATATGTATTAACTTCATTGACATAATCTTCGTGCATATTCGTAGATTATTGTAGATTATTCACCTTTACCATTTTCTAAGTGAAACAAATTATATTGTACTATTTTCATTAAATGAAACTTTTACTGTGGTATTGGAATACAGTCTGTGCATAATTTAGGTAATTTAGAGATTAAAGATTGTTCACCATTGCACTTTCAACTCATAAAGAAATGATTTCTTCAGGGATTGGAAGTATGAGTGCACGTGCTGGGTTGGTCGGCACTGGAGGCACGTCCTTGAACAATTCAGGTGCATCATGTGATCCCAGCAATCAGCCAATGGACTTAGCTCAGAAAACTGTTGCCAGATCCTTGGAATCTGTAAGTGGAAAACATATACTTCTTGATAAGTAATTTTTTGTTAATACATGATTAGTTTCTTAATGTATAATAATGTGGATATCATGTGAATCCAAAGTGTCATACATTTGCTTTTATATCATAGAAAGAATTGATGACTTTTCTGTTAGGTTCTACCTAATATAAGTATGACTAGAGAAGGGTCATTGCCACATGTATTTACCTTTACTTTCCTACCCGAGGACCCCTCTCTATGGGGTTCTCACAGCACTAAGGAAGCTGGGCATGCACACACTCACACGTTACTTGACTTCACCTGCATTAGGTTACACTGCGAGAGAAAAGTCTAGTCAAAGAACTCATCACTCCAAAGGAGTCCACTTCTTTTTACTGAAAATTGTGCAGCCTTGGGTTGCTGGAGTCTCAGGAAAGAGGTACATGGTAACAAGAGAACTTTCTATCAGACTAGGATGTGTTTGTGTGTGTGCTTGCTTACATAGTAGTTAATACATGGCACATATACAAGGGCAACATGAATGTGAAAGTCTCGTTGTAAAACACATAGCAATCACATATATGTTTATTGGGACTAGAAGTGTACATGTAAAGAGTGTTTGAAATTTCAGGGTGGCATAGTCAAGACTGGAGGTGCCACACTAGTCCATTATACAACCGGAGGAGTTGCCCAGATATTAACGACAAGTGGAGCAACTGCACATGTTGTTACAGCGAAGCCTGGTGAGTTTTTTCTTATCACCAGTGATTACTTGTGTGTGTTCAGATATGATTTATTAGAAATTAGAGGTTTAACGTCTTTTGAAGTTGGTTATGTCTCTTTAGTTTATGGAATAATATGGCATTTTGCTTTTTTTTATTATTATTATTATTACCTGTCTACTTGGAAAGTGTCATATTGCTAGTGCCAGTATTACCGTTTTTTTTAGATACTGGTGACTTTATAATTGTTTCTTCCATTTGCCCTCTACATGCTGCATTCCTAAATATCCACTCTGCACTGTGTAAGCAGGATGTTCTCAAGTATTCTAAAAAGATATATCTGTACCTTTTTTGATAGTATGATTAGTAACTAGAACACAATTTTTTAAATCAGTTTATATAGAACTCAACCTGGCAAAACTCTCTCTCCTCTCCTCTCCTCTCCTACTTCTCAATGCTCTAAACAGCCCTTTAGCTAATGTTGCCTAGCTGCATAGCATATGAGGAACCCCAAGAATACTGTCAGGTTTGTGTAGTGAGATGTGTAGCATTTTTGGAGGTGTTTTGGCTTCAAATAAGTTTATTAAGGGTTTTACTAATATGTATTATCTTGTAAATGTTACAGCTTCATAAATTATTACATACTGATGCAGATCTTACACAGTTCTCAGCATCTCATAGGCTGACTAGTATATTGAAAAATTTAGGTTTTAGCATGTGGTAGCACTGCTTTATGTTTTATCCTGAGGCAGAGGCACCCAATTGAAGTGTTGCAGTATTGATGTATGTTCCCAGACCTCAATGAATCTTTAAAGAGATATTGGGGTTGCAAATACCCCAGCTTCAGTAATGAGGTTTAAGATTTTGATAGAGTCTTATGCCTTGCTGTAGCCTAATGTTGTATGGGACACAGCCAAGCTTTTAACCATAATGTCTTCCCTTTAACAGAGAGACTTATTGTGTTAAGTTCCTTTTTTCAGTCTTCCATTAATTCAGATGTTAGTGGGTTGTAATTTTGTAAAGCATGTTTGGCCCCACAATTCTCTTAATGGAAATGGATGAAAGTTAGTATTAGCACATTACTTACACTTAATAGAAGTGATTTTGATTGGTGTTGCTCAGTTTGGAGCATTTTTTTATGTATTGGCCAAGAAGATAAGAGAAATTGTGGGGTTGATTGACATAGAATTAACTGAAGCCAGACAAGACATCCAAGGGATAAAGCAGTATGGTAAACAGAGGACGACCTGTCATTGTAATGAACCTGGGCATATGAATCGGTCAAGGGAAACTATGTTAAGGTCTGTGGGGCATGATTGTTGATATGGTGCTTTGGTTTTGTTGCATTATGCTTGAGAGCTAGAGAGTGGATGTGAGTGAATGAGGCTATTTGTTTGTGTTTTCCTGATGCTGTTATGCTAATGCAAGAAATGGCGAACATATGAAAGAAAAAAGAAAGAATATATCCAGAACAATTGACTGTCCCCCATAGGAAGGTAATGTCTGAGACAAACACAGAACAGTCTCATATGCACACGTCCACATCCAGTTGTCATTTATAATGTACTGAAAGTAAGAACAACCATCCACATCAAATCCTGAGACTATTCCATGGTTTACTTTAACTGCTTATTGTCCCCATTGACAGGAAGTTGTCCTATGTAAACCACATTGATCCAGTTCATTCCATGACATGAATGCCTTTCCCCTGACTGAATTTTGAAGCCCAATACCAAAAAAGTGTATAAATTGAACATATTCTGAATGAATGTGGAAAAAGGCACTGTCATCCACTATTGTTTGCAAAGATTGGTTATTCCCTCATGTGTCCCAAGCTAACTCTTTGTAGAAGAATGGTTGCTAGCTCTGATGGGAAAATTCGAAGGTTAATGTATGTCAGTACCGAGATGTTTTGTTTGGACAAGAACTTTGTACTTAGTTACCAGACTTGAATTGGTTAAAATACAAAGTTGGCATTTGTTTTGTAGTATGATGGGTGTCACCTCTATTAATGAGGATTTATCCCTATAACTTCATGTATGTGTGGGATATTTGCAGGGCTGAAAGAATGTCTGCAAGATATTTGTTATAGGACAGTTGACGAGAACAGACAGATTAGGGCAGACAGTATGAATTATGTACATGTGTATATATGTATATGTCTGTGTGTGTATATATATGTATACGTTGAGATGTATAGGTATGTATGTGTGCGTGTGTGGACGTGTATGTATATACATGTGTATGTGGGTGGGTTGGGCCATTCTTTCGTCTGTTTCCTGGCGCTACCTCGCTAACGCGAGAGACAGCGACAAAGTATGATAAATAGATAAAATATATATTATTATTATTATTGTAATCATTTGTATTTTTAATATCTTAATTATTGTTGTCACTGCTACTTCTGCTGAATGAAATGCAGCTTCAGAGCTGCATTAGGTCCATTAGTATGGAAAGGATGGATCCCTAAGGAGTGAGAAGATCCTCTACAAAACTGTACTCCTATGATGAAATATTGCCAGTGGAATTCACACTCATGGCATAACCACAAGCAGGCAGACTAGTAATGCCTACTTCTATAAATAAAGTGGTAAACATGGTGAAAAATATTTTGCATTGCTTCTTTTCTTTTGACTTGTGGATGTCCACTACTTGGCATGTGAATTTTTCCATGTGTATTTTCAGAAAGTGTACGTAGTGAAAAGTGTGATGTTTTTGTTGGAAGCACACCTAATTTGTAAATGCATTTGTGATTGATTTGGACAAATATCACAGCTTCATAATTATTGCCACATAGTAAAGGGGTACATTTTCAAGATATAGTGAAAGTGTTTATGGATACTGAACAGATGCATAATAGATTCCTGGTGTAGCTACATTGTCCCCTTGTTCTTGAACATAGGAAATGTTTCCTACAGTATTTCAAAATCATTTGGGTGATTTGGACACCATTAATTATGCAAATTTTTCTTCAAATGTAATGTGAAACTTTGTATTGATGCAACTTTTTCCTTCCTTTTGCAGTTGGTAGGACAGATAGTATGGGTGTTGGTGGGCAAACTGTAACTCTGGTTTCACGCACTTCTGGCCCATCACCAGCTCTCAACCTAGCATCCCCAGGACCTGGTGGTGGAGGTGGACCATCAGTGCGAACAGTATCACATCCCTCAGGCACTGCTACCAATAATGCCATTGTCACTTCATCACCTGCTCATCTAGGTTATCATATTCCAAGAGGAGCTGCAGCTGTGGCAAATATGGCTGCCCCAAGGTCACAAGCAGTTGCCACACCCATTGTTAGGACGACAGGACAACCTCTAAGCCAGCCTGCTTCTAATGTTCCTGGACCGTAAGTAGTAATGTTCTGAATTGTATGAAAGATTAGAAAGAAAGTCAAAGATAACCAAAATCGCTCAAGCTTGGAGGTAAGTGTTGCACTTTTGGGAAGTAGGGTTAACCCTGCAATATGAAAACGTTATGTAAAAAAGTAATGTACAGATGTTGGTTTGTACATTTTTTTGTTGTCATCCTCAATTTTTAACAGCTCATCTGCAATGCTGAATTTAGGTAAACTTTATTGTTAAGATATGCCATAAGATTTTTCTTTACAAGGATCCACAGAGATTAGATGGGGGTCCCATTTTAGCTGATGCTAGTGTCTGTCCCTCCAACATGCAAGGTGGTTTTTGTATTGCGATACAAACTTTTGGAAGATTGAGTCCATAGAAGTGAAACCTTTGCAAAGTGAGGTGTGTATGTCAAATGAACCCCGGTTTTTGATAACCTTGTTTAAATGATTATTCCTTTTCTTCCCATGCCATACTTTCTTGCCCATGCCTTATGGAAAAGTATTGTTGTTGTTACACTTTTATTAAACTAGGAAAGCCTATCTTTTTGATTATATGAGTGAACAGTTTTATTATCAACCTCATAAATGATCAGTTATATATTTCTTGGTGAAAAACTGTCAAGCATGGAAATAGATGGAATAATCAGACCACTGAGATTTTGTCTAGATCTTATTTTGAATCTGGAAGACTGGATTGTGTCATTATCCTTACTAAGTTGTGAATGTTATAAGCTGTTTTCCTCAAAAAGTGACTGGGTAATGAGAGAAAACAGCTTCTTTGCATGATTGTCCATGCTGTATTGAGCTTACAGGCAATTGAGAGTGATGGGGGATATGAAGTTGCAGTCACTTGAATTATGTAGTGAAAGGCAAGGAGCTGTTTTAAAATCCTTCTTGGAAAGTGAATGAGTATTATTGTGGATTCATAGTTATTTTCTGCATTGAGATATCTAAAATTTATGTTTTCTGGTGCTAAGTAGCCATGCTAAGAGAAAGCATTGATACATATTGTGAAAAATTAAGAAACAGGGTTACAAGGGTATAAAGCCATAATTCTAATTTTATTAGCTACTTCAAAGAGATTTTGAAATAATTATTTAAGATTTTGTCTGTTTTCCATAAGCTACTTCAATGAGATTTTGAAATGATTATTTAAGATTTTGTTATTGTTTGCCATAAGTCTTGCCTTCAGTAGCTCAGAAAAAGAAAGGTTTAATGTCTTATAAAACCTGTTATGTTTCATTAATTACGAAGACCCAGGACAACTTTACTTTTTTTTTTTTTTTTTTTTTTTTTTTTTTTTTTTTTTTTTTTAGTGTTCGAGACCTAATTGAAGCTTTTCCTGAATCACAATTTTCTGTGTCATGTAGTTTTATGTTTTTTCACGAGTATATTAACTGTAGTGTTATGATCAAAGATGTAGGTTGATGATAAACTTCAAATGGTATGGGTATTGTGGCTTGGATTAAGCCAACATTTGACAGGACCTTATAATTTTAGAACGTTAACATGCTTTTGCCTCGTGATGTTAATTTAGATTTGATATGGTTTTCTTTCACTTCATCTTATGACCCTTTTTTTGATCAGTTAAGGCTGTTTGTTAGTCACATGCCAGAAACTGGAAGAAGTTTCTTAAAAAGACTGAGGGTGTCTTTTGTTACACTTTTTTGTATAACTTTCTGTTGTTATATTTATTGCACTCCTGTAATATACAGTATATACCTTTGTCCAGTTTCCACTATTGCAAGCAGGGAAATGGTTAAAGCAAGGCAGCAGCTTCAGTAGGGAAATGTGCTATCATTGTTAATTTCTTTTTATGATTTTTCAGAATGAAATAGTTTTTATGATTTGCTTTTATTTGCAACTGCATAACTTCAGTGTAGCAGTTTTTTTTTTTTTTTTTTTTTTTTATTAGGAGCATAGCCTGGCTTGGTAGCATAATTAGATCGTAACATACTATTAAATATCAGGTCTGAGCTCCATTTGTTAAGTTTGATGATAATCACATGTTTATAGTGTAGTGCTTTGAGAGATGCCCATTTATCAATTTCCACATGTATGTAGATCTCGGAAAGCAAATTTTCCTGTGTAGTTGTCATTACAAGAACATATTACTCCCTTTCTTTTTACAATAGAATCTTTGTGTTAGATATTATGTTTACTCACCAAATTCTTTTATATGGAACAGGCGTAGCAGTGTGGTGGGACAGCGTGTAGTGCCTGTATCAACTAGTGGTGGATGGGTTCGTAGTAATGCACCTTCCCCAGCTCACACTGGTAAAGTTAGCCCAGCAATGCACCCAAATGTCACTGGAACCAGTCTTAGGTAATATGTGAAAACTTCTAGAATTTTCATTGACTGTTCAGTGTGTTAAGGTCTTACTGGATAATAAATTGGTTGCATTAGATGTATTAGAGGACGATTTACCCATTTATACACTGTTCCTTTGTCCTGGCTGTCTTTGGTTTTAGTGAGGTTAAGGTCACCTCATGAACACAGCTGAATGGCAGTTATGCATATGATATTCATGCATTTTACGTATTTGTTGAGTCAAGACTGTGGATTCCCTTTTATTTGACTTTTAAGTAACATTTCACTTGCATTTTAACCATAAGCAGGCTGAGTCTAGGAACATATATACGATGATATACTTAAACTTTATGGTGGAGTTCTCCATGGAGAAGTTTTTTCTCCAAATGTCTTCAGAATGTCTGCATCTCCACAGAAGTCTTCAGTCAACTCTTTTAACCCCAAACCAACATGAATCCAGCTTACACTCTCCAGTCACCTTTAATGAGCAGTTATTGTCCCAGAACAAATTTCCAACCAGTTTAGGCATCAAATACAACACCACTTGACATTCTTTTTCCATATCAATAACATCAGCACTTAAGCAACACACAAACTAAGTTTCCTCTGAATGCTTACTGCCACCAGATTTAGGAAAGAAGTAGAATCCCTCTACAAACAGTTAATCTGCACCTTTATAAACTAAGCCTCACCTGCCTGGTACTACTACCTTTGAAAAGTAAAGATAACAAAGCTGCAAACTCCATAAAACAGTGCATTCAGAATAATCTCTGGCTGCCCAGTAATCACAAACTCACAACTCCTACACAATTCGCCTCAGCATACCTAGCACTCCCTTCTAAGCAACAGCACTAGACCCCTCTCACCTAAACCACTATGTAACTAACCACCAACATCCAAGTAGAAATATAAAGATTACCCCTGCTGTACATTTCAGTAATCTTTACTCAGATAGCATATTCTTGTTTATGGTGGTTATGGAAACCTGAATGACTGGTAGAGCACATGTATAAGACCTCTGTCCGTAAAAAGGTATATAGCATTTAATGTTGGGAGTTTATTTTGATTGGGAAGTTTTAAAAAGTTTTTATTGAGGATGCAAGGCATGTGTACGAATAGGAAGAGAGGAAATTGATTGGTTCTCAGTGAATGTTGGTTTGCGGCGGATGCATGGTTGTTTAATTTGTTTATGGATGGGGTAGTTAGGGGGGTGAATTCAAGAGTTTTGGAGAGAGGGGCAAGTATGCAGTCTGTTATGGATGAGAGAGCTTGGGAAGTGAGTCAGTTGTTGTTCGCTAATGATACAGTGCTGGTGGTTGTTTTGGGTGAGAAGCTGCAGAAGCTGCTGACTGAGTTTGGTAAAGTATGTGAAAGAAGAAAGCTGAGAGTAAATGTGAATAAGAGCAAAGTTAGTAGGTACAGTAGGGTTGAGGGATAAGTCAATTGGGAGGTAAGTTTGAATGGAGAAAAACTGGAGGAAGTGAAGTGTTTCAGATGTCTGGGAGTGGATTTGGCTGCGGATGGAACCATGGAAGCAGAAGTGAGTCACAGGTTGGGGAGGGGACGAAAGTTCTGGGAGCGTTGAAAAATGTGTGGAAGGCGAGAACATTATCTCGGAAAGCAAAAATGGGTATGTTTGAAGGAATAATGGTTCCAACAATGTTATATGGTTGTGAGGCGTGGGCTGTAGATAGAGTTGTGTGAAGGAGGGTGGATGTGTTGGAAATGAGATGTTTGAGGAGACTATGTGGTGTGAGGTGGTTTGATTGAGTAAGTAATGAAAGGGTAAGAGAGGTGTGTGGTAATAAAAAGAGTGTGGTTGAGAGAGCAGAAGAGGGTGTTTTGAAATGATTTGGTCATATGGAGAGAATGAGTGAGGAAAGATTGACAAAGTGGATATATATGTCAGATGTGGAGGGAACGAGGAGAAGTGGGAGACCAAAATAGAGGTGGAAAGATGGAGTGAAAAAGATTTTGAGCAATTGGGGCCTGAACATGCAGGAAGGTGAAAGGTGTGCAAGGAACAGAGTGAATATGAATGATGTGGTATACCAGGGTCGACGTGCTGTCAATGGATTGAACCAGGGCATGTGAAGCGTCTGGGGTAAACCATGGAAAGTTTTGTGAGGCTTGGATATGGAAAGGGAGCTGTGATTTAAGTGCATTATACATGACAGCTAGAGACTGAGTGTGAACGAATGTGGCCTTTGTTGTCTTTTCCTAGCGCTACCTCGCGCACAAGTTGGGGGGAGGGGGTTGCCATTTCATGTGTGGAGAGGGTGGCGATGGGAATGAATAAAGGCAGCAAGTATGAATTATGTACATGTGTATATATGTATATGTTTGTGTATGTATATATACACGGAGGTAAGTTTGAATCTTTTAGGGCAATTAGCTTCCACTGGTTTTGACAAACTGGCATACATTAAACCCTTACAAATTACCAAGAGAAATATCATTGAGTCTTCTATTATTAAATGCACAAAGAATTATAATCTTAATACTAGTGATGGTCTATACAAATTAGATAACTTTATTGTTGATAAAATTTGTAAAATGATAAGTTTATGAATGCTCGTTGTATGTTTTGGACAATCACATGTTTACCAAATGGCATCCTAGCTTCGTCTCCGATGTATATCAACTGACTGTTATATTTCTCTCTTGTGTCTCCCCTGATGATGTGATTATTACACGAAAGTGCACTTGGGAACTTATCGTGTTTCATTTTCCCCGTGGACTCATAGGAATATCTTGATCACGCACAAAATTGTGATCCTTTCCAATATATATATATATATATATATATATATATATATATATATATATATATATATATATATATATATTGAAATGTGTGTGTGGGCGTGTATGTATATACATGTGTATGTGGGTGGGTTGGGCCATTCTTTCATGTTTCCTTGCGCTACCTCGCTAACGCGGGTGACAGCGACAAAGTATAATAAATAAATAAAGAAAGAAATAGATAAATAGATGAAAGTAATGATAATAGTTTGTGAAATTTACTGTGTTCTGTATTTTTAACCTGAAATTATTTACAGTCTTGGTGTTACACGAAGTTCCATGCCAGTGACACGGCCTGGACAACCAGCTGGATCTATAACCACTTATCATGCTGGAGGGCGTCCTACTGGAGTGCCTGGTGGACCCATTCGGGGAGCTGGAGGGACTACAGTGAGGGGAATGGTAACAGGGGAAGGACCAAGGGGAACAGGCCCTAAAGCTGTTCACATCACTCAACCTGTACCTCTGCCACAAGTGAGTTTGGAATGAAAATCTTTTTCCAGGGAATTGGTTGACAGCATTTCTATTTTGGTTTTATTCATCACTGATAATAACTTATGAAAGGTGTGTTTGTTTTATGAACAGTTGTTGTATTTATCACCATGATAGGCTGTCTTGAATATAAGTGATTAGTGAAGTTAGTTCCACATAAAATTTCTAGTAAAGTAACCTTTAGTGTCGGTAGCTCCACTCAGTTTACCTTGTGCTTAAAATGTGTTTACAGCAGAGAGGGTATGCAGATGTTTCTGTAGACATTTTTAGATGATATTGGTGGGCTATCTTATATTTATGTTGAAAATTGTGTATTTCAGATTAATCAATGAATACGTACTTCTTGTTTCAGAAATATGGAACCACTATGAGTGCTGTGATGGGTAGTGGAGGTCGTTCTGTGGCTCCAGCACCAGGGTCAGCAGCTTGCTCTACTGGTGCCATCTACTCTCCAGGAAACCCTTTGGTCACCACCATGGCTGGGCCAAATCTTAGCACCCAGGGTACAATGAGAGCTCAAGCTCCCCCTGCTATTGCTGTTAGAATTACCACAGCACCAATTCCCACTTCTGCCACATCATCACCAGTAAGTTACGATCCCATGTGATGTAACATGCACTGTGGAGTCAGAAGGTTTTTGATGCTTAATTATTTTTACGTACATTCCATATTTGGGCCAATTATATTTACGCACATTCTATATTCGGGCCAGAAAGCTGTGTCAGATCAATTGAATACGAACACATATAAAACCATACCTTACAAAACACTTAGAACAATTACAGATTTTAGCCAAATTCTGTAATCATTCAGATGAGTATAATGAGAAGTGATCTTCAGTTAAGTATGCACATTTTTTCAGAACATGATGTTACAATTTTCATGCCATTTTTATGAGTTTAAGGTAGTGTCAAGTTAGAAAAATAAATGTCATGGTACATGAAATGACTTCATTTTTTCAGCAGATCATTGGTTATCTTGTAGGACCCTTGATATTTAATTACAAAGCCAAAGGGTTAAAGTACTCCTTGTTCTTGGGCAGGAGGGGACCATATGATACAGAGAAATTGGTGTTAATGCTTATACTTTTTGTATTTGAAAAGAATTGATTTTTTGTCTTTAATTGTTTGTATTTGATTTGTAAATACTTGTTAAAGCAGTATGAATTAAAACAGATAACATCACAAGCTGGTGCAAACATTGGAGCTATAGCAATGACATCTCCATCTGCTGCTACTCAAGGTGCCATTTTGACGCATCATCCCACCATGCAGCGAACTCAGCAGGACCATCATGTCCCACTCAAAACACCTGTTGGTCAGTAGCAATATTTTTTCTTTTGTGGATACGTAGGATTTATGTTGTATGGAGAAGTTACCAAGAAGTTTCTGAGGTTTAGATAATAGTGAAATATATTATTTTTTATTTTATTTATTTTGCTTTGTCACTGTCTCCTGCGTTAGTGAGGTAGCGCAAGGAAACAGACGAAAGAATGGCCCAACCCACCCACATACATATGTATATACATACACGTCCACACACAAATATACATGCCTATACATCTCAACATATATATACACACACACAGACATATACATATATACACATGTACATAATTCATACTGTCTGCCTTTATTCATTCCCATCACCACCTCGCCAGACATGAAATAAACCCCCCCCCCCCTCTCACGTGTGCGAGGTAGCGCTAGGAAAAGACAACAAAGGCCACATTTGTTCACACTCAGTCTCTAGCTGTCATGTAATAATGCGCTAAAACCACAGCTCCCTCTCCACATCCAGGCCCCACAGAACTTTCCATGGTTTACCCCGACCCCGATATACCACATCGTTCCAATTCACTCTATTCCTTGCACGCCTTTCACCTTCCAGCATGTTCAGGCCCCGATCACTCAAAATCTTTTTCACTCCATCTTTCCACCTCCAATTTGGTCTCCCACTTCTCGTTCCCTCCACCTCTGACACAGATATCATCTTGGTTAATCTTTCCTCACTCATTCTCTCCATGTGACCAAACCATTTCAAAACACCCTCTTCTGCTCTCTTAACCATACTCTTTTTATTACCACACATCTCTCTTACCCTAGTCTTACTTACTCGATCAAACCACCTCACATCACATATTGTCCTCAAACTTCTCATTTCCAGTACATCCAATGTTCTCTGCAGAACTCTATCCATAGCCCATGCCTTGCAACCATATAACATTGTTGGAACCACTATCCCTTCAAACATACCCATTTTTGCTCTCCGAGATAATGTTCTTGACTTCCACACATTCTTCAGTGCTCCCAGAACTTTGACCACCTCCCCCACCCTATGATTCACTTCTTCCATGGTTCCATCCGCTGCCAAATCCACTCCCAGATATCTAAAACACTTAACTTCCTCCAGTTTTTCTCCATTCAAACTTACCTCCCAACTGACTTGTCCCTCAACCTTACTGTACCTGATAACCTTGCTCTTATTCACATTTACTCTCAGCTTTCTTCTTCACACACTACCAAACTCAGTCACCAGCTTCTTCAGTTTTTCACCCGAATCAGTCACCAGCACTGTATCATCAGTGAACAACAACTGACTCACTTCCCAAGCTCTCTCATCCATAACAGACTGCATACTTGCCCCCTCTTTCCAAAAATCTTGCATTCACCTCCCTAACAACCCCATCCATAAACAAGTTAAACAACCATGGATACATCACACACCCCTGCCGCAAACCTACATTCACTGAGAACCAGTCACTTTCCTCTCTTCCTTCATGTACTCATGCCTTACATCCTTGATAAAAACTTTTCACTGCTTCTAACAACTTGCCTCCCACACCATATATTCTTAATACCTTCCACAGAGCATCTCTATCAACTCTATCATATCGCTTCTCCATATCCATAAAAGCTACATACAAATCCATTTGCTTTTCTAAGTATTTCTCGCATACATTCTTCAAAGCAAACACCTGATCCACACATCCTCTACCACTTCTGAAACCACACTGCTCTTCCCCAATCTGATGCTCCACAAGGCATATCAATTACCCCAATCATATCCTTTCTCTACATCCATAAATGCCACATACAAATCCTTCTGTTTTGCTTGAGTATTTTTCACACACATTCTTTGAAGCAAACACCTGATCCACCCATCCTCAACCACTCCTGAAACTACATTGTTCCTTTCCATTCTTCTGTTCTGTACATGCCTTCACCCTATCAGTCAGAACTCTCCCATACATTTGAACAGACTTTTACCCTTGTAGTTCAGAAACTCACCTTTCTCTTCCTTGCCTTTGTACAGTGGTAATTCCCATGCACCATGCCAGTCTTCAGGCACCTCATCATGGTTCATACTTACATTGAAAATCCTCGCTAACTTATAATTAAATTCAACTGCAATACCATCCATTCCAGCTGCCCTTCCACATTTCACCAAATGTAAGGCTTTCACACCTTTTTTCTCTCTTCATTTAACCAGCTTACTAGACTCTCCCATTTTGTATACCTTACTGACCTAAACAACCCATGTCTGCCACCCTGTCATTAAACACATTCAACAATCCTTTAAGATATTCACTTCATCTGACCCCCTGTACTACCTACCACTGCTTCACCATTTGCCCACCCGATGTTCCCCTTTGTTCTCATGTTTTTTCATGCTATTAACCTCCTTCCTTGACATTGTTCTCCCTGAAGTTTACTGATACTCACCCCCACTCTCACTTGCCCTCATTTTCAGCCCCAGGACCTTTCTCAACCTCTCTTACCATGTTCTCTTGTAAATCTCCCAGTCATTTGCACTCTTTCACTATTTCACATTATTATTATAATCTTTTCATGATCCTTGTATTTGAGCCCAATGAAAATGTCCACAATAAGTGTGGCTGTTATCCCTGGGGTGAAGGAAGAAAGGATATCACACATGTCATTAAAGGCAAGTAAGGGGAAGGAGAGGGTCCTGGAGGTCCTCCCCTCCTTAAGAAGCCAGGTTTTACCTACCCTGAAGCCTGTGTGTTGTCTCTTATCATCATGACATAGATTATTCGGTAGTAGTCCTCCATGATTAATGGTCATTGATAACGTGGAAAGGACTTTGAAGTCAGTAACCAGGAAGGTGTAATTTTAATTTTTACTGGATTGAAATTTTTTTTTTTTAACTAAATGACTGTATCTGGTGCTACTTTGCTTCATGTAAGAGAGCTGGAATGATAATAATGATTTGCCATTTATATCCAGAGATGCTGACCTTGAAGCCATAGTTTGGGGTTTTAAACATAGTCACAAGGTATCAGAAAGTACACTCTGCATCAGTTTTGTCTTCAAGCAGAACAAAGTTCATCTTGCTGTGCCATTATGTATTAGTCTTGTCCTGATATATTAGAATATAAAGCTCTTAGGGAAGATTTTGTTGTTGATTTTTTTTTTTTGACATTTTCATGTAAATATTGATGTTTATTCAGATTTGTTTCTGTGTGAAATTCCAAAAACAAGTTTACTTGCATGATACTAACAAATGTGATCCTCATGAATGTTGCATAAACTTTGTTAATTTTCATTATACATGACAGCTAGAAACTGAGTGTGAACAAATGTAGCCTTTGTTGTCCTTTCTTAGTGCTACCTTGCACTCGTGTGGGGGGAGGGCGCTGTCATTTCATGTGTGGCGGGGTGACGACGGGAATGAATAAAGGCAGCAAGTATGAATTATGCACATGTGTATATATATATATTTTTTTTTTTCATACTATTCGCCATTTCCTGCATTAGCGAGGTAGCGTTAAGAACAGAGGACTGGGCCTTAGAGGGAATATCCTCACCTGGCCCCCTTCTCTGTTCCTTCTTTTGGAAAATTAAAAAAAAACGAGAGGGGAGGATTTCCAGCCACCCGCTCCCCCCCCCCCCCTTTAGTCGCCTTCTACGACACGCAGGGAATATATATATATATATATATATATATATATATATATTTATATTTTTTTTTTTTTTTTTTTAATACTTTGTCGCTGTCTCCCGCGTTTGCGAGGTAGCGCAAGGAAACAGACGAAAGAAATGGCCCAACCCCCCCCCCCCCCCCATACACATGTATATACATACGTCCACACACGCAAATATACATACCTACACAGCTTTCCATGGTTTACCCCAGACGCTTCACATGCCTTGATTCAATCCACTGACAGCACGTCAACCCCGGTATACCACATCGCTCCAATTCACTCTATTCCTTGCCCTCCTTTCACCCTCCTGCATGTTCAGGCCCCGATCACACAAAATCTTTTTCACTCCATCTTTCCACCTCCAATTTGGTCTCCCTCTTCTCCTCGTTCCCTCCACCTCCGACACATATATCCTCTTGGTCAATCTTTCCTCACTCATTCTCTCCATGTGCTCAAACCACTTCAAAACACCCTCTTCTGCTCTCTCAACCACGCTCTTTTTATTTCCACACATCTCTCTTACCCTTACGTTACTCACTCGATCAAACCACCTCACACCACACATTGTCCTCAAACATCTCATTTCCAGCACATCCATCCTCCTGCACACAACTCTATCCATAGCCCACGCCTCGCAATCATACAACATTGTTGGAACCACTTTTCCTTCAAACATACCCATTTTTTCTTTCCGAGATAATGTTCTCGACTTCCACACATTCTTCAAAGCTCCCAGAATTTTCGCCCCCTCCCCCACCCTATGATCCACTTCCGCTTCCATGGTTCCATCCGCTGCCAGATCCACTCCCAGATATCTAAAACACTTCACTTCCTCCAGTTTTTCTCCATTCAAACTCACCTCCCAATTGACTTGACCCTCAACCCTACTGTACCTAATAACCTTGCTCTTATTCACATTTACTCTTAACTTTCTTCTTTCACACACTTTACCAAACTCAGTCACCAGCTTCTGCAGTTTCTCACATGAATCAGCCACCAGCGCTGTATCATCAGCGAACAACAACTGACTCACTTTCCAAGCTCTCTCATCCCCAACAGACTTTATACTTGCCCCTCTTTCCAAAACTCTTGCATTTACCTCCCTAACAACCCCATCCATAAACATTGATGGAGTGAAAAAGATTTTGTGTGATCGGGGCCTGAACATGCAGGAGGGTGAAAGGAGGGCAAGGAATAGAGTGAATTGGAGCGATGTGGTATACCGGGGTTGACGTGCTGTCAGTGGATTGAATCAAGGCATGTGAAGCGTCTGGGGTAAACCATGGAAAGCTGTGTAGGTATGTATATTTGCGTGTGTGGATGTATGTATATACATGTGTATGGGGGGCGGGGGTTGGGCCATTTCTTTCGTCTGTTTCCTTGCGCTACCTCGCAAACGCGGGAGACAGCGACAAAGTGTAAGAAAAAAAATATATATATATATATATATGTCTGTGTATGTATATGTATACTTTGAAATGTATAGGTATGTATATGTGCATGAGTGGACATGTATGTATATACATTTGTATGTGGGTGGGTTGGGCCATTCTTTTTTCTGTTTCCTTACACTACCTTGCTAACGCGGGAGACAGCGACAAAGTATAATAGATGAATAAATATTGTTTTTTAAAACCTGAGAAAACTGCAAGTTGCAATAAGGTACACAAGGCATGATTTTATTTTTTTATGAAAATTAAATGATTTTAATTTTTTATCTTCAGTACGAACACCAATAGCTGCCCATCAAACAAGTAAGCAGGGTGTTCAGGCACAGACCTTGACATTTCCTGATGGCCCCAAAGTAATCACACAGCCAGCACAAGGTCCACCCTTAGCCTTGGCCCAGATCCCAGGGCTGGGTGTTACAACTCAGAAGGCACAGGTCACTGCTCACACTGTGCAGCAGCAACATTCTGCCGGTGTTCAACACAGAGGTAAAAGATTGAGAACATACATAGTGTCATCAAATCAGTTTTTTGATATGTATGCCATTTACTGCTTTTAGAAGAGGTTAGGCTTGTGAATAGCATGGGCTTATATGTGTTTTGACTATATTGCCCATAGTTATAGGGTGGGTGGGTGGGTGAGCTGTACCTTTTACTGCTGTTACTTAACAGTTCCACCTCTTGTAAGACTTTTTTCTTCTAAGTACTGTTCACCTGGTTATAACTTATGGGGTGTTTTGGAGGAGAATCCTTAGAATGATACTTGAATGTTTATTCTGGAAAAGCAAGTTGTGCTTTGAGGTGGAAGTGTGAAGATGGAAGTTTTTCTTGTGTGACAAATGAACACAGTGTTCTCTGGAATGCTGCAAAGCTTTATCATTAGACTGACACAAGGAATCAATGATGATGAATTTGGGGAACAATTTGCAAAATGATTGATTTTTTATCACCAGGTGGTGGCGTTTTAGGTAGTGGTGTAGGCCGTGTAATGGGTGGAGCAGCAATCCCTGTTGCTAAGGTTGTCCCTCAGCAGGCCACTGTATCCTCCCAGGGACCTGTATCTGTAGCTACCACACCCAGAGCATCTCATGGACAAGTAAGGGCACAGTCCCCTGGCCAACCAAATGATGCTCAGCCTGCCCATACGAGTGTGTTTTTGCATCGTACTCATGCAGGTAAGGAGCTCACTAGATGCATGTACTTGAGTTGTATTCTTATAGATTCCTATCTCATCCACATATGTAATTATCAGTTTAGTTATTTCCAGCATTTATAGCAAGCAGTGTAATAAGTGTGGGATCCTCCTAAAGTAAACCAGTTGTCACACTTATATACATATTCAAGCAATGAGTCCTCTCCCAGAAATTTTTTTCATTAGTTAGGCTTTCTTCATAAGCAGAGAAGGCATCAACCTTGCTGCTCAGTGATATTATGCTGTGATTGCCCATCTTTTTAAGAACTATTTTCTTAAATGCACGATCAAAGTGATCCACCAGTTTAACAAAGTTGTCATCTAATAAAGCTAAGTGAACAGCTTTATGCACTTATAGTATGTGTGATGTCATTCGTTATGTTCAGTCGTGCACTGCTAAACCATATAGTGCAGAGAAATATTGATATAATTCATATGAATTGCAGGAGTTACAGTGACAAGTGGTGTAACAGTGGGTCAAGGGGAGAGAGTTGTAACAACTATGCCACAGTACAGTATCACATCACCATATTACTATGAACAAGGACAGAACACGTACCAGGTAAGTTTGAGTACATTTTTGTAAGGTATGTATACATACACATATTCTTGTTTTAGGTTGAGTAGATGTAGTGGAAAGAGTAGTAACATTTGCTATTTAGACAGAGAATAATGCATGGGCTTTGCCTTCTGAAGTACCTGTCATGTCACTTCTTAAAAGTGCGTGCAAGGGATTCAAGTGTTTTCAAAACTGTGGAAGGACACTATGAGTATGGGGCACTTCGTACGGATAGGTCAAATGTATAAACGTAAAGGTGAGTAATGTGGCGGTTGAGAGTATAATTGGTGTTCATGGAGTGTTCAGTATTGTGAATGGAAATGGTGAAAAGCTTGTGGATTTGGTGATTGGGAATACCAGGGAATACCAGGAATACCTGGTTTAAAAGAGAGATATACATAAGTATACGTATATTAGTAGGAGAGATGGTCAAAGGGCATTATTGGATTACGTGTTAATGTGCTGAGAGGGGTAGCAGGAGGGATGTCTGATTACTATCTTGTGAAGGCGAAGGTGAAGCTTTGTAGAGATTTAAAAAAAAAAAAAAAAAAATGTGGGGAGAAGAGAAGGGTGAGAGAGGGTGAGTTTGGAAAGGAGACTTGTGAGGAAGTACCAGGAGAGATTGAGTGTAGTGTGGCAAAAGGTGAGAGCAAATGACTTGAGGAGAGTGGATGAGGAATGGGATGCATTTAGAGAAGCAGTGATGGCATGTGCAAAAGATGCATGTGGCCTGAGAAAGATGGGAGGTAGGCAGATTAGAAACGGGTAGCGAGTGGTGGGACGAAGAAGTAAAGTTGTTAGTGAAAGAGAAAAGCGAGGTGTTTGGAAAGATGACTTGTGTGAGGAAGTACCAGGAGAGATTGAGTGTAGTGTGGCAAAAGGTGAGAGCAAATGACTTGAGGAGAGTGGGTGAGGAATGGGATGCTTTTAGAGGAGCAGTGATGGCATGTGCAAAAGATGCATGGGGCCTGAGAAAGATGGGAGGTAGGCAGATTAGAAAGGGTAGCGAGTGGTGGGACGAAGAAGTAAAGTTGTTAGTGAAAGAGAAAAGCGAGGTGTTTGGAAAGGAGACTTGTGTGAGGAAGTACCAGGAAAGATTGAGTGTAGTGTGGCAAAAGGTGAGAGCAAATGACTTGAGGAGAGTGGGTGAGGATGGGATGCATTTAAAGATGCAGTGATGACATGTGCAAAAGATGCATGTGGCCTGAGAAAGATGGGAGGTAGGCAGATTAGAAAGGGTAGCGAGTGGTGGGATGAAAAAGTAAAGTTGATAGTGAAAGAGAAAAGCGAGGTGTTTGGACAATACTTACAAGGAAGGAGAGCAAATGACTGGGATGTACAAAGGGAGTGGTAGGAGGTCAGGAGGAAGGTGCAAGGGTTGAAAAAGAGGGCAAATGAGAGCTGGAGTGGGAGAGTATCATTAAGCTTTAGGGAGAATAAAATGATGTTTTGGAAGGAGGTGAATAATGTGCTTAAGACAAGAGAGCAAATGGGAACATGGGGGAAGTAATAACAGGTAGTGATGGAGCGAGTATTTTGAAGGTTTGTTGAATGTGTTTGATGATAAGAGTGGCAGATGTAGGGTGTTTTGGTCAGGTTAGTGGGCGAATCAAGAGGGTCAGGGAGAATGCTTTGGTTAAGAGAGAAGAGGTAGTGAAAGCTTTGTGGAAGACAAAATCCGGCAAGGCAGAGGGTTTGTATGGTGTTGCAGTTGAATTTTTTCAGAAAGGGGGTGTTGATAAGGATATTCATTATATGTATGGATCATGGTGAAGTGCGTGAGGATTAGTGGAAAGTGTGCATGGTGCCATTGTACAAAGGCAAAGGCAGAGGGGATAAAAGTGAGTGTTCAAACTACAGATTTGTTGAGAATTCTTGGGAAATTATGTGGGAGGGCATTGATTGAGAGGGTGAAGGCATGTACGGAGCATCAGATTTGGGAAGAGCTGTTTGGTTTCAGAAGTGTTAGAGGATTTGTGGATCAGGTGTGTGCTTTAAAGAATGTGTGTGAGAAATACTTAGAAAAACAGATGGATTCGTATGTATCATCCCCCTTTTTGGGGGGGGGGTATGGTTTTGGTGTGTTTTTTGATGGCCCCTTGATTCTCAGTCCCTTGATATTTTGAAAGAACAGTTTTGAACCTTCTTAATGATACTACAACCTCTCATGGGACAGGTTGGTGGAACAACACTAGTGCCTCACACCTTGGGCTCTACCCACTACGTTCCTGCAACCATGCAAGGTGGAGGTCTGCGAGTAACAGCTGGGCCTTCCACTTCAAATGTGGTTAGTGGTTGTGGAGTAAATGGACCAGGACAAGTAGGGGATGTTCCTCCACCTCAGGGAACAGTACCAGTACCATCCATGAAGCCTAATTCATCCCCACGACCATCTATACTTAGGAAAAGACCAGAGAACGATGGGTAGGTTGGAATTGTGGTTTGTTGAATTTTTTTTCTTTTGAAATGTATTGATAGTATATACATCCTTACTTGAGAACAGTTTTAGCCATTATTATTGGATACAGAAAGGTTGCCACTCTCCATAATTACTAAACATAATCACTTGACATGCATGCTGTGCACCACAGTGTTTGTTCTCTTTTTTTGCTTTTATAGATGATACATTAAGTTCCAGATGATACATTGTGTTCCTCTGCTGTTAGCTAGACCACATAATTCCTGGTAGACTTATGCATCACATCACTATGTGGCCTTTGGGAACTCGAGGGTGGATCATTTTGATATGTTTGTATCCCTACACTGCAAAGTTTTGGAATTGTTTACTCTGTCATACCTTTCCTGACAGGTGTGAGTTGCCTCATTTAAAAAGGCAGCTTATCCACTGCCACAAAACTTTAAAGGAATTTTTTTTCTCTTATTCTGACCCACCTTTATTGTGGACCTTTGTCCATGATTGGAGCTTCAAGGAAAGAAATATCCTAGGTGTATGTGTGAGGTTTTATCATTGATTTTTTTATACCTGCTTTCAGTAAACATATCTGCAGGAAAATTTAAATTTGCAGAGAAACTGATTTATGACATCTGATATTTAGAGTTTTCCTCAAGGAGAAGTGTCTTTGTTGAAACTTTAATGGAACATTAACATGGCAAAGTGACTAACATTTTCCACACTGTGTTTAGTGAAGGATTTACATGCATTTGATGGTTGAAATCTCAGTTACTTCATTTTTAAAGGAAAACAGCATTATAAAGCTGTTACTTTTGTGGGATTTTGTATCCTCGTAGTTATGATTTTAGCAGTTTCACTGAATGAGAAACTTCCTTCAGCATACTGTAGCATTGTCAGTGGATGGAAAGAAGTAAAGTCTCTTCAAGGACCTTCTATTTTCACTTGTGTCCAAGAGTAAATCTTATACTAACTTCATTATGAAGCAAGTTTTTTGAATGCCACCATAAACAGATATTGTTTATTTGAGATGCTGAAAGAGAGGAGGTCTGCTGAAGTTAAGATGCCTGGCATGGCCATATGATATATAGGAAAGGTTGGCATGTTCTTCAAACTATAGCATGTGCCTAGTGATACAGAAATGTATTTTTAGTGAGATTCTAAATCTTTTGATGCATTTTTGCTTCCAGTACTTACACTGTTGTAAGCAGAGTGGATGACACATGTTTAAGTTATCTTTGCTCGGGTGTTAAAAGATCAAGCAGCATTCTGTATTTTTTTAGCACTTGGTAAATGCATTAAATATGTAACTTTCTAAGATAAATCCTTTTGGAGGACTGGACATTAAAGAAAAAGGAAATGGATTGTAAAGAAAAAGGAAATGGATTGAAATATGAGTCTCAAGGAAACATTGAAAAAATGAGGAAAATTTGGTACGCCTCACTTTTACTATACTTTCCTGCCCCAGGAATCCCTACTATGGAACTTCCACAACACACAAAAAAGCTAAACACATACATTGGGGAGAACCACAGGTCAAGAAGTGTGATGGTGTTATATGTCTGCATGAGGTGAGTGCAGGACCAATGACGAGTAGGGTTGAGTAAACTGAGGGCTGGATATGAGGGAAGACTGATTCAAGGCTTTCCATGCATGACAATTTGTCTATCTATGTCTCTGGCGCCTGTTCCAACTGGAACTCCGTCAAGGGGGTGGCCATGGTAGTAGAGTGTCCATAACTGTTGGACTCCATTGCTGCTTCTTAGCCTTTGATGCCTCACCTTTAACAGGCCACTGGCAGAGGGCAACTCTACTGCAGTGTTTGCAGAGGCTCCAACCTCCATAAATGACAAAAATCAGTTCTCATGTTGCCATCGTGAGAATAGGAAGTATGCAACTGAGGCTGTGTAGTACTTTACTCATCAGAGTTGCATATACATCGTAAGTGGCAAGAAATATGCTTTATTATATACAAGTTGCAATATAATCTTGAAAGACCCATCTTTGTAATGTATCCCCATTGTGCTTGCAATGGAATCTTTGGAAACCATTATCATCTCATTGCCATCTTAAGATAAATGCCCTTTCTACTCTTAATTGCCATGTTTCACCAATGATTGTAACCATTTATTCAGGATTTTAAAGCAGTATGTGGAAATCATTACACATTTTATGGAATTAATAGTTTTGTGAGAATTTAGCTTATATACTCAAGTGGCTTGTTCAGCAGACAAAAACCTACCTATAGTGGTAACAAGAAAGGAGGAACAATTAGTATTTTACCTAAAATTTTTGGACTTTTTATCCTATGGACAGAATACTTGTGAAATCCCAACTTTTTATTATTTTATCAACAGAACCCCTTTGAAAGCAACCAAAAACCTGACAGCTGCACTCTCCCTTCCAATGCCTTCACCACCATCTCCAAAACGACCAGATTCCAGGGGTAATGGCAATGCCTCATCAGGTTCCACAACAATTTCTGCCAATTCATCACCTGGTAAGCATTGAGCTGCAAAACATTTGTAAACTTTGGGTTGCAATCCTTGTGTTAATTCTTCCTAGTTTCTTTTGTGCTTTCTTTCTCTTTTTCATGTTAGCTAGGTACCATCAGAAACAGATTATTGGGCTTTAGAGGAAAATATTCTTTTTGCCTCTGCTCTGCAGGGTTTCAATGCATAATGGTTGACATTTCTTGATCTGAGGTTTATACTTTCACCATAACTCCAAAGCATTGATATTGTTAAGGATTTACAATAAGTCTTGCATGATTTTTTTTCCAAAAGTGCTATGAAATAAACGAAATGTAGGGTTGAGAATTTTGGTAATCACTGAAATGCATTTTCTGAAAAGAAAGAGCAGCAGGTTAACCACAAACTTAATATTAGGATGCCCTTGCCCTTTGCCTGCCTCTGTTTCTTTAAGATTAACTCTCCCAAAAGTTACATTCTAGTATGCACTTGATATACTCCATGGAAATTGGAAGAATGTTGTTGCTAGATTGATAGGATATGTATTACAATATGATGTAAATGCAAGAGTTTTGTAGGGTATGCAGTCTGTTGGGGATGAGAGGGCCTGGGAAGTGAGTCAGTTGTTCGCTGATAATACAGCACTGGTGGCTGATTTAGATGAGAAACTGCAGAAGTTGGTGACTGAGTTTGGAAAAGTGTGTGAAGTAGTGAGTAAATGTGGATAAGAGCAAGGTTATAAGGTTCAGCAGGGTTGAGGGATGAGTTAGTTTGTATGTAAGTTTGAATGGAGAAAAATTGGAGGAAGTAAAGAGTTTCAGATATCTGGGAGTGGACCTGGCTGTGAATGGAACCATGGAAGTGTTTCATAGGGTGAGGAAGGGGGCAAAAGTTCTGGATCGATGAAGACTGTTGAAAGAGAGTACCATCTCTTGGAGAGAAAAATTGGGCATGTTTGAAGGAATAGTCATTCCAACAGTATTATATGGTTGTGTGGCATGAGCTATAGATAGGGTTGTACGGAGGAGGGTGGATGTGTTGGAAATGAAAAGTTTGAGGACAATATGTGATGTGAGGTGGTTTGATTGAGTAAGTAATAAATGAAAGGGGAAGAGAAATGTGTGGTAATAAAAAAAGAGTGTGGTTGAGAGAGCAGAAGAGGGTGTGATGAAATGGTTTGGACATATGGAGAGAATGAGTGAGTAAAGGTTAACAAAGAGGATATATGTTTCAGAGGTGGAGGGAACAAGGAGAAGCGGGAGACCAAATTGGAGGGGGTAGGATGGAGTGAAAAAGATTTTAAGCAATTGGGGACTGAACATACAGGAGGGTGAGAGATGTGCAAGGGATAGAGTGAATTGGAACGATGTGGTATACTGGGGTCGACGTGCTATCAGTGGACTGTACCAGGGCTTGTGAAATGTTTGGGGTAAACCATGGAAAGGTCTGTGGGGCCTGGATATGGATAGGGAGCTGTGGTTTTGGGGCATTACATATGACAGCTAGAGACTGGGGGTGAATGAATGTGGCCTTTTTTGTCTGTTTTCCTGGCACTACCTCACTGAAGCTGGGGATAGCGATGCTGTTTCCTGTGGGGCAGGGTAGTGCCAGGAATGGATGAAGGCTAGCAAGTATGAATATGTACACGTGTATACATGTATATGTCTGTGTATGTGTATGTTAATGTATGTTTATCTGTATATGTTGATATGCATATCTTTGTATATGCACATGTATGGGCATTTATGTATATACATGTGTATATGGGTCACTCTCCATCTGTTTCCTAGTGTTACCTCCCTGATGCAAGAAACATCAATCAAGTATAATACTATATAATGATGATGTTAAGGTGATCTACTGGATAATTTATCAACCCTCAAGTCCATTTCCTTTGTCAGTTCTTGTAATCTATCTTTAGCAATTGATATACATAATCTGACTTTATTTCTTTGTGTCCTTTCTTTGTTATTGCATTTTGCTTGGGGGAATTTCTTCAGTCAAGTATGTAATTATCTGTTTGTACTACATGGGGAAGGAGTTTGTAACATTTTTGGGCCTCCCCTCTTGAATGTTTTCTTATCATACAATTTCTTTAATTTTTGTATATTGTTAACATTAGCTTTGTCTTAAGTCATTTTTTTCCATTCATCCTCCAATTTTACTCTGTAAGAGTACTTCCTCATAGTAGGTAGTAATTGGTAGACAGCCAGTGGCCAGGGGCATTATATTACCAGTACTTCCCATCTGCGTATCAGGCTGGTGAGTGACATCTGTTTAGTGAGCCACCACTTTAGTGGTTGTCAAGTTGCACTCCTCTGACCCAGGTAGCTGTCTTTTCTTTTTGCCTCATTAACATTTGTGAACAACAAACATACAATCTCTCCTTGTCATATGTGACACTTGACCACTTAACTCACGCAGCACATCCTTCATACCTTCAGATTTTCCCACTATGAGCACTGTGCATTATCCCTGCCTTTTGGCAAAATGGTAGGAGCAGTAGACAGAAGTAGTAGGTAGGAACATTTAGGCAGGATTATTAGGTAGAAGTAGTAGGTAGGAGCATTAGATAGAAGTAGTCATTAGGAACATTAGGTAGGTTCCCCTGCAAACACTGCAATAGACTTGCCTTCTGCCATTGGCTTGTTAAGGGTGAGGCATTGAAGGCTAAACAATGGCACTGAAGTTCTTTAGCTATGGGGACTGTTGCTGTGGCTGCCTCTTTGAGGAAGTTCTAATTGGAACAGGTGCCAGAGATACAGATAGACAGTACTTCCTCATATATTTTTAAAGAAATTTCATACTTAATTTCAAGGTTTGTCCTCAGGTTGTTTTATCCCAACGTCTCATGAAGAACTGTTCACTTAAAGGTTGTGATCAGATTACCCTTCTTTCTTTCTTCCAAGGTGGACATTTCAAGGCCAATAGGCTTTCTCTGTAAGCTAGCTGCCTTAATTTTGGTATCAACTTTGTTGCAGTCCTCTGGACCTTCTCTGTCAGCTCTTGTTTCTTTAGGTGCAGTGACCACACTTAAGAAGCCTTATGTATGATATGAGCAGCTAGCTGGACATGCTAAAGTCTCTTTTATTGGTTATAATAATCTTAACCAAATAATATTTCTCTCATGATTGTAAAATAATCTGGAAAGATAATCAATTATGATTTATTAAGTTCTTGTCAGTCATTAATGTTGATAGTGAAGACCTGCAGCTCTAAGACTGGGCTCTGTAAGATGCCATTTGTTATATTAGCTATTTTAAAAGACACCAAAATATCTTTTAGTCTATCCTGCTGAGCTAATTTTCAGTCTTAAGGAATTTTTGTAACACCTACCTCATAATACAGATTTTCTATCAGCCACCTTTGGGGAACAGTATCAGATGGTTATCCGTGTTAAGGAAGAAATTATGTACTTCTGTATTAAATGTTTAGATTGAACTTCATGGATAGATGATATAGAGAGTATCTTACTAAAGGAGACCTTACTTTCCTCATTAATGGTTCTCTTTACACAGAAATGATACTCTTCATTTCCATTTAACGTGTCAGACTTGCAATATTTTCTTGGCTTGTAGCAATTGATTTGAGCACTTAGGATACTTCTTTTTTCATTATTGATTATGATTCGAAGAGGAGAGCCTGATATATTTAAACCTTTTGGTGCATTTTTAAGATTATTACTTTTTCCTAGGAATTAAGAATGATTCATTACTACTTTAGGAAGAATATATATCAAATTTGCCAATCCTAATCGTGGGCTCTGTGGCGCAACAGTTGGCACCATAGACCTGGTGAGTCCTTAAAAAAGGTGCACATCTGCCCACAGTGATCACTAGCAGTTTACTGAGGCCTCCAGACAGCTCCAGTGACACATTCTTTGTTTAGGTTACCATCTATGGCCATCTAGTACAGCCTACAATGCATGCAGAATTCAGTTTGTGGTAGGAACATTCCTTGTGTAAGTTGACACCAGTGGTACCCAGCTACATAAGTATAGATTGACACCATCAGCCTTGAAAGGGTTTAAAGAAGTAAACTAACATATTGCATGTTTTGTGCATTGTTGTCAGGTTTGTGAAAAACTTGATTTGAAAAGCTTTTAAAGAAGAATTTGCAGCCACTCTTATCTCTCAATGAAGCTTATTCATGTGAAGATTAATGTAATGCATGTTGGTTGTAGTTATGCTTGTGGGTTAGTTTTAATTTATTAATGTAGCAATTAATTTTCAGCTTTACTGTGATTAACTCATTAATAATTTTGCTTGCTTCTTTAATAGAGCAATTTTGTTATCTAATATTGCTTGTTTCTTCAATAGAGCAATTTTTTTTATTTTCAGAGGTTTCTTACTGACTGTGTTATTTTTCGTTGCTTTGCTTTGCTTTGCCTCATGCATTTATTCATCAAGGTGAAATGTCATTTATTTGATGTTTCATCTCGTTTTGTATGTTTTACATTTTGTGGTATGTGCGTGTTTGTTTTTTGATGTGGGATACTAACCATCACTATTTTTGTGCTCTTAAGACTCTTCCTTATCAGGGCTTCAAATAGAAGAACTAGACAGCAACACTGCATCGGGTGGTGGCAGTGGCACACGCACCCCTCCAGGCATCAAACAAGAACCACCAGAGGATGCAACTGTTGTGCTCCCTAGACCACCATCTCTGTCTATCACTGCTTCTGATAGTTCTGGTAGTTTAACAGCTACTATCACCACGACTACACTCACAGTGCCCCAGCCACACCTCACGGTCACTGGTTTACATGGATCTGCTCAAATTGTAGCGGATGGGCTGTCGCCAAGAAAAAAGCCAAGGAAACAACAGCTGTGAGTGACATTGATTTTAGAGTCAATACACAACAGTAATGATTTTCTCATATTAAATTTACAGCAAATCCACTAAAAGAATGTGAAATTTTTCTGCTTGAACCTGTTATCTCGGACAATTTTCTACCTTGTTTCTGTGTAGTGGTTTAATTTTAACAACTTGGTACTTTTTACTTGTTTTTGAAACTCTTTCAAAAAAAAAGAAATTGGATTTAAGCTGCAACAAAAGGCAAAGAAAACTTAATTAGAAAGTTTCATTTTTTTGTTAGCATACAAGTTATAAAGAACTTTTCAGATTGTGGAACTAATACTTTTTCACTCATATATTTATCTGAGTAATGACAACTGATATATGTATGAAAGGCTTCGACAAAGGTCAGGAATGAGAGAATCTTTGTCCATGGCCATAGTTTGCTTGCAGTTTGTTAAGAGCCTCTTGTTTATACATTCAGCATCAAAAGTTTTCTGTGTAGTATGTGGTAATTCCACTCAAAAAGATCACAGACCTTGCCTGCCCAAACACTAAAGAAAAACTATAAGTCCCCTCCCTTCCCACACATTCTGTCTTCATTAAGGAGTTATTATGTGAACTGTTTTAATTAGACTTCTTTAGACTTTGCAAGTAGTATGCTTTTATGTCACATATATTGCATCCTTTGAATTAGGAAAATTGTTAAGACTTACGTGATTAGACATTTGAAATATCCTCTGGATTTTGTGGTTTTTGGAACAAAATTTCTCTGTATCTTCTATATCTTGTTCTTGAGGGGTTCAAGATTAGTTGTCTTTACAAAATGGATGTACTGTATTACATTATTTATATACTTACAGCATGGGTAATGAACTCCAGGAAGCCCGTTCTAGTGAGGATGATTTAGACCATCCACCACTCAAGAAAAACAAACGTGATTTGACAGAAGATAGTCATGGTTAGTTTTGTAAATAAATTCTTGCAGCAATAGAGGACTTGGCTTTTTTTGTTGATTAAATGTTTGGTGGGTAGTGGATGAAGTGGAGCCTGTTGCTTGCAACAGATTGTTAAAAAAAGAAATGTTTGCTCTGAAGCCCCTTATTTGACAACTCTTTTATCAAATTGCTCACATAGGTGTATGTGTGTTTGCATTTTTGTGTATATATGTATGTTGGTGTGCATAAGGCATGTGTGTGAGTAGGTAGAGAGGAAGGTGGTGGTTTACCAAATTTTGTTCTGTGCTGTCTGCTCGTTTGGTTCCTTCAGACTGAAATGCTCAAGTCAAGATGTACCTTGAGTTATAATAAGCTAGACTGTGCCATGTTGATGTATATCTCAGGCCTTTAGCACAAAAGGAAGAGGGGGAACATGTTGGAATTGAAGTGGTTGAGGACTGTAAGTGTATGAGGTGAGAGATATGACCATGTTGTTCTGAAAATGTGTGGACATATGGTGAAGATAAGCGAAGAGAGCCTGACTAAGAGGTTCTTCATTTCAGAATAAGTATGAGGAAGAGGAAGGGGAGACCAAGGATGAGATGGGAGAATTGAATGAATTAGGCTTGTGGTATCTGAGTAGAGCATTCAGGGGGATGAGAGGCATGCATGGGATAGGATGGATTGGATTGATGTTGTAAATGAGGGCAGTGTGCTGTGAACTGGCTGAAACTAGTCATATGAAGCAGTCAAGGCATACCATAAAATGGTTTGTGGTGCTATGATGTCAATAATAGGCTCTGGTTGTTGTACATTACACCCAAAAGCTGGAAAGTGGATGGGTACAGATGAGACCAATGTCTGTTATATCCTGCTACTACTTCGAAGGAGAAGCAGTCTGGTAGAAAAGGTATATGTATATTTTTCTTTTCTTTTATACTTTGTTCACAATTTATGCATTAGCAAGGTAGTTCCAGGCACAGACGAAGAAAAGGTCTCATTCATGTATATCCATTCTCAGCCATGTAATGCATCAAAACCACAGCACCTATCCATGACCAGGCCAGCAGACATTTCCATGGTTATCCCAGACTGCTTCATATGTCTTGGTTCAGGCAGTTGACACCGCATCACCAGGGCTTGGATGTGGATGGGGCATGTGGTTTTCGTGCATTAATCTTGACAACTAGGGAATGGATGTGAGCAAATGAGGCCATATCTTTGTCTGTACTTGACACTACCCTGCTAACCCAGAAAAGGGAGAACAAGAATGAAAAAAATCTTAATTATATTTATATTACATATTATATTATACATTTATGGATGGGGTTGTTAGGGAGGTGAATGCAAAGAGTTTTGGAAGGAGGGGCAAGTATGCAATCTGTTGTGGATGAGAGAGCTTGGGAAGTGAGTCAGTTGTTGTTCGCTGATGATACAGCGCTGGTGGCTGATTCAGGTGAGAAACTGCAGAAGCTGGTGACTGAGTTTGGCAAAGTGTGTGAAAGAAGAAAGCTGAGAGTAAATGTGAATAAGAGCAAGGTTATTATGTACAGTAGGGTTGAGGGACAAGTCAGTTGGGAGGTAAGTTTGAATGGAGAAAAACTGGAGGAAGTGAAGTGTTTTAGATATCTGGGAGTGGATTTGGCAGCAGATGGAACCATGGAAGCAGAAGTGAATCATAGGGTGGGGAAGGGGGCGAAAGTTCTGGGAATGTTGAAAAATGTGTGGAAGTCGAGAACGTTACCTTGGAGAGCAAAACTGGGTATGTTTGAAGCAATAGTGATTCCAACAATGTTGTATGGCTGCGGCGTAGGCTAGAGATAGAGATGTGCAGAGGAGGGTGGATGTGCTGGAAATGAGATGTTTGAGGACAATATGTGGTGTGAGGTGGTTTGATCGAGTAAGTAATGAAAGGGTAAGAGAGATGTGTGGTAATAAAAAGAATGTGGTTGAGAGAGCAGAAGAGGGTGTTTTGATATGGTTTGGTCACATGGAGAGAATGAGTGAGGAAAGATTGACAAAGAGGATATATGTGTCAGAGGTGGAGGGAACAAGTAGAAGTGGGAGACCAAAATGGAGGTGGAAAGATAGAGTGAAAAAGATTTTGAGTGATCGGGGCCTGAACATGCTGGAGGGTGAAAGGAGTGCAAGGAATAGAGTGAATTGGAACGATGTGGTATACCGGGGTGGACGTGCTGTCAATGGATTGAACCAGGGCATGTGAAGCGTCTGGGGTAAACCATGGAAAGTTTTGTGAGGCCTGGATGTGGAAAGGGAGCTGTGATTTCGGTGCATTATACATGACAGCTAGAGACTGAGTGTCAACGAAAATGGCCTTTGTTCTCTTTTCCTAGCACTACCCCATGCATAAGGGGGGTTTTCATTTCATGTCTAGTGGGGTGGCGACGGGAATGAATGAGGGCAGACAGTACGAATTATGTACATGTATATATATGTATATGTCTATGTGTGTATATATATACGTAAACGTTGAGATGTATAGGTATGTATATGTGCTGTGTGTGGACGTGTATGTATATACATGTGTATGTGGGTGGGTTGGGCCATTCTTTCGTATGTTTCCTTGCGTTACCTCACTAATGCGGAAGACAGCGACAAAGTATAATGAAAAATTGTTATACTTAGTCGCTGTCTCGCAAGTTAGGTAGCATAAGGAAACAGACGAAAGAATGGCCCAACCCACCCATATATACATGTATATACATAAATGCCCACACATGGACATACACATACCTATACATTTCAACGTATGCATACATTCACATATATACACTTGTACATATCCATGCTTGCTGCCTTCATCCATTCCTGTCCCCACCCTGCCACACATGAAATGGCACCCCCCCTCCCCCAGCACATGCACAAGGTAGCGCTAGGAGCTAGGAAAAGAAAACAAAGGCCTCTTTCGTTCACACTCAGTCTCTAGCTGTAACGTGTAATGCCCTGAAACCACAGCTCCCTTTCCATATCCAGGCCCCACTAAACTTTCCATGGTTTACCCCAGATGCTTCACATAGTCTGGTTCAATCCATTGATAGCACATCGACCCCGGTATACCACATCGTTCCAAATTCTTTCTATTCCTTGCACGCCTTTCACCCTCCTGTATGTTCAGGCCCTGATCGCTCAAAATCTTTTTCACTCGATCCTTCCACCTCCAGTTTGTTCTCCCTCTTCTCGTTTCCTCCACCTCTGACACATATATTCTCTTAGTCAATCTTTTCCTCACTCATTCTCTCCATGTGACCAAACCATTTCAATACACCCTCTTCTACTCTCTCAACCACACTCTTTATTACCACACATCTCTTACCCTTTCATTACTTAATCAAACCATCTCACACCACATATTGTCCTTAAACATTTCATTTCCCACACATCCACCCTCCTCTGCACAACCCTATCTATAGCCCATGCCTTGCAACCATCTAACATTGTTGGAACCACTGTTCCTTCAAACATGCCTATTTTTGCTTTCCAAGATAACGTTCTCGCCTTCCACACATTCTTCAACGCTCCTAGATCCTTCGCTCCCTCCCCCACCCTGTGACTCACTTCCACTTCCATGGTTCCATTGGCTGCTAACTCCACTCCCAGATATATAAAACACTTCACTTTTTTGTATGCAGATGCCATTTTCCACATTATCATGGTATTGCCAGGAACAGATGAAGAAATAGCTTTTTTTGCTCACATCTTGCATAACTTATTTATTTGTTTATTTTTTCATTCCACTTATATATGTACTTTTCCTCCAGATTTGGAAGGAAGTGATGATGAAGGTGGTGGTGGTTGGTCAGAACCGGGTGGGGGCAGCAGTGGTGGAAGTTGTGGTGGAGGAGGTGGGGGCAGTAATACCGTTAATACCACAGTGATACTTACCAACCGACCCACAATGTCTTTATTAAGTAGTTTTCGCCAGACCTGGAAACCTCGACATAACCACTTCGTTAGACACACAGATGTGAAACCAAAGGATGAGAAAAGATTGACAGTTAATGAGATTGCAAACCAGAAGATGGCTCTTCAGCGTGTTAATGGTTGGAAGGTAAGAAGTTTAGTAAAAGAATTGTTTGCTGCATTTAAGTGGATACAAATAATAAGATTTTATAGTATTTGATTATTATATTATATTTTATATTATTTTCATTGTATGTATGGCTCATGGTGAAGTGCCTGAGGATTGGCAGAATGAATGCATAGTGCCATTGTACAAAGGCAAAGGGTATAAAGGTGAGTGTTTAAATTACAGAGGTGTAAGTTTGTCGAGTATTCCTGGGAAATTATATGGGAGGGTATTTATTGAGAGGGTGAAGGCATGTATAGAGCATTAGATTGGAGAAGAGCATTGTTGTTTCAGAAGTGGAAGAGGATGTGTGGATCAGGTGTTGGTTTGGAAGAATGTATGTGAGAAATACTTGGAAAAGCAGATAGATTTGTATGTAGCATTTATGGACCTGGAGAAGGCATATGATAAGAGTTGATAGGGATGCTCTGTGTAGTTTATATTAAGTATTAAGAGTATATGGTGTGGGAGGCAAGTTGCTAGAAGCAATTGAAAGTTTTTATCGAGGATGTAAGGCATGTGTATGAATAGGAGGAGAGAAAAGTGATTGGTTCCCAGTGCATGGCAGTTTGCGGCAGGGGTGCGTGATGTCTCCATGGTTGTTTAATTTGTTTATGGATGGGGTTGTTAGTGAGGTATAATTTGTTTATGGATGGGGTTGTTAGTGAGGTGAATGCAAGAGTTTTGGAAAGGGGGGCAAGTATGCAGTCTGTTGTGGATGAAAGGGCTTGGGAAGTGAGTCAGTTGTTGTTCGCTTATAACACAGTGCTGATGGCTGATTCGGGTGAGAAACTGCAGAAGCTGGTGACTGAGTTTGGTAAAGTGTGTGAAAGAAGAAAGCTGAGAGTAAATGTGAATAAGAGCAAGGTTATTAGTTACAGTTGGGTAGAGGGACAAGTCAGTTGGGAGGTAAGTTTGAATGGAGAAAAACTGGAGGAAGTGAAGTGTTTTAGATATCTGGGAGTGGATTTGGCAGCAGATGGAACCATGGAAGCGGAAGTGAGTCACAAGGTGGGGGAGGGGGCGAAAGTTCTGTGAGTGTTGTAAAATGTGTGGAAGGCGAGAACAGTATTTTGGAAAGCAAAACTGGGTATGTTTGAAGGAATAATGGTTCCAACAGTGTTATGTGGTTGCGAGGCTTGGGCTGTAGATAGGGTTGTGTGGATGTGTTGGAAATGAGATGTTTGAGGACAATATGTGGTGTGAGGTGGTTTGATTGAGTAGGTAATGAAAGGGTAAGAGAGAGGTGTGGTAATAAAAACAGTGTAGTTGAGGGAGTAGAAGAGGGTGTTTGGTCACATGGAGAGAATGAGTGAGGAAAGATTGACAAAGAGGATATATGTGTCAGAGTTGGAGAGAAAGAGAAGTGGGAGACCAAATTGGAGGTGACCTTTGTTGTCTTTTCCTAGTAGTGCTACCTCGCGTGCGTGCAGGGGGAGGGGGTGTCAATTCACGTGTGGTGGGGTGGCGACAGGAATGAATAAAGGCAGCAAGTATGAATTATGTACATGTGTATATATGTATATGTCTGTGTATGTATATACATGTATACATTGAAATGTATAGGTATGTATATGTGCATGTGTGGATGTGTATGTATATACATGTGTATGTGGGTGGGTTGGGCCATTCTTTTGTCTGTTTCCTTGCATTACCTCGCTGATGCGGGAGACAGCGACAAAGTATAATAAAAAAAAAATGAAAAATAATCTCTGATATGTGAGGTCATGATCCTGATGATAATTTTGGTCTTATCTGAGGAGTATATTCTTATGGATTAAGGCTTAAGGATAACCTTATATATGGATAGTGATATTTAAGGTGATCTGTAATTTGTCAAAGTGATTATTAGGCACTAAGAATGACTTGTGTGCCAGGTTTTTCCTTTCCATGATTAAGTGCAATTATCCTGAAAATTTATCATAACATTCAAGATCTTTGTATATCATATATTTCACCTTAGATATTCAGGTTTTGAACAAGTATAGGATCTCCATATTAGTCACTATGATTAGAAACTAGTTATGATTATCCATACATTAGTCATCTTCCCATCAACCCATTTGTCTGTCAGTTTATCATAATATTAGGTTTCTGAGCATGTAACACATTTTGATTACACTTGAAATTTGAATGTTTTTGAAGGATTAGCATAAATCAAAGGTTGCTTTTGTTATGTTAGGTAGTAGGCTGCCAATGACCAGGGAGGTATATTAGTGACATCTGAGTAAGCCAGTACTTTGGTTGTCAAGTTGCACTCCTCTGACCCAGGTAGCTGTGTTCTTCCTCACTAACATGTGGAGTACTGGCATTCTGTCCACAAACATGCCATTTCTCCTTGTCATATTAATGCTTGACAACACTTAAATCATGCAGCTCTTTCTCTGTAACTCTAAATTTTGCTGTGGTGAGTACTATGTGCCAGCCATGCCTTTTGGCAAAGTGTTAGGAGCGGTAGATAGAAGTAGAAGGAAGGAAAATTTAGGCAGGATCATTTGGTAAAAATATTAGGTAGAAGTAGTAGTTAAGAGCACTTGATAGAAGTAGTCATTAGGAACACGAGGTAGGATCCTCTGCAAACACTGTGCTAGATTTGCCCTCTGCTGGTCGCCTGTTAAGGGTGAGGCACCATAGGATAAGAAGCGGCACTGGAGTTCTTTAGTTATGGGGACTCTTATTGCTGTTTCATATGATTTAGCTGCCTATCCTGGATATGATGGAGGAAAACCTTAAATAAAAAGGTGTTAGTGTGGGAGTCTGTATGGGAAGTGTTGCTATGATGTGGAACCATGTTGTTTGGCTGTGGTTTTCTATTAGCTGTCTTGCTTGTGTAGACAGGAAGTGCACTTTTAATAATTTCTTAAGGCCCTGCAAGTGAAGTTTAAGGGTACCCTGTAGTAATTGTTTTTCTGTCCACCCATCAGCTCATTCATCCAGCCATAAATTAGTGTCTTATGTTGAGGTGAAAAGATCAAAGGTCAAGTTCACTGCTGCACTTGTAAATTGTGTTTCTGCACTGTAACCACAATTCTGTTGGATTGATTTCATAAGACTTGGCATATGAATTTGTTTTAGGGCCAGGTGGGTCTCAAATGATTATTAGGTCAAAAGAATAAGGTCAGTTCCATACTTGTTTGACTTGATACTTTTGTGGTCATTATGTACCACCTAATTTACCACCACTTGTGCCATCATGTGTGCTGTCATTGTCATTGCCTTCACTATTCCCCTTGCCACCATTTCGTATATCATGTATGCAATCACCTGTAACTCCACCTCCAACATCACCCATGCCATCAACTTTACCTCTCCTGATTGTCCAAGAGCTTGGAGAGGCAATATAGGAATTAGGTAGGGATCTTTAAGACTTTTTTGGAGTGCCATATAAAAGTCAACTTTTCCATTTGTCTCTTCATTCACAGTTTAGTTCTCACGGGGTAAGTGCAGAGCCCTATTGATTTGTGGTTGAAAAGGACTAAGGTAAAGGTCGTCATTTAATTTTTGGTTTATATTGGATATTTTAAAGTTTCCATGCAGTAATTAACCGGGTGAATTTCATCAACTGATCATTTCTGTAGGGCAGGAAAGGCGCCTATGTTGATTTGGAGTCCAAAGATCATGGACACTGCACAATGTAAGATAAAACAAAAGTAATAAACATTTGCAAAAATGAGGCCCTTAATGATGGCTATCCATCATTGAAAATTCTAGTTGATTTTCTGGCACCACAATGCTCAAAAAAAAGTTCTTGAGGGAAGATATTGTTTTTCCACAATAAGTTTTAGGTATGAAAATACATGTTTTAACTACTTAAATACTTCTTTTTATAGATTGTTCATCTGTCTGGCCAAGTGGATGATTTAGTTGAACTGGAAACTGAAGTGGTTGATCGCCTGCACATGCTTCTGAGTTCATTAGAAAAACGAACCCATCCAAGAAAACCGTATAAGGTAAAATTAGATTTGTTAGTAGTGAAAGTCCTGCATAAGATACAATGTGGCAAGGAGTGGGTGGTATTGCAGTAAAATTTCTAAGGAAAGGGATAAGTGTGTGACTGATTTGTTAGCTAGGATTTTCCGAAGTATGTATGGATTATGGTTGGAAGCCTAAGTACTAATAGGATGTAAATGTATAAAGTGCCATTGTATAAAGGTATAGGGGATAAAGAAGAATGTTTGAATTACAGAGGTATAATTTTGTCAAGTGTACTTGGTAAGTTAGTATGGAAAAGTGGTGATTTAAAGGGTGGTGGCATGCACAGGTCATCAGATTGGGGTAGGAACACTGTGGTTTCAGGAGTGGAATTAGATATTTGCAATGAAAAATGTATGTGGGAATTACTTAAAGAAACAGAAAAATTGGTCTGGCACATGAATGGATGTGGAGAAAGCATATAATAGGGTTAATATAGATGCTTTGTGGAAGATTTTGCAAAAATATGGTTTGGAAGAATAGGTACAAGCAGTGTGGAGTTTAGGTGGTTGGTAGGCAGTCAACGACCAGTATCACGAGGGTTAGTGACGGCTGCATTGTGAGCCAACACTTCAGTGGTTGTCAGGTTGCATTCCTTTGACTCATCTTGCTATCTTTTCTTTCTACCTCACCCATACCTGGACTGCTGGCATTCTTTCCACAAACATACAATCTCTCCTTGTTACACTCAGGTCTTGACAACTCACACTACTCATTCCTCATGATACTAGATTTTCCTGCAGTGAGCTTTATGTGCTTGTCATGCATTTGTCAGAATGATTGGAGCAATAGATAGGAGTAGATAGGAACATTAGACAGGAGCATTAGGTAGAAGTAGTAGGTTGGAACTATGTAGAAGTGGCCTATGGGAATATGAAGTAGGAGCCTCAGGAAATGCCACTAGAGTTGCCCTCTGCATGGTCTCTTAATGGTGAGGCACTAAAAGGCCAAGAAGTGGCACTGGAGATCACCAGTAATGGAAACTTTTGCCTTGGCCACCCCAATTGAAAGAATTCCCACAGGAATGGGCGTTAGATGTAAAAATAGGTAGATAGATAGTAAGGCTTATGTATGAGTAGGCAGAGAAGAGGGTGAGTGGTTCTAGGTGAAGGTGGGTCCATGGCTGGAATGTTTGATGTCTCCATGTATGTTCAGATTGTTATGAATGCTGGGTTTTAGGGAGAGAGATAGGTATGCAGTCTGGCAGGGGTTGGGGTGCTTTCGAGGAGAGTTAGTTTTTGTTTGCTGACGACAGTGCTGGTGGTAGATTCAAATGAGAAATGCTGAAATTAGTGTCCAGGTTTGGGAGAATGTGTGCTTGTGAAAGGAGAAAGTTTAAAGTAAATGTAAAGGAAAGCAAAGGTTTAACAGTAGAGAGAGACAGGTTAGTTGAGGTGTGGGTTTGAATAGAGAAAATTTGGGAAAAATGAAGTGTTTTATGTAGCTAGGAGCAAGCCTGGCAGAGAATGGGAGCAGAGGTGAGTCATTGGATGGATGAAGGGGCAAGGTCCTGGGAACTTTGAGGAATTTGCAGAGAGGTCACTATCTGTAAGGCACAGATGGTCAGGTTTGAAGTTGTAATGGTCTCAGTGATGTTGAATGGATGCTCACCTTGAGCTGTAGATCAAAATGTACATAGGAATGCTGGAAATGAGGTAAGAAATGATAGGGTAGGAGAGAGGTGTGGTGGCAAGAAGAGTATGTGCGAGGAAGCTGAAGAGAAAGAGATGCAATGGTTTGGACATGTTGAGAGAATGAGTGAGGGGAGATTGACAGAGGGGATGTATGATTCAGAAGTGAAGGGGACACCGAATTGGAGATGAAAGGACAAGATTGGAAAAAGTTTTGAATGCTTGTGACCTAAACATGTAGCTTGGAACCTAAACATGTAGGAGGGTGTTAGGCATTCATGTAACTGGGTGAATTGGAGCGATTTAGTATACAGGAAATTATGTGCTATTGTTGGATTGAACCAGGGCATATGAAGCGGCTGGGGAACCATGGAGAGGTACATGGAGCCTGGTTGTGGATAGTGGGCTGTGGTTTCAGTGCATTTCACATGACAAGAAGGGAATTGATATAAGTGAATGAGGCCAGTTCTTTGTCACTTCAAGGCACTTCCTTCCTAACAGTGGAAGTGGCAAACAATCCCCTTCTCCTCCCTCCCGTACATTTTTGCCATTTCCTGTAGTAGTGAGATATCATCTGAAGGAGACGAAGAAATGTCCTCATTCACTCACATCCACACACTGGCTGTTTCAAGCCTGCTGTCCAGAACCAGAGATCACAGACCTTTCTATGGTGTCCCTTGACCACTTCATATTCCCAGGTTCAGGTCTTTGATAGTATGTCATTCCCTGTGTTTATAAATGACTTGCACCCACATGACAATGTTGGGACAACTGTACCAACAAACATAGCCATCTTTGCCCTCAAAGATAGTGACCTCTCTCTCCACACACTCGTCAATGCATCCAGGACCTTTGCCGCTTCACCCATCCTATGATTCACTTCAGCTCCCATAGCTCCATCCACTGCAAAGTCATGTGCACTTCCAGATATTTAAAACACAACTTTTCCTCCAGGTTCTCTCTTTCAAACTCGTGCTCAAACCAAACCTGCCTTTCTTCACTAAACCTCATTACTGCAATATATGTCAGCAGTAAGGTTCTTCATTGTACTGCTACCCAGCTGAGGAAACATTATTTCTCTAAAATGATGCTGTAAGGTGATTGTAGCTGAAGATATATTTTTATGAGAGATTTTTGTCAGTAATGAGAGTTGTTTAATGACACTTATATTTATATATCTTATCCTCTCTTCTGAGATTTTTGTCAGTTATGAGATTTGTGTAATGACACATATTTATATATCTTATCCTTTCTTCTGAGATTTTTGTCAGGAAGAGTTGTTTAGTGACACATATTTATATATCTTATCCTCTCTTCTGAATTCAGCATTGCCAATGATGACCTCACTTGGTATTATATTTATTTGGTGTTAATCTTTGTAGCTATTTGTTAGGAGAAAGATTTTAGACATACTTTTTTCTTGTATATTATCCATTTCATATGTAATTTTGATATCTGGAAATATCAAATTATTTGGTTATGATGCTCAAGTTTTATTATACCACTCGACAAATTATCATGAAATAAAGTAATCTGTGAGACTTTAGTACTCCGTAACTTTGCCATGTTAGGATCAGCTATTAGTGTAATTGTCAGTGGACTGAACCAGGGCACTTGAAGCATCTGGGGTAAACCATGGAAAGGTCTGTGGGGCCTAGATGTGGATAGGAAGCTAGAGATTGAGTGTGAATGAATGTGGCCTCTTTTGTTGCTGGAGTGGGGGGTAGCAACAGGAATGATGAAGGCAAGCAAGTATGAATATGTACATGTGTTTATATGATTATGTATGTGTATGTGTTGATATGTATATGTGCATGTATGGGCAGGGGGCCAAGTGAGGATATTCCCTGTAAGGCTCAGTCCTCTGTTCTTAATGCTACCTCACTAACATGGGAATGGTGAATATGTATGAAAGGAAAGGTGTGTAGGTGTGTGTCTGTATATGAGTGGTTGGGCCATTCTTCGTCTGTTTCCTGGTGCTACCTCGCTGACACGGGAAACAGCAATTAAGTATGATGATGCAGAAGAGGGTATGTTGAAGTGGTTTGGGTACATGGAGAGAATGGGTGAGGAAAGATTGACAAAGAGGATATATGTGTCAAGGGTGAAGGGAAGAAGGAGAAGCGGGAGACTAAATTGAAGGTGGAAGGATGGAGTGAAAAAGATTTTGAGTAATCGGGGCTCAAACATACAGGAGGGTGAAAGGTGTGCAAGGAATAGAATGAATTGGAACAATGTGGTATACTGGGGTCAACTTACTCTCAATGGATTGAACCAGGGCACGTGAAGCATCTGGAGTAAACATGGAACGGTCTGTGGGGCATGGATATGGAAAGGGAGCTGTGGTTTCGGTGCATTACACATGACAGCTAGAGACTGAGTGTGAACAAATGTGGCTTTTTTTGTCTGTTTCTGGCACTACCTATGTGCAGGGGGGTTATGCTATTTTATGTGTGGCAGGGTGGTGACGGGAATGGATGAAGGCAGCAAGTATGAATATGTATATGTGTATATATGTATATGTCTGTCCGTGTATACGTTGAAATGTACATGTATGTATATGTGCATGTATGGGTGTTTTATGTATATGCATGTGCACATGAGTGGGTTAGGCCATTCCTCATCTATTTCCTTGCGCCACCTCACTAACACAGGAGAAGGTGATTAAGTATAATAAAAAGAAAATATAATAGATAATATACATGTGTGTACATGGGTGGGTTGGGCCATTCTTTCTTCTGTTTCCTTGCGCTACCTCACTAATGTGGGAGACAGCAACAAAATATAATAAAAAAAGAATAAGTATAATAAATAATATACATAAGAGAGACTGAGTGTGAATGAATAGGGCCTTTGTTGTCTTTTCCTAGCGCTACTTCACACACATGAGGGGGGAGGGGGATGTTATTCCATGTGTGGCGAGGTGGTGATGGGAATAAATAAAGGCAGACAGTATGAATTATGTACATGTGTATATATGTATATGTCTGTGTGTGTGTATATATATGTGACATTGAGATGTATAGGTATGTATATTTGCATGTGTGGGCGTGTATGTATATACATGTGTATGGGGGTGGATTGGGACATTTCTTTCGTCTGTTTCCTTGCGCTACCTCGCAAACGCGTGAAACAGTGACAAAGCAAAATAAATATATAAATATAAGAGAGATGTGTGGTAATAGAAAAGTGGTTGAGAGAGCAGAAGAGGGTGTTTTGAAATGGTTTGGTCACATGGAGAGAATGAGTGAGGAAAGATTGACAAAGAGGATGTGTGTGTCAGAGGTGGAGGGAACGAGGAGAAGTGGGAGACCAAATTGGAGGTGGAAAGATGGAGTGAAAAAGATTTTGAGTGATCGGGGCCTGAACATGCAGGAGGGTGAAAGGTGTGCAAGGAATAGAGTGAATTGGAACGATGTGGTATACCGGGGTTGACGTGCTGTCAATGGATTGAACCAGGGCATGTGAAGCGTCTGGGGTAAACCATGGAAAGTTCTGTGGGGTGTGGATGTGGAAAGGGAGCTGTGGTTTCGGTGCATTATTACATGACAGCTAGAGACTGAAAGTGAACGAAAGGGGCCCTTGTTGTCTTTTCCTAGCGCTACCTCGCACACATGCGGGGGGAGGGGGTTGTTATTCCATGTGTGGCGAGGTGGCGATGGGAATGAATAAAGTATGAATGATGTACATGTGTATATATGTATATGTCTGTGTATGTATATATACATGGAGGTAAGTTTGAATGGAGAAAAACTGGAGGAATTGAAGTGTATTAGGTATCTGGGAGTGGATTTGGCAGCGGATGGAACCATGGAAGCGGAAGTGAATCATTGGGTGGGGGAGGGGGCAAAAGTTCTGGTTGCGTTGAAGGATGTGTGGAAGTCGAGAACATTATCTTGGAAAGCAAAAATGAGTATGTTTGAAGGAATAGTGGTTCCAACAATGTTATATTGTTGCGAGGCATGGGCTATAGATAGAGTTGTGCAGAGGAGGGTAGATGTGCTAGAAATGAGATGTTTGAGGACAAAATGTGGTGTGAGGCGGTTTGATCGAGTAAGTAATAATAGGGTAAGAGAGATGTGTGGTTGCGAGACCAGAAGATGTTGTTTTGAAATGGTTTGGTCACATGGAGAGAATGAGTGAGGAAAGATTGACAAAGAGGATATATGTGTCAGAGGTGGAGGGAACGAGGAGAAGTGGGAGACCAAATTGGAAGTGGAAAGATGGAGTGAGAAAGATTTTAAGTGATTGGGACCTGAACATGCAGGAGGGTGAAAGGCATGCAAGGAATAGAGTGAATTGGAACGATGTGGTATACCGGGGTGGACGTGCTGTCAATGGATTGAACCAGGGTATGTGAAGCGCCTGGGGTAAACCATGGAAAGTGCTGTGGGGCCTGGATGTGGAAAGGGAGCCGTGGTTTCAGTGCATTATACATGACAGCTAGAGACTGAGTATGAACGAATGTGGCCTTTTTTGTCTTTTCCTAGCACTACCTCGCGCAAATGCGGGGGGAGGGGGTTGTTATTTCATGTGTGGCGGGGTGGCGATGGGAATGAATAAAGGCAGACTATGAATTTTGTACATGTGTATATGTATATGTCTGTGTGTGTATATATATGTATATGTTGAGATGTATAGGTATGTATATTTGCGTGTGTTTACGTGTATGTATATACATGTGTATGTGGATGGGTTGGGCCATTCTTTCGTCTGTTTCCTTGCACTGCCTCGCTAATGCGGGAGACAGCGGCAAAGTAAAATAAAACAATAAATAATGTTTATATTTGTTGAAATGTATAGGTATATGTGCATGTGTGGACGTGTATGTATATACATGTGTATGTGGGTGGGTTGGGCCATTCTTTCATCTGTTTCCTTGCACTACCTCGCTAATGTGGGAGATAGCAACAAAGTATAATAAATGTATAAATAATGTGAATAATGATTAATACAGTATAGTCTGCTTCTTTCCTGTCACATTTTTATTGAATTTAAGTTTACTTATGATTTATTGTTTCATATATATTTCAGGACTTTGAAAAAGATGTGAACCGATTATCAGAGTTGGTGAAAGCTAATATTCAGCGATCAAAAATAATTAAGGACCAAATGACAGAAGCAAGATCACAAATGAACAAATTGTTTGATCATAAGGGTAAGATTATTGATATTATGACAAAATATAGCAGTAAACGGAGTGTTCGAAAGAAAGAAAAAAGCTGAATTTCTATTGACCTGGTTTCAGAAGCATATTACTCTATTGAAGAATTTTGTGTCCTGTTCATGAGAGTTCTTATCAAGCTCAAATGAAAGATTTTTGTGTATTGAGTTACCTGAGTAAGACTTAAGTATTCAAAATTATGATCAGATTGACAGCCAGTTGCCAATTTTCTAACATAATTCATCTTGTGTTATAGATTCATCTGCCATATTTAGATTGAAACCTCACTTTCAGATATGTATACCCCCTTTTTTTTTCAAATCTGCCTTGAATAAATAAGTTTATTTATGTATTCTCTGTAATATGCCAAAAATCTTCAAAATATTTAAAAACCAACAGACTGTATTACACTATATTCCATTCTACAATACTTTACTGTTTTCTTTAACTGCCTTCATATTTACTTAGGATGGATCAAGTGCTTACACCCCCCACGGTTCACTGTCATGCATCCTCATCTAATGTCTAGTGTCAGAGTGAATATGGGCTTCTAAATTTTTGAACTTGTAGACTTGTACACTTTAAAGGAGATTTAGTTCTCCATTCACACCATCTGTACACATCACCTTCTTTGCGTATGATAAAAATGCCTTCCTTTGCCTCTTCATTTGGAATACCTGTAAAATAGTTATTTACTGAAATTTTGCAGATATTAAAGTTTTTTAGTCTACATCTTTTTGTATCTTCAGCCATGAAAAATATTCTAGCTGTATTAAGGAAACATCCAAGCTTAATGATGTTCCAATTTTTTTACACGTGTACTTTAGAAAATCTAGGTTTTTCATCCTTGCTCTACAATTTTTATATGCATACTCTGCTCTTAACTTTTTCCTGTTCTCTTGAAGCCACCTCAGCACCTCCAGTTCTTTGCCCCAGGGTAAGTACTCTCAAGTTTAGTTTTCCATTTATCATCACTTAAAAATAACTTAACAATCCAAAACAACTTCCTCAGTCAGGCTGTAAATGCACATTTCCATCAGAAACAAGAATGTTGTTTTAACATATGATTTCTGCATCCTCCTCCTACATATTATCAGGATGACCTGTGAATCAAATAACAGCACTGTACTATACAATGATTAGTGGTTTCAGGTATTTACCACTGTCGTTAAGCATTGCAGCAGGTTCACCCGACTACACTCACAGATCCCACTCAGGTTCAGCATTGGTTCACAGTTGCCCCATCTATTAAAACATGAAACTCTCATGGCAGTGTGACACATTTTTCTGTCTGTAATTGCACCAAATAAAGTTTGTTGTGCTTTTTTTTAACTTCATTATAATTGCATAAACCTTATGTACATATATATATACATATATTGCCTGAGGATTGGCGGAATGCATGCGTAGTGCTGTTGTTTAAAGGCAAAGGGGATAAAGGTGAGTGTTCAAATTACAGAGGTATAAGTTTGTTGAGTATTCCTGGGAGAGTATTGATTGATGCCGCAAACCGACATTCACTTTCCTCTCTTCCTACTCGTACACATGCCTTACATCCTTGATGAAAACTTTTCACTGCTTCTTGCAACTTACCTCCCACACCATATACTCTTAATACCTTCCACAAAGCATCCCTATCAACTCTTATCATATGCCTTCTCCAGATCCATAAATGCTACATACAAATCCATCTGTTTTTCTAAGTACTCCTCACATACATTCTTCAAAGCAAACACCTGATCCACACATCCTCAACCACTTCTGAAACCACACTGTTCTTCCCTAATATGATGCTCTGTACATGCCTTTACCCTCTCAATCCATACCCTCCCATATGATTTCCCAGGAATATACTCAACAAACTTATACCTCTGTAATCTGAACACTCACCTTTATCCCCTTTGCCTTTGTGCAATGGCACTGTGCATGCATTCAGCTAAACCTCAGGCATTTCACCATGAACCGTACATACATACATTATATATATTTTTCTTTCTTTTAAACTATTAGCCATTTCCCGCGTTAGGGAGGTAGCGTTAAGAACAGAGGACTGGGCCTTTTTTTGGAATATCCTCACCTGGCCCCCTCTGTTCCTTCTTTTGGAAAATTAAAAAAAAAAAAACGAGAGGGGAGGATTTCCAGCCCCCCGCTCCCTCCCCTTTTAGTCGCCTTCTACGACACGCAGGGAATACGTGGGAAGTATTCTTAATCCCCTATCCCCAAGGATAACATTATATATATATATATATATTTCTTTCTTCTTTCAAACTATTCGCCATTTCCCGCATTAGCGAGGTAGCGTTAAGAACAGAGGACTGGGCCTTGAGGGAATACCCTCACCTGGCCCAATTCTCTGTTCCTTCTTTTGGAAAATTAAAAAAAAAAAAAAAATATATATATATATATATATATATATATATTTTTTTTTTTTTTTTTTTTTTTTTGCTGTCTCCCGCGTTTGCGAGGTAGCGCAAGGAAACAGACGAAAGAAATGGTCCAACCCACCCCAATACACATGTATATACATACGTCCACACATGCAAATATACATACCTACACAGCTTTCCATGGTTTACCCCAGACGCTTCACATGCCGTGATTCAATCCATTGACAGCTCGTCCACCCTGGTATACCACATCGTTCCAATTCACTCTATTCCTTGCACGCCTTTCACCCTCCTGTATGTTCAGGTCCCGATCAGTCAAAATCTTTTTCACTCCATCTTTCCACCTCCAATTTGGTCTCCCACTTCTCCTCATTCTCTCCAAGTGACCAAACCATTTCAAAACACCCTCTTCTGCTCTCTCAACCACACTCTTTTTATTACCACACATCTCCCTTACCCTATTATTACTTACTCGATCAAACCACCTCACACCACATATTGTCCTCAAACATCTCATTTCCAGCACATCCACCCTCCTCCGCAGAACTCTCTCTATAGCCCACGCCTTGCAACCATATAACATTGTTGAATCCACTATTCCTTCAAACATGTCCATTTTTGCT
>NC_092259.1:8136278-8146278 GCF_036320965.1 Panulirus ornatus | reverse complement strand
GCCTTACCTCGGCGCCAGAAGGAGTAGGCGTCCTCCGATGCTGCGCACGAACTCCATACACTCAAGACATATTTCCCCCCCCCCTTTTTTTTTCCAAAGTAGATTTGAGTCATCTTTCGCGAGATTAGATTTTCATGCTCCGGACGGTGGCGATTTTCTGCATAATTCTGCGACCTGCTCTTGTACCTCCGGAGACACTTGGTCTCGTCGGCCAAATCTGGACTATATTTCCAGTCGATCGTTCATTCTGAGGGGGAAGGAAGGGGGGCGAGGGGGAGACGCTCCGCGCAATACTGGAGTATTTCCCCTCTCTCATCCAATCTGATTAAACGAAAACTTGTGATACTCTCAGACGCGAACTTCCTCGCCTGGATCGAGACGCGTGAGGTCACACTCCAAGGTGTCTTGCTTCTCCCAACATCAGGCCCTTTTTTAAGGGGCGTCCGTGAGGTAAGGGGCCTCCCACGGATCACTCCAACAACTTCATTTACAAGAAATGCCTCAACTTCTAAAATCCAGACGTGGAGAGGCTCGCAGCAACCTGACGAAGCAGGTACCCGAAGAGCGGCTGTGGGAACCTTGGGCCCCGAGTGTGTGTGTATCGTACCTATACATACCCATACAACAGCTGTCACGCAACCTCTCCACCTGCCATTCATGGGAATCGCATCAAGAGCCTACCCTGGAACTCGTCTCATCCAACGGCTCCCGAAGAATCAGCATAGTCTTGGCGGAGGAGTCGTTCGCACAATGAATCGCGTCCGCACGCGCGCTCAACTCTCTTACTCGCCTCGGCCATACGTTCAAGCAAGCGGTTCTTGCTACTCACTAGCTAACTGTTCCTGCCGATGGTGGCGTTCCTCCTTCCTCAGCGGACACTCATCCCACGTTCTGAGAATGGCCCAGCAGGTCTGCAGGTTTCCCCCCCTCGGTCGCAGGCCGCGCGTTAATTCCCTCCCTGGCATGTTGGTCGCTTCCTTTCATCATACTTACTTATTCCTGACAACTGAGCAAGTTCCTCGGCCAAAGTTTTTAAGCTCGTCTCTCCTAAACCCCCCCACCACCTCCTCCTCCTCCTCACATTTTCCCCCGTGATTACATCCCCCAGCCGACAGTGTCAGCCTCATTTTCCTAATTACGCCATTCTGGTCTCTTCGGGTACCCTGAACCTGGTATCACACGTCCAGTTTTTACGAGAGCGACATTTTACATGCTTTAAACATGAAAAAAAAAGGAGAGAGAGAGAGAAAAAAAAAAAAGAGACAGGGGTCTCGAACTCTTTCCCACTTATAGCCACATTTGTTGCTTCAGCGCCTCTGCGCATTTCATTCGTCATAAGACTGCTTTTTTTTTACCCCCCTCCTCTCGTTGTTGTTGTTCTTCGCGAACTACAAAGGCATATTTGCAATGTACAAAGGGACATAGAGAGTGCTGATATTTCTTACCTGTAAATTCCACGATTCTTCATTTTCCGAGACAATACTGATGTATGACCACAACACAGATACAACACTCTTGCGATTTACGTCTATCTATCTACCACACCACACTACACTCTTGTCATCATTATCTATCTATCTATCTATCTACCATACTATATTCTTGTGATCTTCATCTATCTATCTATCTACCATACTACACTCTTGTCACCTTTATCTTCTACCATACTATATTCTTGTGGTGTCCATCTATCCATCTATCTATCAATCAACTCTACCCCCAGTTTTCGTTGGGCGAACGAGGTGTAGGCAGGCTCTGAAAACCTCACTATACACTTAACATTTTGACGACAAGCACTGAAATCCAGTTCTTATCATACACAACCCCGACTTAACGCAACAACCCCAAGCGAACCTCAGCATGACCAAAACGTGGTCAGCGGTTGTGTTACGCAGGGGAGCGTCTCAGTGAAGCTTGCGTATGAGGAGGCTTCAGGGCCAAAATGCCAGCACCCTTATCGTGCAGCTTAACACACAGCTTCATAGCCAACCACAGAAGTCCTAAGCTTAATAAATCCATCTCGCCTCAGTGAAGCTTGCGTATGGCACCCTTAACGAGAAACTTAATGCACGGCTTCGTAACCAACCACAGAAATCCCAAGCTTAATAAATCCATCTCGCCTCTGTGAAGCTTGCGTATGGCACCCTTAACTTGAAGCTTAACCCTTAGCTTCGTCACCAGCAACAGAAATCCCAAGCTTTTGATCCATCCCGCCAGCACAAACTTCGTTGGACACCCAAATGATTTCCAGACTATGGACCAATTCAGGAAAACGTCCCTGCCCACAAACCAGTGTCGCTCAGGATGTTTAGAATCAGCCACTCCCCCATCTTCCAACCGACCCCTTACAATACATCAGGACAACGCAAGGGGTTAACTCGGAGTTCTTGAATGGGGTGATGTCTGACGGGTGCTGCCTTCAATATGCAATTACCTGTACTGGATAATACGCTAATCCATCTTGGGCGGACGTCATCATAAATCTTAACCACCCCCCACGCCCACCACCACGCACATGGCTCCTAAATCAAATCCATCATTAACCAGTCAATGACCCACACACTTCCCCCCCTAACAAAAAAAAAAAGAGACAAAACACTCGTTTAATATCAAACCCAACCCGCGCACATTTTCTCTGGTCACATTTTCTGTTCACTTTTCTATCGGGGACTATAAACTTCGAATCGTACTAGACTCAGGGATAGCTGTCGTATTTCTTCATGGCTTTGGATACCCTCATTACTCAGGGGGGGGGGGGGGGGGGGGGGGGGGGGGGGGGGGGGAAGGCTGGTCGTTTCTAACAAATTTCACCAAGTACAGTGCGTACAGTGGGTATGGTACAGTGTGTGGAGCAAGTACAGTGCGTACAGTGGGTATGGTACAGTGTGTGGAGCAAGTACAGTGCGTACAGTGGGTATGGTACAGTGTGTGGAGCAAGTACAGTGCGTACAGTGGGTATGGTACAGTGTGTGGAGCAAGTACAGTGCGTACAGTGGGTATGGTACAGTGTGTGGAGCAAGTACAGTGCGTACAGTGGGTATGGTACAGTGTGTGGAGCAAGTACAGTGCGTACAGTGGGTATGGTACAGTGTGTGGAGCAAGTACAGTGCGTACAGTGGGTATGGTACAGTGTGTGGAGCAAGTACAGTGCGTACAGTGGGTATGGTACAGTGTGTGGAGCAAGTACAGTGCGTACAGTGGGTATGGTACAGTGTGTGGAGCAAGTACAGTGCGTACAGTGGGTATGGTACAGTGTGTGGAGCAAGTACAGTGCGTACAGTGGGTATGGTACAGTGTGTGGAGCAAGTACAGTGCGTACAGTGGGTATGGTACAGTGTGTGGAGCAAGTACAGTGCGTACAGTGGGTATGGTACAGTGTGTGGAGCAAGTACAGTGCGTACAGTGGGTATGGTACAGTGTGTGGAGCAAGTACAGTGCGTACAGTGGGTATGGTACAGTGTGTGGAGCAAGTACAGTGCGTACAGTGGGTATGGTACAGTGTGTGGAGCAAGTACAGTGCGTACAGTGGGTATGGTACAGTGTGTGGAGCAAGTACAGTGCGTACAGTGGGTATGGTACAGTGTGTGGAGCAAGTACAGTGCGTACAGTGGGTATGGTACAGTGTGTGGAGCAAGTACAGTGCGTACAGTGGGTATGGTACAGTGTGTGGAGCAAGTACAGTGCGTACAGTGGGTATGGTACAGTGTGTGGAGCAAGTACAGTGCGTACAGTGGGTATGGTACAGTGTGTGGAGCAAGTACAGTGCGTACAGTGGGTATGGTACAGTGTGTGGAGCAAGTACAGTGCGTACAGTGGGTATGGTACAGTGTGTGGAGCAAGTACAGTGCGTACAGTGGGTATGGTACAGTGTGTGGAGCAAGTACAGTGCGTACAGTGGGTATGGTACAGTGTGTGGAGCAAGTACAGTGCGTACAGTGGGTATGGTACAGTGTGTGGAGCAAGTACAGTGCGTACAGTGGGTATGGTACAGTGTGTGGAGCAAGTACAGTGCGTACAGTGGGTATGGTACAGTGTGTGGAGCAAGTACAGTGCGTACAGTGGGTATGGTACAGTGTGTGGAGCAAGTACAGTGCGTACAGTGGGTATGGTACAGTGTGTGGAGCAAGTACAGTGCGTACAGTGGGTATGGTACAGTGTGTGGAGCAAGTACAGTGCGTACAGTGGGTATGGTACAGTGTGTGGAGCAAGTACAGTGCGTACAGTGGGTATGGTACAGTGTGTGGAGCAAGTACAGTGCGTACAGTGGGTATGGTACAGTGTGTGGAGCAAGTACAGTGCGTACAGTGGGTATGGTACAGTGTGTGGAGCAAGTACAGTGCGTACAGTGGGTATGGTACAGTGTGTGGAGCAAGTACAGTGCGTACAGTGGGTATGGTACAGTGTGTGGAGCAAGTACAGTGCGTACAGTGGGTATGGTACAGTGTGTGGAGCAAGTACAGTGCGTACAGTGGGTATGGTACAGTGTGTGGAGCAAGTACAGTGCGTACAGTGGGTATGGTACAGTGTGTGGAGCAAGTACAGTGCGTACAGTGGGTATGGTACAGTGTGTGGAGCAAGTACAGTGCGTACAGTGGGTATGGTACAGTGTGTGGAGCAAGTACAGTGCGTACAGTGGGTATGGTACAGTGTGTGGAGCAAGTACAGTGCGTACAGTGGGTATGGTACAGTGTGTGGAGCAAGTACAGTGCGTACAGTGGGTATGGTACAGTGTGTGGAGCAAGTACAGTGCGTACAGTGGGTATGGTACAGTGTGTGGAGCAAGTACAGTGCGTACAGTGGGTATGGTACAGTGTGTGGAGCAAGTACAGTGCGTACAGTGGGTATGGTACAGTGTGTGGAGCAAGTACAGTGCGTACAGTGGGTATGGTACAGTGTGTGGAGCAAGTACAGTGCGTACAGTGGGTATGGTACAGTGTGTGGAGCAAGTACAGTGCGTACAGTGGGTATGGTACAGTGTGTGGAGCAAGTACAGTGCGTACAGTGGGTATGGTACAGTGTGTGGAGCAAGTACAGTGCGTACAGTGGGTATGGTACAGTGTGTGGAGCAAGTACAGTGCGTACAGTGGGTATGGTACAGTGTGTGGAGCAAGTACAGTGCGTACAGTGGGTATGGTACAGTGTGTGGAGCAAGTACAGTGCGTACAGTGGGTATGGTACAGTGTGTGGAGCAAGTACAGTGCGTACAGTGGGTACGGTACAGTGTGTGGAGCAAGTACAGTGCGTACAGTGGGTATGGTACAGTGTGTGGAGCAAGTACAGTGCGTACAGTGGGTATGGTACAGTGTGTGGAGCAAGTACAGTGCGTACAGTGGGTATGGTACAGTGTGTGGAGCAAGTACAGTGCGTACAGTGGGTACGGTACAGTGTGTGGAGCAAGTACAGTGCGTACAGTGGGTATGGTACAGTGTGTGGAGCAAGTACAGTGCGTACAGTGGGTATGGTACAGTGTGTGGAGCAAGCACAGTGCGTACAATGGGTAGAGTACAGAGTCTTTCAGATGGAAAAGTCTAATTCTAAAACGCTACGGAGTTTATGCTCCTGGTGACTATATGATGAAGTAGCGTTCTATGGAATTACGTACACGGGAAAGGTTGCTCTTCGATCAGGTTCATCGAAGTACACAAAGAAGGTGAAGAAAACAAGGGACGCGTGGTTCGCATGGGTCTCTTTCTTCTTACCTTTCTGGTCGATGGTTCATTTCATCTCTGGCCATTTCCAGATACATATATACGGACTGGATGAACAATTGAGACCTTAGTCGGTATTCATATCATCCTCGAAGACCAGGCTAGATATAAATGTGTCTTCTCCCTCAAAGCGTTAGGAACGCATGACAGAAATATGGGTCGTCACATCTGATTCCCCGTCCTTGGTAGAAATCACAACTGACATCATCTCAACTAAATCGTCAACGTCCCAAGACAAAGCGAATTAAAAGGCAAACACACAAGAGCGTTGAACTATACGACTAGAGCTTTGAAAAGGAAGAAAAAAATGAATAGAAATTGCAGCCAGTCGTCTGGGACATATAAATCAAAACAGTATGGCGGGAGTTGAATAACCCCGCCCCCCACTCACTACCTTAACTACAGTTACCTCGAAATCATTTGGCGTCCAGTGGCTTCCCTCGGGCCCCAAGGAGGGGGTGGGGGGGAAGAGCATCGCTGAGGGAGGCACTAGGGAGGAGACGAGTGGAAGGGCGGCGGCGAGGAGGAGGGTGAAGGAGGAACCCAGGTTACAACGTCGGGTATACATTCCCAGAATCCTCGAGGATGGAGAGATGGATCCGCGTCTCCCGGGGGGGAGGGAAGAAACACCAAGATGCTGGCGTCGCTTGGGGGTGAGGGAGGGGAAGGGCGAGATGGGAGCGGAGGGCTGCCAACGTCAGTTGCAGGTCAGGTGTGTGTGATACGGTTCGAAGGGCGTGTGTCAAAGATCAGATATCACAGGGATGAGGGAGGGAGTCACGAAGGTCAGTGGCGACGAGAAGCTGGGGGTCGAAGGTCACGGATCGGCAAGGTCAACAGTCATGAAGAACCAAGGTCAAATATGCCACATCGTCAAAGATCACTGGGTTAGGAAGTCATCTATGTCACGGGGTCATGAATACCACGAGGTCACAAGGTCACAGGTCACTAAGGTGTGAAGTCAAGGGGGTGAAAGATCACGATTAGTGGGTCTTAGGAGTAAGAGTGAACAAGGTACAAGGGGAGGATATGAGGCCAAAGGTCATGAGGATTAGGGTGATGAGGGCTAGAAATCACTAGGGGGGAGGGGGGGTGTACGGCATAGGTAGGGTGTCGGAGGTCACTTAGGGGAATATAGGTCGGGTGAGGTTCAGAGGTCATGTTGGAGGTCACAGGTGTTAGGGAGACGGGGGGATGCTAAGAGAGATCACGGGTGCTAAAATGGGGCCAGAGATGATCTGCATCCCCCACAGTGTTACCACACCAGTGTGTGTGTGTGTGTGCGTGTGTGTGTGTGTGTGTGTGTGTGTGTGTGTGTGTACACACCAAGCAGCCTCTTCGTCATCATCACTGCATAATGCACCCGCTCGTTGTAACTCAATTAGCCTCGCAACGCCAAGTCTGTTCGTAATGTGATTTTACTCACAGAGCGACTTTGCTCATAAGGTCAATTTGGTTCGCAACCTCACTCTGCTTTTAAGCCCCTCTCGCGGCCTTACTTAAACGCAGTGTTATTTCATAGTTGCGCCCGCACACAGCCAGACGACACACACACACACACACACACACACACACACACACACTGCGTTATGACCACCCCTCTGTAGCACAAAATGATTATCGATATATGAAAAAAAACAAGAAATACGTTCCATAAACCCCATTTTTAAAGGGCTGATTTCAGATAATGGTTAACGGTACGTATTGTACTCACACGAACATCACCTGTTCAAATGACAATCATGCACCGCCATTTTAGAACGTATGTAAAGATAAAGAGAGATCTAGTTCATTACGCTCTTTAGCATCGCTGAACAACAGTGTCGTAGCCGAGGAAGAGAGAGAGAGAGACACACACACAGAGGGCGTAAATCCTAATCACATTAACGTTTTAATCACTCAAAAGGAAGGAAGGCATCGCGTATCGAGCGGCGGTGTTCGACACCGCTTCGTTTCCACAAAAGGGGGACTGGGAGACTGGTTGGTTGAGGGTGGGTGTGGGGGAGGAGGGGTTCAACTGCGTCCGCATATCGCCATGAACGGGAAAAAAAAAATAAATAAGGGATTTAATAAATGCGTGTGCGGTGGAGAGCTGCGTTATACACCAACGAGGGTGACCGACGGCAGTACAGACGTGTCCCGGGGAGCTTTGTGGGGCGACGGGGAGTGGAGGAGATGGGAGGAAGGAAGATGGAGGACAGTAAGGCAAGGTGAGGATAATGGGGGAGAGAGAGAGAGAGAGAGAGAGAGAGAGAGAGAGAGAGAGAGAGAGCAAAATCACGAATGATTTATTCCAAGCCAGACGATGCTGTGTAAATCCTACAACTGTATGACCCTGAAATACAACAGGCATCACCATCCGTTTCATGGATGAATGACAAATACGAAGTGTAAGGACGGACGCCAAACCCGTAATACGATTACTACAGAAAATGGGAAGAGGAATAAAGGAAATGAAGACAAAGAAAACGGACGCGCAAAGCAAGTATCACAAATTTCCGTTGAAAACGGGGATAACTTCAATAAACATGGGAGAACGTCTACGATAATAATAATAATAATAATAATAATAATAATAATAATAATAATAATAATAAAGTAATCTGATTACATTTGTTACTCAATGAAACCGTCTACGATAACTTACAAAAGTAATCTGATTACATCTGTTAATTAACACGCGTCTCATATCGATGTCTTGAACCTCCCTCGCTGGTTCTAGATTCTCCAGTAAAATACGATTATGGACTTAAGAGGAAGGATTCCTTTTTCCAAAGCGATCTGATCCCTCTAAACCGACGACATCTGACGTTTATCGTAATCTATAGATGATGTGAAAGCACCTCTGGGTTCTCGTTAAGCCTGTGTGTGTCTATTACATCGTCAACTCTTATCGTTTATCCTGTGTATCTATCGTTAACTCTGTTCTCGTTAAGCTTGTGTATTGTTAACTCTTCTCGTTAAGCCTGTGTCTATTACATCGTTAACCCTTGTTCATCCTCTGTATCTATATACATCGTTAACTTTGTTCTCGTTAAGCTTGTGTATAGTGTAACTCTCGTCAAGTCTGTGAATCGTTAACCCTATGTGTCGTTAACTCAATTTCAAATTACATCACAAAGTACTTATCGCTGATGAGGAGTTCCCAAAATGAGTTACGAAAAGAACCCATGACATATCATCATTCGTTTACAGTTTTCCTTCGAGATGGGTGTAAATCATTCCTGATTTACGACTGAAAATCGACCACCGTCCATCTACCGTACCTAAACGACGTTCTATCTACTGTACCTTATCGACCGTCTACTTACCATACCTAAACTACGGTCTATCTACTGTACCTTATCTACCGTCTACTTACCATACCTAAACTAAGGACTATCTACTGTACCTTATCTACCGTCTACTTACCATACCTAAACTACGGTCTATCTACTGTACCTTATCTACCGTCTACTTACCATACCTAAACTACGGTCTACTACTGTACCTTATCTACCGTCTACGTACCATACCTGAACTACATTCTCTCAACTGTACCTTATCTACCATCTACCTACCGTACCTAAACTACGCTCTATCTACTATACCTTATCTATCGTCTGTCTACTGTATCTAAAATACCGTCCATCTTCTATACCTTTATTGGCAATTTCTATACACTGTGTCTTAACTGCTGACTATCTATTATTTCTTTACTACCGTCTATCTAACGCATCTTAAACTGCGGTCTATCTACTGTACCTTATGTACCGTCTGTCGACAGCACCTCGTAACTACGTATCTATCCATCTATTCGCCACTTTCTCAAGTCACCAATCCCACAGCCTCAGCGTATCCAGTGACCCAGAGAGGTCAGCTCAGGTCACGAGGGGACTCGGGAGAAAGGTCAGGTGTAGCCACAAAAACAACATGGTGAAACCAAACAATTCTTTTCCTCTCACAAAGCAGCTGGTAAGGCAAGATCGACAATATTGTAATATCTTAACCTGTCTATATGTCTATATATATATATATATATATATATATATATATATATATATATATATATATATATATATATTTCTTTCTTTTCTTTTAAACTATTTGCCATTTCCCGCGTTAGCGAGGTAGCGTTAAGAACAGAGGACTGGGCCTTTTTTGGAATATCCTCCCCTGGCCCCCTCTGTTCCTTCTTTTGGAATAATTAAAAAAAAAAACGAGAGGGGAGGATTTCCAGCCCCCCGCTCCCTCCCCTTTTAGTCGCCATCTACGACACGCAGGGAATACGTGGGAAGTATTCTTAATCCCCT
>NC_092259.1:8116278-8131278 GCF_036320965.1 Panulirus ornatus | reverse complement strand
GGGGTCTTCATGACACACGTGACGCGTATTTGTCATCTCCCTCGTCAGGAAGGTAATTAAGGCATAGGAAAATGATTTCACATTTTGTTTTCCTACCTACCCCCTCTCTCACGAGACAGTACCAAAAACAGCCATTCCGTCGACGAAACATCGAAATAATTATCCCCGAGACGCGATTTCTTTGGTACCAACCAACGAGAAGCAAATATAATTAATCAGATGTACCTAATACAATTAAAATAATTCCGGTGTGTGTGCCAATGAATTATATTCTATACAACGACTTCAATTTTACCCGCGCGAAAGACATGAGCATCCAGCACCATTAGGGACAATATGTTCCTCCAACCCAACCACCCAATTACAAGATCATCTATACAACTGTTCTCTACGTTCACCACGAAAAGTTTTTTTGTTCCCCCACAGTATATCGATAAGGTCAAATAGACTAAAACACACACACACACACACTAACGAACTTCACGAATCAAACAGCGATGAAGCAGGACAACCTCGCTTTTAAATACATGTCCCCGTTACTGACATTACTTGTTTTACCCCTGGCCAAACGTATCTCATTTTCAAGAGGTAAAAAAAAAAGAAAAAAAAATTGTCCTCCGCACTCGGGCAACTGAGGGGAGCCAACATTTTACCGCTGGTGGGAGAATGCCACAATGATATTTTACCGCGCAACCAAAATGTCGCTTGCTGACCAATTACCAAGATGCGAAACTCACTCGAATTTCGATGTTACATCTTTTAAGTTCCCTCCCTACAAGCGACTGGTAGGATGGTATGAGCAATACCCTCAAAAACAGTCTATCACCGTATGACCCACATTAACTTTGGCCGACGCTCATCAATACGAGAAACATTCCCTTTTTTTTGAGACTTGAGCTAAAATAGAAATTCACCATAAGAAATACCACCCTTGAAATGAACTAATTCATTTAAACTAGTTCAAGTTTCCACAACAAGTCTTATCCCCCGTGGTGAGTTTGGCGATCGCCAATTCGAAACAAAGGCGAGGTCCCGTTGATGGGGGAGAGAGGAGGGAAAGGTGCGGTGTGTGTGTGTGTGTGTGGCACTTCCGACCAGAGAAAAGCCAGCTAATTCCGCCACACATGTAAAGTTACCAGCAAACGGCTGGGCAAACTTCTCCTCTGGCGTATTACTTCACAACCGACGCACACCTTAAGCCGAGGGACCTCCCCACGCACACGTACTGATGTCTCGTGTTGGTTCGTGCCGAAGTTAAGAATTGGGTAACGTCATTTTAATTAACAAACGCGTTATAGGAAAGTAATTTATGGGGGCTAGTATCGAGCGACAATGTCAAGACGGGGTAGCCAGCTGTTCGGACAGCGTTGCCACGTCTCGTACTTCCTCTCCCGTTGAGCGATACAACACTAACTTCTTTCTTCCATTCCTCAAGCTCTCGCAACTCTGTGTGTGGGAGGATGAATGCATCGCAAAGAAAAAAAAAAAAGAAATACAATCCAATAGATCAAATATTTAACTTCGTAGAGTTAGTCGGATTTACTTGCCATTATTTTTGTTATGAGAATAAAATTCAATCATAAAGGAAATGCCCGCAAGCGACATCCCGCCAGTCTTTGTGAGGCGGTATTGCCATTTTGGGCATCATCGTTCTCAACCATACATTTTTCACCCCCCCCTTATACCTTTTGTACTTTTTTTATATATATTTTTTCCTTACACGTCGCATGGCTGTAATCTATGATTCACCGTGTAGGAAACGCATAACAACTACAAAAAAAAAGAGAAAACCCCCCCCCACCTTTACCCGCCACTATACTCAAATAAGCCTAGCCTCGTCTGATTCACTACGAACAGTAATACAACGGTATAGCACAACACACACACACAACATCTTAACTTTTATGAATGTACAGCAACAAGGAAATGCTTCCTCCGTGAGACCATCCACTTTCCCAGTGGAATGTTTGTATAACGTACTCACACCAAGCACTGCATCGCAGTGGGGGCTGCGATCGTGTGCCGTGGCCACTTCATTAACTCTCTCTCTCTCTCTCTAGCCAAACATCGGCCCACGAGGAGTCTTCAAGGGCAAGCGGAATGGTGATTCACTTGATTATGTCATCTTTATAACTGCACCGGCCACTCAGCCTTGCTTGTCCCGCCGTTAAGGGGATTCATTCATACGTGACACGCGATACTAGGGTACGCTAAGGTCGTGAAAATGTTCCCCAATGCGAAACTCATTCGCTCGAAGTTATGGGGTGTGTGTGTGTGTGTGTGTGTTTGTGTGTGTGTGTGTGTGACCTGGCTCGATCATAAAACACCAGGAAGGATGAACACACACACACACACACACACACACATACAAGAGATCTTCGTCATTTAATGATTTTGTACCCCGAAAAGCAGTGCGGTGAGTGTGCAATCCTGCCGGGCGTGATGTTTCCAATGAGAGCGCCAGTGCATTCCCACAGAGTATTACAGGAAAGGCGCGAATGCACGGATCATACCCATTTTACCGTCATGAATTCCAAAAGATGTGTCGTATTGCACATGAGACGGCATGAATGTTGATGAGCGTTCTCGAAATAAGTGAAGAAGTTAATAACTTCACTTCGGCTATCAGAAATGTCCAAGTCTTCACGTGAACGCGAAGATATATAACTTGTATGTTTATGTGCAAGTATATAGTGTGTAATATATATATATATATATATATATATATATATATATATATATATATATATATATATATATATATATATTACACACAAAGTCAGAGCTAATCTGGTACCCAGTCACCAGAAGTGGATTATGTTAGCCACACCACACGCACCAGCATGCACTAGACAAAACAAATATCACAAACATGTAACACTAACCACATCATCACAGACCCATTTATAAGAACCAGATTCGGCGTTAAGACAAGCGGGGGGGAAATGAATTTCACCTTAAGGCACGGCGGGGGAACAGACAGTGAGTTATGAAAAAGAAGGGAAGTGCATTCTTTGTTTTTAAGTACGTACGTGAACCGCACGGTACAACCTACAATCAACACTGTCTTGAACAACTCATAACACCATTATTATACACCACGGCACACCAATGTATCACTCCCTTCGCCAGTGGAGTTCATCGCAGTGATGTGCAACCAACTCCACTCTTAACAAACAGGGCACCACACCACTGTGAAAGGCAATATCATATACCCTGAGACCTACTGCTGAACTTAACACCTATGAAGAACCCACCACAAAGAACTCGTCGGAGACCCGATCATACAACTCGACGACCCACCGTACCCCCACCAACGCCACTGAAAGACCACCATAACGTACCCGCGCCACCCTGCTGTCCATTTCAGAACCCCTCCATGAGCCTTATAGAACCCAACCAAGTCTGTGGTCTAATTCGCCACAACCTCTATAGCACTACCGCAGAACCCACCCTACAGAAAAGCCTCCACAGGTCCTGATATAATTTACCACCGTGGAACCACCGTAGAAACCACCAGTGTACACTGCATCAACACGACACAGTGGGGGCGGCCTATGGCACCCTACGGAGCCCATTAAGTGCTTATTTTCATTGGAATGGCTTGTTTGGTTTGATTGTTTGCCTTTAGGTTCTTGCAAACAAATGAATAATTAAACTGTAATACGATGAGTGCGGGGAGGAGGGGAAAATGGGGGGGAGAGGGGCCCATCAGGTCAGACCCCCTCCTATCATGTGATTGATAGCTACAAATATTAGATTTGCTAATATCGTTTCGATGCAACAAAAATGTTGATGTTACAACAGTGACGCTCTAAACACTGCCCTTCAAATACTATATTATGCAGTTACGATTCTCTAATGGTGGGTGTTCACGATAATTTTTCCTGTTTGGGCATTATCAGTTTAGACGACAGTATGTGAACTTTAAATAATCCTTACAATATATATATATATATATATATATATATATATATATATATATATATATATATATATATATATATATATATATATACAGAAAGATAGAGAGAGTTTTTCGACATATTCACTATAAGTTATCTTGAACTACACTCACTCACACATACACACACACATACACACACATACACACACAATTTCAAAATACTCGACATACAATACGTCCAGTTAATGTTATCGAGAAAATATCTAACGTACTCAATTATGACCTCGACGGGACTCCCGCAATACGAGGAGGGAGGCTGCACGGCCCCGTGACACAGTTGGAAAGCAGGACTGGTAAAGTACGAACAGAGGAATCCTCAGCATCCCGGAGACGTGGCAACGCCGCAAACAGATGTGTGCCCGGCGCCTGACAGATGACTGATGTCGCCACGGGGGAACTCCTCCTCCACCTTTACCTCCCCAAATAATACCTCCAGTCCGCGACGCCGCTCTTTATGGGAACCCACGTCGGAAATAACAGGAAAGGAGCGCAATAATCACGCAGCGGACGATGGCGATAAGTGCGTATCGATGCGACCAAAAGCGAGCAAAGACCCCAAGTCGGCCGGCCACACCACCAGTCGCCCTCGGACGGCGCCCAAATGCCCGCCGGGTGAGTCAGGGCTGCCAACCTCCCCGACCCAAACATCCGGTGGTAAGCTCTGGACACCGTGGATGTTGGAGGCGGCCGCGCCGCACGATAAATTGGACCAGTCTGTTCTTTGTCACTGTCAAATTTTAATCTGCAGACTCAACAGGATTTCTGTGGGTGTGAATCTTCTTAGCCGTGCGCGTCTCCTGCCGGCCGGCCCCCTAGTGTGTCTTTATTTCAATGTTACCAATGGAAAGGGAGGCGAAATAACCTTATACAAGCAGTTTGGGAATTATGTAGAAGATAATAATCGATATAAGAAATATACCCCAATTCGTATTGATTCAGGAATAACGAAGGGACAATTAAGAAATAACACATATCGGAAAATGCAAGAGACATTTTGGATATTAGTTTTCCTTCGCACGGTGGTAATAACAAAGAGATATAGAGACGCCCTTGAAGTCGGCAGAGTAAGTAGGTATCTGGGGGCATGAGTGCGTCATGGTCGTATCTTAACTCACGGTAGGGCCTATGGGTCGCAGCAGCCCACCTTCCTAAATTCGACTATAATAAACCTCAGCACCTGAACCTAACCTAACCTGGTCCTCACTACAGCCTAGCCCACACAACCCCAGAGAATCCCGCCTAATCCCGTCCCGGATCCCGTGCCCCTGACAATGCCAACGCACGTGCCCCCCCCCCCCTCCACACACACACACACACACACACACACACACACACACACAGCCTTCCTCCTGCATCCTACACACCGTGAGCAACCAAACTTCTGCTCCCCACATCCATATCTAACTCACAGCCTCCTGCCACCATCCGTACCAACTATCGATCACCCTGCCACCACCCATACCACCTACCAACCTCCTGCCACCTACCAACCTCCTGTCACCGTCATGCCACCTACCATCCCCCAGCCACTTACTGACCACTAACACTATCCATACTCTTAGCAAGCATCTAAGTCCCAAGTATTCCCTACCATACCATCCAGCACAGACGGTTATACACACACACACACACACACACACACACACACACACACACACACACACACACATATATATATATATATATATATATATATATATATATATATATATATATATATATATATATATATATATATACATATATATATACATATGCAGGTCACGGACAGAAGTCCTCTTCGAGACCAGCCTGCAAATGAATTATGCAAAAGGGGGCTAAAGAGACAAACAGAAAGTGAGAGGGAAAAAAATGAAAAAAAGAAAAAAATAGAGATCAGGAAAAGTGATCAAAGAGATCTCAGGGGAGTGGAACGACTTTCTTTAAAAAAAAAAATTAGGATGCAAGAGTTAGGATAGATACTGAGAAGGTAAAAATTGTTCCACAGCTTTGCAGTGTACGGAAAGTATTGTACCCACTGTACTAGGCCCTATATTTACCGCCGCCTACCCCTAGGATACATGCCCTTCACCCATACTCTCCCTGAAATGCTTTGTCTCTGTATATCTAGACATTATCTCAAAAATAACTAGACAACATAACGGTCCATGCTGGTGTTACCCACGGACACACAGTGTAATCACTGTGTCGCAGCGGCTTGCCCAGTACCCAGTTCTTAAAGAACAGAAAGCAACGCAACGACTCCATCATCAGGGGAGGAGGGAGAGGAGATAAGCAACACCGGTGTTGGCCAGAGTCGAGTTTTGAGGTCAGGCTGGGGAGGGTTGATACGATGGTCTGCTTTGTCGTCCCGACACTGGCTAGTAGGTATTACAGAACTAGACCGTCCTGGGCCAGATGTGGGAGTGCAGTGCTGCTGGGACGACACACTCCTTTGTATGACGGGAGGGACAGTGTGTGTACCCCGGGAGTCTGAGCTGGATTTTTCCCGTTTTCTTAATAAGGGGCAGGGCAGCCCTTACGTGGCCATCTGTGATGTGGGGTTTTCTAAGACAGATTTTGAAAAGGTGATACCAAATATGATTTATTTTATTTTTTGTTCTGTCTAAGTGGTGGAATCAAAGAACCATCAGCGAAGCCTCTCTCTCTCTCTCTCTCTCTCTCTCTCTCTCTCTCTCTCTCTCTCTCTCTCTCTCTCTCTCTCTATATATATATATATATATATATATATATACACTGCCTGTATATAACTACCTGCTGTAGGAGTGTGTGTGTGTGTGTCTATACAGAAGGCCAAGGTGTGAAGGTGCCGGGCCACTGGATAACCACTAATTGAAATGTGGTCAGAAAGGTAAGGGGGAGGAGGAAGGAGGAGGAGGAGGGGAAGATTACAATGTGTTACATAATAAAATACCATTAGACGGTGGCGGCATACACACTCCGACGTGAAATATAAATCATGAAGTAATGGGTCACAGGTAGACGGACAGGCCGGATAATTGGGGTAAATGAAGGAAAAGTTAGACAAAAAAAGGGACCAGTCGCGTGGCGGGTCAGAGGAGGTGGTGGGTCTGGGTTGTGGTCTATGTTGGTGGGCGGAGAGAGGGAGGGAGGGAAGGGGATGTCTGGTCTGCGGTCAGCCTGGGGAGGGGGTGTGTGGTGTGGGCGTGGGCACAAGAGGGGCGTGGTGAAGGCGTGGGAGTTGTTCTCGTATTTGTCGTGGGCGTGCGGCGCTGAGGATGGACGAGCGGGGGGGCGGGGGAGGAGGGAAGGGGGCACGAAAGCCATTCAGGTCTCCAGCCGTACCATGTGGCTGCGGTGGGTGATGAGGGGGTGGAAGGAGGAAGGGAGAGGGAAAAGGTGAGGTGGGAGTTGGCTGGTGGGAGACGGTGGTGGAAAGAACATTATGATAACCCGGTTAACACCTTTAGGTTAAGATTCCACGAAAACCATTCGTATCACGAAACCTTCCGTCCGCGTTCCATTCAACACGAATTCGCACGGAGTAAGACACACGACAGCAACACGAGAGTAAGACCAACAGTGTTTATCATATCTATCTTCGGTCGAAGCGCCGTAAGAATAATGGCAGTCGACTATGGGCTTTGAGTGGGACATGAACGCTGTACTTTATCATGATTCTCAATCATCAGTTTTAATGAACCTTAAACACTGCTTCTCAATTCATCAGTGTGTGTGTGTGTGTGTGTGTGTGTGTGTGTGTGTGTGTGTGTGTGTGTGTGTGTGATGGGAGGAGGAGGAGGAGGAAGAAGAGGAAATCCTTGTACAGCCATCACGTTCTTGAGCAGCACTGTTGCCGCCAGTGCCACTCATCACAGCAGTAGCTGCTGTGGCTTTGGCGGTGGTGGACAAGCCAAGGGGACTCGGGGAGGCGCATGACCAAGCTCTCCTTCAGTCCTCCCCGAGGTTGGCGGGAGGCAGGGGGGTGGTCAGAGCGCCACGTCTCGCACCGCATCCTCCCGTGTGCAACACGTACGGTACAGCCGAACGCACGGGGGGCGGCGGGCGGCGGGGCTTGAGGGAGGAGGCTTAGTGGGGGTGAGGGAGGGTTCAAGCGCAACACCGCCTCCATGAATTAAACCGGAGTTCCTCAGGGGAGGAGGAGGGGGGGTTCATGGAAAGGGCAGACGGAGTGGCGATAGATCGAAGGCTGCCGACTTTGTATAGATGGAAAAAATAAAATAACTTCACATTAACTCAACCCACACTGTGAAAACTATGATAACTTCACAGGAACGCAACCCACACTGTGAAAACTATGATAACTTCACATTAACTCAACCCACACTGTGAAAACTATGATAACTTCACATTAACTCAACCCACACTGTGAAAACTATGACATACTTCACACCCCTTCTCTCTCTACTCCTAATTAGGAGAGCATATCCCGCCACCACTTTCACTCGTCTCACAACAATATGTAAAGCAAGTGCTGCAAACCCACTGCTGTGATTGATTCATGGTTCAAGTGGTCTACACTACTCACCGTTGGGGCAAACATCATCCCGAGCTGGTTGGAACACCAGCTCCTTCACAGGACAGCACAAAAAACACACTCCGTTCAAAGTAATGGGGAGGAGTGGAAAAATAATCAGCAAATATACTACTCTTACAGCCTAGGTATTCCTTAGTGCTATGGTCCATCGCGGTGGAGACAACATGCATTCAACTACTTCTTAAGAGAGAGAGAGAGAGAGAGAGAGAGAGAGAGAGAGAGAGCGTGCGTGCGTGCGTGCGTGTGTGTGTGTGTGTGTGTGTGTGTGTGTGTGTGTGTGTGTGTGTGTGTGTGTGTGTGTGTGTGTCCTGGAGTGGCACTCCAAGAATGAGATGAACATGCCAGGATAACAGAGTCAGGAGGAAGTGTGTGTGTGTGTGTGTGTGTGTGTGTGTGTGTGTGTGTGTGTGTGTGTGTGTGTGTGTGTGTGGAGCAAGGGAGGTGAGAAGTGTGGGGTCCATTCCCCCATAAAGATCCAAAGAGAAAATCACAAAGTCTACGACTACTTTCAGTCCAGTTTACATGTTCCTTTCTCTAACATTACTCTTTTGTCTTTTCTCTCTTCCTCTTACACTATTTCCCTTATACTAACTTTTACCTACCTCAGCCACATGAAATAAAAACATCATTATAGAGTACACAGTTTCTTAAACAATCTTCAAGGCACATAAATATAATCTTAACACGTACTTATACATGCAATAAGGGTCCATATAGAGAATGGTATAGGGGCTGATACATATTCTTGTTCGTCTTTAGTACATACTGTTCGCATGCTCCTCTACACTTCCTCCAGCATCTCTTAATCTCCACGTCCACTTGCCACATGTCCCACTTCTCTACCCTAGCCTCTCTCCCTTCACTCACTGCCTCTCCTCACATCTTCTTGGCTTTTTCCTTCCTTACTCCGCCTCCACAAAACCTCTTTCCTCTTCCTTACAGTTTCTTCTCCCTACTCTACCTCTTCCTCTCGTTCCCTCAACCTCAGACTCGTCCTCTGCCTCCTCTTCCTCTTGTTTCCTCGACCTCGAGCCTCCCCCCCCCCCCTATCGCCTCAAAACCTCATCCTCCGCCTCCAGACGTCTTCCTCCCCCTCCCAAACCCTCCTGACCCCGAGCCACCATTTGCACCCGCCATCGCCTCCAGCCTGTCATGTGGTGGCCATTCCTTGCGTTCCTTGCCAACTGTCTCTCCCTCCCTCCCTCCCTTCCTCCAGCGACACCTCCCAGCACTCCAGCCCAGCCCTGGGCCGGCCCCTGGGAGCCAAACCGCTCGTGCTGGGAGTTGTTGCTGGGAGGTAAACTCGGGCACGAGATCAATCTTGTGATGTAAACTGCCTCTGAACGTGGACCCCGAGATTATAAAACTGCTGCATCGTGTGGGTCTCGAGGGGGAAAAAAAAACAAACAAAAAAACTACAGCACTGTACACGATCAAGTCTAAACTGCCATCAAACATAACAGGGAGTAAACTGCATTGTAGGCCCGGCAAGTTTACCCACGGGAGGTAAACTGCGAGGCCGAGTAGCTCTTGTAAACTGGCCTTACATGTTCCCGTGCTCGTAACTACCACACGCCTCCCAGAACCACGGCACCCCATCTACCTCACACCTCTTCCATCCACGTCCCTACCAACCCTCCCGAGCATTGGAGTCATCCATTAATCTCCTCTCAGCACAGCAGTCACCCTTTAAATCCCCTCTCAGCACCAGGGTCCCCCATTAACCCCATCCCCAACACGAGGCCCCGCATTAATATCTCCCTGCACCCCGAAGCCCCCATTAATCCCTTCCCAGCACCGTGATCACCCCTTGATCGCCTCCCAGGACTAAAACACCCTATTAATCCCCTCCCAGCATCGTAGTTCCCATTAATCCTCTCCCAGCACCGTAGTCCTTATTAATCCCCTCCCAGCACCGTGGTCACCCTTTGATCCCCTCCCAACACCGAAGTCCCCATTAATCCAGCCCAGCACCCGTACCCCTCATCAGAAATTCACCATTCTTTCGCACTCAAGCAGCTCATCCCCCCCTTAAAAGTTTACCTTCTCTTTTTTCCTTCTTTCTAAAACAAGTTTTCATTATGGCCGCGACACCTTTCCGGGCGTGTCTACCCCCTAACGAGCATATCAAATGACCAACTAGCAATTTCCTCCGACCAATAATTTCCTGTTGAAAAATCCACCCCGACTCCCTCCTGGTGCCCGACCACCAGACGGATGTGTAATTCACAGCATCCTTCGGGCGTGACGCCCCCCCCCCCACACCACACCCCCTCCCTCTTTCTCTCCCCCCCAACCCTCACATCGCCGCAGGCTGAGCACCAACACCCCACCATCCCGCCTCCTCCACCACCACCACCTCGGCCTCACCCCCTCTCTGCCCCAACATGAATGACCATCCACGCACAACAGACTCTCTCCACCTCTCTCGCCATCCTCACCCGCTCCACTTCCACATCTATCCTCCACACATCATTTACCACCTAACAACCAACCATCCCTGCCCTGTTTCTGCTTCAAGATCCACGAACGAAAATGATCTCGCCGTGGACCATTTGCTCTCACTGTTATCTGTCCTCCTCCCAACGAACTCCCAACAAGAGCCATATATACAACCACACCGTCTAAAGTTACCTTCACCATCCACAACCACTCCTATAAACTACTGGAGGATGAAAAAGAACGGAATAATGTGGGTGTATCTCTATCATTACAACCCTACTCCCAACTCCCTGGAGTGGACAAAGATACACAGAGCCTCTTGTGACCCCTCACACACACACACGTACATATCCTCAACCTCTCGCACACACATCCATATCCTCAACCCCTCGCACACACATCCATATCCTCAACCCCTCTCTGTGTATATCACGGTGAAGCACAGACTTCTGCACTCAATGAAAGTGCTTCTCATGAACTGGATGATCGCTTCGCATTAAATGTATTCCAGTTACTCCAGTTCTTCACACGTCTGACCCGATCATTCATTCCCCGGTGCACGTGTCGCACAATGGGCTCGAGATCTTGACCGGGAGCCCAGCCCAGACGTAGTGAGGGAGGGAGGGACGGAGGGAGTCGAGGGCGTTGACGAGAGTGTCCTAGGCGCTTGCATCACTCGAGAGGGAAGCCCGTATTAAGTATGGTAACGTCACAACTTCATCCGAAAGTAACGTTGTAAGTAAGGAGTAAATGCAGATTCACTGTCTCCCGTACAAAAAAAAAAAAGTAGTGGCGTGGTAGATGCGCGTCAACAGCTGCAGCTGTGGCGGCAGCAATCATCGTACTTGCAGCGGACGATGGCGATGATAATGACTAAAGACAATATCGATCGCCAGGAGAACGGTGGTGGGTGGGTTGAGTGAGGAGGATACGGGTGTGACGACCACCATACCAACCAGGAGGCCTCGGGCGACGACCAGCAGGCAGGATGCTGGACCACGCACACGGGACTGACCACAGGAGCGACAGGTCCGCCAGACCGTCCGAACTCCTTCGGTTTGGTATCGAGACGACCATCGTGTATGCCGTGCCTCCTCTACACCGCTTCCTCGGCTCCCCTATCGTCTCTGGATCGAGCGGGCCACGACCTGAGCTCGACGGATCCGCAATCCGTCCTCAGATCCGACCGCGTACGGGGGGACCTTCAGTCCCATACGCTCCCACTCCATCACCCACCCAACTACAGTCCCACCCATCCCTTCCCACCACCAGTCATCAGAAGCACTCCTTCAAAACGCCCACGTAATCCCCCCCCATCAACAACATCCTCTGATCAGCACTTAAAAAGAGAGGAAAAACAGGTCCATTATAATCATCAACGCTGAAATAACACCACAAACTGAAAAAGAAAAAAAAAAAAATGATTTTCTAGGATGCGTCGCCAACGGTTGGCCGGCCGACTCTTGGACTCAACCAGGCTGAACTGCTGCTCATCAATTCTCATAATACCACATCGGCTGGAGAGTATTATTTACAACCGACGCGTTCGAAAATAACAGCTTTAGGATTACCATTCAGTCTATTAACCTAATTTTTTAAGCTCCTTTGTCCGGCATAACAATGTTTACAGATTTTGGCTTTCCCTCCTCCTCCCCCCCTCTCAAAAAAAAGGGGGGTAGTGTGTGTGTGTGTGTGTGTGTGTGTGTAGGGGGGAGGGGGGACCTTAATCGTAATTGTTTGTCATATCATCGCCAAATGCATTGCACGAAAACCTACTTTGCATAATAGTGTCATTTATCACTGCGGAAAGCTAACTATCGCTGGAATGGCGCCGTTCTCACTGCTATTTACATTTACATAATACATAATGCATCGCCAGAGCCGTCCCACTTGCCAAACACCCACATAAAATCCCAGTGTTAATTCACAATAGCCGAAAGGTCTACAAGATGCCACCTACAACTGCTGCCCTCCTCCTCCTCCTGGGGGAGGAGAGGAAGGAGGGGGGAAAAAGAGCTAACGGTGACGCAAGAAGCTAAGGAGGAAGAGGACGACCCACCACCACCACAGACGAGGGAGGTAAAACACGCGGCTAAAATGTGAGCGTTGGACAAGGCGCCTCGCGCGAAAATCAACTCTCGATGTAAATGGGCTCGACCAACGACGACTCTGTCCTCAAACACACACACACACACACACACACACACACACACACACACACAAGAATATAACACGGACATAGACAGGGAGCGAAGATCAGAGGAGTCGAGAGGCATAAGCGTAAATACATACACACCCGCGCGTTGGAAACAGACGCATACATACTTGGATAATAACTTTTCCACATCCAAAAATTCACTGCAGGCGAACGTTCACACAATCATTCTGCACAGACACAGACACACACACATGGTAACAGCGCATCTAATATGCACCGGAAAAACAAGTTATGATACCAATGTGCTCACCGAATTAGTCTCCCAAAATATTTCGCTAATTTGCAAAATCAACCTGAGCACACGCAGAAAGTTAAATATTTTTGGGCTAAATAATTTGCAAATGCCACGATGGGTTTAAAGGAAAAACCCATGAGCTATATCAGCAACTCTACGACAATGAAATACATATATATATATATATATATATATATATATATATATATATATATATATATATACTTTCAGGACAAAACAGACAGCTACAAAGACTTTTCGAAATTACGGCCAAAAAAGAGAGAGAGAAAAAAATGTCCAAGTCTGTAATATTTCCCCCCACAGAACTGGTCGGGAAAAAACCACTAAGCAATGCGAACCAAAATCTAAATCCGGATCCTGAATTTCACAATCAGCCTTCGGGCTTAAACTGAAATATTCACTCAATCAGAGGGACATTAACTCAATTTTCAACAACCAATTAGAATACAAAACTGGACCATTTAAACCTTTTGGTGGCAGCGTGATTCATGTGTGACTGTATGTTGTAGAGGGGAAGGGAGAGAGGAGAGGAGTTGGTTGTTAAGTTTTTGGGGTAACGGTTGTTAACTGCTTGTTTGAGTGGTTGGTTGTTGGCAGCGCCAGCTGCTCTCGAGTGATGGCAAGCGTCGGAGGTGTCTGTTGGCAGCGGTGGTGACATCTACTGAGGGCTGAGTTAGCTGGTGGTGTTGGATGCTTGGTGTTAGTTGCTGCTGGCAGGAGTGGCAGATGATAATGGCGAACACGGTTGTGTTTTGCCCACGTTCAACATGAGCCAGCCTTCCGCCAGTCTGACAGGAGAGAGAGTGGGGGACAATCGCGCACCACTCCTACTGTGGGGATGAAAGTCTTGGACGCTTCCATGTGACCACCAACCAGTCGGTGAGCAGCGCCGCTAACTGGAATGTTGTCACCGCAACAAAAATAAGAAGGGGGATGGGCTGGACGAATGGAAGATGCTAGTGGAATGGGTTATGGCTGGATATCGGTCGGAAGAGGAGGGGCGCATGGAGCGAACTTGCGCTTCGAATGGAAGTGGACGTGGAACGGTCCGTGCCACTAGAATGGAACGGGCCGTGCTGGTGGTATGGTACGCCTTCCTTGCACAGGGACGATCATGGGACGGCGACAGGTTGTCGGAGTCGCATGGGCGGTGTCAGACTGGAAGAGCGGAATGAGTGATCACTCCTTGTGCGTTGCGGGGAGAGAGTCTTACGCCTGCGCTGCCCCGTCTCTTACCCTCGTGCACACGTCCCACGTCTCTCCTCCCATGTGTGGCGTGAGGACATGCGGGATGCGTACAGGCGTGGGGACGGACATCCGTGGCAGCGTTGGCGGGGCGTGTCCGGGTGGCCGACGTGCGTTGCAAAGGTGTCGGCGTCCGGTGGGCGGCTACTGCCGCCGCTGCTGTTGTCGCAGCTGACCGACCCACGTTACGATGACGGGAGGCACGGCAGACGTCTCAGCACCTCCTCCTCTTATAATACATATATACCCACACCACCACCTCACCTTCACACAAGGTCCACATGCACACAGCGTATGGCCATTACACTTACAATGAACACCTTCAGGCGTTCTTGGTTATTCGATTTGGTGGT
>NC_092259.1:8108778-8111278 GCF_036320965.1 Panulirus ornatus | reverse complement strand
CGACCACCAGACTGCCCCACTGCACAGGCAAGCAGGCGACGTGAGAATAATCGAACTTCAATCACAGCAAAGAGCACATCATGAGGCATTTGCGGATGAAGGGCGCGATTAAGGAGCTCCGGGTGGCAGATCTGAGGGATATGGGGGTCTTGCGTGTCGCAGTCCTTAAAGCTACTGATGTATTTCTAGGCTGCTTCAGCTCACACACACACACACACACACACACACTTACCAATGCCCTCATGCCTGCTTCAATGCTCTCTCTCTCTCTCTCTCTCTCTCTCTCTCTCTCTCTCTCTCTCTCTCTCTCTCTCTCTCTCTCTCTCTCTCTCTCTCTCTCTCTCTCCCCCCTTCATTTTCTACCCATGTTACTCCCCCATCGTGTATCCCGCTACCTCAATGCTCTTCTCAAAGCAGCGTCTTCCGTCAACTCAGCCCCGTGTCCAAACACACGCCGCTTGGCTTCACTATCAACTGGCTCCGAAGGGATCGCGGTACCCATCACCACTCACCATCATCTCCACCGACACCAGGCACCATCATCACTATCAAGTCTCCGCCGTCATCATATTCACGGGCAAGAGGAGAGAGAGAGAGAGAGAGAGAGAGAGAGAGAGAGAGAGAGAGAGAGAGAGAGAGAGAGAGAGAGAGAGAGAGTGAGTTATGGCCACCATCACCCAAGAGAACCATCTTCACAACCATCATCATCATCATCATCACCGCCATCATCCACTCATCAAACCACCTCAGTGCGTCACCATCAGCGTTACCACTCACTATCTTCCTCACGCCATCATTGTCAGCAGAGGGACACCATATTTTTTTATTTTCTTTTATTATTTTTCATCATCCAACGGCCCTTATCCCACCACAATTACTGCACCACTAACACTCACACCTGACTTGGTCACAGCCACCACAACCAATCCCAAACCACTACAGCAATTTACCACAGCACTGTGGCTAACACATATGTCTATAGCCACGGCCGCCACAGCCATCGGCCACCGTCACCCCAAAATCCCACCCCATCCCTCCTCGACAGCGCACCACGACCATCTCTCCATCGTCGACACGCACCACACATCGCTTACCAACCACCACCACCACCACCACAACCACAGCTCGACCGTAGTATACACACTCGTCGATCGGTCGGTCGGTCGGAGCCTCCTCCCGTCCGCGACGTAATGCCCCGTGAGCCGCCACAACGCCATCACGATACCGATGACAAATGCAACCCTCCCTCCCTCCCCACACACACCCACACCACACACCCCCCCGTTCCAATTACTCGGCGGAATCTGGTTGAAGCAGGAAGCGTAAAAACTGCACACCGATGTAATTACCGACACACACCGGCAGGGAGGGGGCGGAGGGCGGCCGGCACCCTGGCCGGATTTAAAAAAAAAATCTACTCAGCCGCCGCCTTCAGACCCATGATGCCAGCCCGGAGGAACGTCGACCAGGCTGTTTCCACCCGCATCCCGCCAACTCTCTACCCCCCCAACAGTCGGACCTGACCCCCCTGGGCATAGCTGTGTGGCATCTCGACCATCCATCCAGTCACGAAAAGGGAGGGAAAACACCCGACGAAAGTCTTCGCGCGAGTTCGTGACTTCACCAGTGAGTGCTCTCTCTCTCTCTGTCTCTCTCTCCCTCTCAGGCTACTCATCGCGGAGCCAAAGGGAATTCTGACTGTCCCACCGTGTATTGAATCAGGCACGTCGATGAGCTAGTACTCTCACTCCTCTTGACACCTCGCCCCTCCAACAAGCGGAGGAGGAAGGCGCTGCGGGTCGACGCTAAATACTGCAGAGGGAGAGTTTTGAGGCTGCTACATACAAGCGATACACAAGGGAGCCAAAACCACTATATCAGGTGAGACAATGGGGGGACCAAGACCCATGATAGCAAGCGATACAACAGGGGGGGCGGCCCCAAACCCATGATAGTACGCGATACAACATGGGGAACGAAACCCATGTTCCTGAAGCATACCATAAGGTACCAAAGCCATGATATCGAGCGATAAAACCGGGGGAACCGAACCCAATATAATAAGCGTTACAACACGAACCATAGCCCCATGGTACACTAAGCAATACAATATGGACCGAAACCCATAATATATCAAGTCCGTCACTTTACATCCTCAGCGGTCAGTCACTCAATTCCTATCCTTTATTTCTTCTTTTTTTATCATTACCATTTTTTCCTCCCTCCCTCTGGTACTACAGCCGACCGTTCATGGGAGGGAATGGGATTCGCGCAGCAAATACAACTAAAACATGCTTGGGACTTACCACATACACATCAGCAAACATGTATATACATACGTGTATGAATGCGTGAATACATTCACACCTGGCTCATCCCCTTGCCCGAATACTCCCCCCTGCTCCAAACCCCCCCTACACACACATAAAACAAATATATGAATTAATAAAATAAATGCACTAACACAATGGAAAGTGGGAGAATGTACTAACGCCATCGA
>NC_092259.1:8096278-8106278 GCF_036320965.1 Panulirus ornatus | reverse complement strand
AATTTGCCTCGTCAGGTTCGCCTTTCCAAGCACGACAACGCAACTCTCTCTCTCTCTCTTTTAAGGACGAACCTTTCAAGGGGTAAGTCAACCTTAGCCTTGAAGTATGACCACCTTCAACTTGGCCCTTAAGTAATATCGCCTACCTTCGACCTGAGCCTTAAGTATGACCACCTTCTCCTTCAACTTGACCCTTAAGTAATATCGCCTACCTTTCGACCTGGCCTAAGCTTAAGTATGACCGCCGGGGCTTCGAACCCGACCCTTTAAAAAGGGAGAGGTCGAAGACCAGGTCATCATACTCGGCGATTACGGCCGCAGCGTCGACCTCAAGAGGTGATGGGGTCAATACACCCGTGTGGGAGAGTTCAGCTGAGACTAACACGGGTCTGATGAAATGCTTCACGAATAATGAAACACACTTACTCCAATTTCCGGGTGGAGTTGCGCGAGACACGTGAGGGGCTGGCTAACCCACCCCCCGGCAGCGCACGGCGCTTGGCTGTCGGAGCGAGCGCCTCGCAAGAGAATGCGACGCAGGAGCGACGACAATGATCCGTCGACACGCTCGTTTGGAGCGCATTCTTATGACTCGCAACGTTGGACCGCTACTACTGCTGTTGCTGTCGGGACCCACTGCACTTACGACAAGTTCCAGGAGGAGGGGTGCTGGAGCAGCAGCAGCAGCTCTCTCTCTCTCTCTCTCTCTCTCTCTCTCTCTCTCTCTCTCTCTCTCTCTCTCTCTCTCTCTCTCAAAAAGTATACACACAAAAGTTGACGGGCAATGCGCCACACATTTATGGAAAGTTTCGGACCAGAGTACTCTCTTCCAGGAGATAGCACGTGAAGGGTTAAGAAGGGTTCCTGGAAAAGTGCTCTAGAGAGTCTGCGGTAAGTTGCGGGAGGAGGGGGGAATGCACGGCGGACCCTACAGCGGCATATGTCCCTCGAGAATGCACGGATCCTACCGTTACTAATAAGATCCACGAGAAATGCACAAGCCATATGATAAGTTGCAGGGGAATGTACAGGGCATACGACACGTTCCGGGAGAATGCACAAGGCAGGCGACAAGTTCCGAGAGAAGGCACAAGCCACACAACAAGTTCTGGAAGAACGCACAGGCCATAGGATAAGTTCCAGGAGAATGCACAAGCCATACGATAAGATCCGGAAGAATGCACGGGCCATACGACAAGTTCCAGGGGAATGCACAGGCCCTACAGTAAGAATCCTGGAGAATGCGAAAGCCACTGGTTCCAGGAGAATGCACAAGGCATGCAAGTTCCGGAAGAATTGCACAGGCCATACGACAAGTTCCGGGAGAATGGACAAAATGTTAACGAACTGCATGGGAACCCCAGCGCCAAAATTCCCTCCCTCCACCCCATCCTGAAGGTCATCCCCTCAGGAGGAATAACATGCTTCACAACGTCCTCGGAAAATAAGGTCTTGCAGTCATGTGCGAAAGTGCGAGGGTCTCAGACGGTCAATCGCGCCTTCGTCGCCGTCCCGGAGGACGTTACACCTCGTGCACCCTATGAAGCCTGGCTGAAGGAGTTCTTGCTTCGACACACGTCAAGTTGGTGTGTGTGTGTGTGTGTGTGTCGTGTCACTACAGCCCCAAGTCCGTCTGCGGCCACAAACCACCCACCGACCCTTTCTTACTCTCCTTGACATCAGATCTATCGTCTCTCATACCACAGGTCAAATACACTTTTCTTTTCCCCTATATTAAAACTCGCTTTGTTACCCCGCCGTTGATGGCAACCAGTTCTCATGCATTCCACGACTCGACACGGCCCGTAGACTGCAACGTCCCTCCTCGACAGTATATGTATACAAGAGACGTATTTTCCTTAAATTCACATCCTACCGACACCTGACCTGCCCTGACCTGACCTGTGCCTGTCGTGCAGGACCGCTTACTCAAAATGCTCATTTCCCTACTCGACAGTGGCACTGTCGACGAATGTTGCATGAACGCGTTCTCTAATCGACACATGATGAAACGCAATATCCCTACCTCGCAACGCTGGACGCCCGTATTTCCTTACCCTACTACACTTATCGTTAAACATCCCACGCGCATTCGGCGCTGCTCGCTGAATTCATTTCCCGAGTCGATGCTTATCTCTAAATGCACTTCCATATTCAACACCCATTCGCTAAATGCATTCCCCTTTTTGGCTATGACGCATAAACTATCATGACGCCGTAAATTCTACACCAAACAAGGTTTTCCACCGCCCCTACTACTCGATTCGAACCCCGTAATTTTGCTACGTGCCAGATATTCTCGCCCCGTTGGAAGAATCCCAATCTATCGCAGGTTTCAGATGCGACCGTGCTGGCGAGTGTCGTAATGAGGAGCAGTCCCGCTGGGCGACACAGCGCGTCGGAATAGACTTATCAGCAGTTCGAAAAAGAAGTCATTTTTCATCTGTAGTTTGGGTTAACTTGACCGCTGTTCGAGGCCCCTCGAGCTCGACCGCAGAGCACGGCGGTGCGAACCTTTGGCTGGGATTGGACCCTTGACCCGGCAGGTCAAGAGTTCGCGTCGTCCTAACCAAGGGTCGTGCCGTTGCGTGCTGCACGGTCGTAAAGTCATGCTGGGGTCGTTCCGTTCGTCCGCAGTTTTTCAGGTATCTCTCCGCATTCTAAAGCAATCATTCCGCAGTCTGGAACACTCCGTCCGCAGTCTGAAGCACTCTGTCCGCAGTCTGAAGCAAGCCGTCCGCAGTCTGAGGCACCTTGGTCGCAGTAGATTCGTGACACGGTGCGGCCCATCACGTCAACTCGTCCCACACTGTCAAGAACTCAGCCCATGACTCGATGTAACCACCTATCCCTACTTAAGCACTTACACCGCCGTAAAGTAGTTCCACCGCACTTAAAGAAAAAAAAAAAGTGACGTCCGGTGTTTCCCTCGCTTAGTGTAAAAAAAAAAAAAAAAATAGGGGGGTTGAAAGCAATTTACCGGTTCTCCGTGAACACCTGGGCGTTGAGTGAGGCAGCGCCTCCGGGAGGCCAGGTACTTGAAACACAGGTGAACAGGTACTAGAGATTAATCTGTGTATCCCATATGCTCTCCCAGGTACACACGCTGCAGCCGCTCGCCTCCTCCGCCCTCCCGACACACGCAATATCCTCGCTCTCCCACCCACGCATTCAAACAACTCTCACCACCAGCCCACCATGGGCATAATCCCTCTCATGCAAACACAACCTGTTCCCACACACATCCTCATTTGTCACATGCGCCTTCATACTAACGTTTACCGATCACGATCCAACCTAGCCTAAATATACCACTCCTTTATCACCCACCCACATACACACTCACCCACCCCAGTCATACTCCCCGCTCTCCCCGACACACCAACACTCCTCACCAGCACATATTCCCCTCATACTCACAAACACACACACACACTCCAATCACCCACACATACTTCCCCCCCAATCACCCACAAATACTCCTCCACTCTCCCACACAATATCCTGCACGCTGCTCAACATACTCGCTCTCCAACACATAATCCTAGTGAATATATGATGATCAACAGGTTCCTCGGGTCATCTGCCTCACCCAATTAGTGAGACGGGCAAAATGTGGTACTGTACATATGTAACAACGTACTAAAGGAAAACTACGTCACAATATACATATGGGAGCCACTGGAAGGCCTAGTCTCTCTTTACAATTTCTTCCAGAAAGGGAAAATGGGAAGAATAAGGCCACTGAGGGGGAGATGCCGCGGAAGACACAAGAAAAACACAGTTGAAGTATCAATGGTTCGTGTCTGGTCAACCCACTCCCGCGCAAGAATACACGGAGCGGCACGCGAAGTCTTCCATACGTCTTCGCATACGTACTGGAAACCTCCTCCCTCTGCGGTCTACGAATACAGCAACGGTGCCCTTGACATCCTCCATGGCGAGATACACCATCGAACGGCCTACTGAGCCGGGCTGCCCCCTCTCTCGCAAAGCTGGAGTCCTATATTGCGTTGGAGAAAGGAGGTGGGGGGCATTATACTGAAATCAATGGGATGCATATAATCAAACCCAGTTAATTTCACGATCGCGTAACCATTCGCAAAACTATCAGAACACACATACACATTATATCTATCCATCTACCTACCTAGCTTTGTCTCTTCGATGTATATCAACTGACTGTTATATTTCTCTCTTGTGTCTCCCTTGATAATGTGATCATTACACGAAAGTGCACTTGGGAACTTACTGTGCTTCATTTTCCCTGTGGACACATAGGAATATATATATATATATATATATATATATATATATATATATATATATATATATATATATATATATATATATATATATATATATGAAAAAATCAAACTTATTTCCATGTAGACATTGGAAATGCTGCAATTCAACGCTGATTTCACGTCTGCACAGATCATTCACAGTCGGCAGTGGGTTGTCAAACATCACAACGGGGGGGAACCGACTGAAAATAACCCGCGCTTTTCTCTTGCACCGCAAATGGGAAGAGATATGTCATAATTTACACAGGGGGAGGGAAAACCCCCCTGAAAGGCCTCGTGCCCCCAATTTACGCCCCCAAAACTTATTTCCAAACGACATGACAAGGCATGGGAGAATGAACGCATAACACCAGCGAAAACGAGTGTCTGCAACAATACCATGAACACAGGATGCGTCCAAGGGCCCTCAGGAGGATCAAGCTCTCTAGTCCTGTACGTAGGATTGGAATGGACGAAGGATGTACGTGCCAATCGCCACCGTGTGTGCATGTTCCTCCACAGCGCAATCCGACCCGCACGACAAGCAGCGAAACTCGGTCATCAATACCTTCCCCCCCAAAAAAAGAGAGGCGCAATATGTATTATGATAACGTTCTCTTTCTGGTTTGTTTGAGGCTTGGGAGGGAGGGGGAAAAAAAGCCAGTCATAAATGTGAACCCATAAATATAACTAAATATATAAACTCACGAGATGTTGATGTGAGCTGTGCTAATTCAATAACATTCACTTTAAAAAAAAACAAAGTCATCCTCACTTTGCTATACGCCCCTGATATATATATATATATATATATATATATATATATATATATATATATATATATATATATATATATATATATATATAGGGAACTATAAATTCGGTGGCACGAATTTCATCACAGACATTATCTGCGCTATTAGTCACTTCGTCCATCCGCCTGTCTGTGTGTGTGTGAGTGCGCGTTGGTCGGTTCAGAGCCCGCAAAACAGTATGTCTGTATATGCAATGCATGCGTTTACCATGCGCATTCTCCTCCTCCACAGCAATGCAGTGTGTGTGTGTGTGTGTGTGTGTGTGTAAGGAGCCTCTGTGTTACTTCCCGTGGCTGTACTTTTGCAGTAGCGAGACCGACACAACTCCATCGTAAGTCGGGCAGGCATCTCTGCTATTGATTCAAAATAAAGAGGATATATTCCCGGTCGCTCCAGAACACATGACTCTTTTATGACCGACTCATAATTGCCAATTAAGCTCATTGCTACATCACGCTTGCTTGTTAACTTCAACATTTTAATTAACGTGAGGTTAATATTATATCAGTTTAACATTTGGCGGCAGCAGCGCCAGCAGGGGTGGTGTGTGTTTTTTTTCTTTTTTTTCTTTTTTTTTTGCTTTTGCCGTTAAACAGGTCCGATACGGCATAAAAGACAGAGATATATATACCTTTTTTTTAGAGTGGGGAGGGAGGGAGGTGGGGGGAGGGGGGAAGCAATGAAGTGACAGGTGTTTGAGGACAGAATTGGTTCACATGTGGTGGTGAAGTTTGGGTGGGAATGGTGCAGTTTGATGAGTGCAAGCCAGGCTTTGCCTACCTCCCACCCGACCTCCTGATTGCCCCAACTCCACGGGTTTTCGGTTTCACAGCCGACATACATTCTGTGTGATTTGGGGGTGAAGGGGGATGGGGTGTCCTCCTCCTCCTAGAGGTAACCTGGAATAAAGGAGGGAGGGATGGAGTCCCCCTTGCTGCTGATGGGGAAGGGGATGGTGGGGTAACCAGGTACAAATCAAACCTACTGGCTGTGAAGATACTTTTTTTGGTGTGTGTGTATGTGTAAGGTTAGGTTAGCTCAGGGCTATAAGGATAATTATTTGACTCTGGGAGATACGAGATGACAGCACTGTCAAGTGGGGTGAGGATTGGGATGTCTGAGAAGACAAGGAGGAGGAGGGAGGTTAGGGAAGGAAGGAAGGTTGAAGAGGGGGAAGGAAGGAAGGTTGACGCATCTGTGAAAATCATCGTTTGATTAGCTTGCGAAATGAAGTGATCATCATCATCATCATCATCATCATCATCATCCTACCCGCTCGCTCGCGTCCAACGGCACTGCGGCGGGTCTGGCTGCTGCGGCCGCGAGGGCGCCTCGCGATTGGGCCGAGACTTGCGGGGAAGTGGTTTTGCAACGGGCCTCGCGACTGGCTGAGGCTTGCAAGACAAGCTCTTTCATTGGCGCGTGCCAACGCCAATGCCCTTGCGGTTCCCCCACATCACTAGGGCTGCTTGTGCCGACCACGATTCTAGTGTGAAGATATTTTTTTTTTCTCTTCGTATTGTTTCACTCGACTTCAAGATCTACCGGGATTCTAATGTGAAGATAATTATTTTTCTTTTCTTCCTCCAATGCTGTTTCACTCGATCTAATTATAACTTCGAAGTCGATTTCCCATCGTGAAAAGTTTTAAGCCAAGTTTAAAACTATCTTTGTTCATTAGCGTATCTACGTGTATATATATACTCTCTCTCTCTCTCTCTCTCTCTCTCTCTCTCTCTCTCTCTCTCTCTCTCTCTCACACACACACACAGAGTGGGGAAACTTGCACGCTTTTATCTCTAATTACGATGACATACACGCAGAGAGGCTGCCAGACCCTTAACACACAAACAGAAACACATTCAGAGATACACACACACACACACACACACTCCGCTGATAACAAGAACTTTAACGTACGTTCATGAACTCCTTCCTTCACCCTCGAACACGACAGTACACGACTCTCGAACACCAGAACACACGACGGTATGACCCTGAGCACCTCACAAACGTTTCCTGGAGAGGACAATGCATGGCTCAAACGTTTCCCGTGGAGGACAATGCATGGCAAAAACTTTTCCTGGACAGGGTAACGCAAGGCGCAAACGTTTCCCAGAGAGGATAAAGCATGGCGCAAACGTTTCACAAAGAGGATAAAGCATGACGCAAACGTTTCCCAGAGAGGATAAAGCATGGCGCAAACGTGTCCCACAGAGGATAAAGCATGGCGCAAACGTGTCCCACAGAGGATAAAGCATGGCGCAAACGTTTCCTAGACAGGGTAACGCATGGCGCAAACGTTTCCCCGGGGAGGATGGACACCTCACAACTTTAACTAAGAGACAAAAAAAAAAAAATTATATATATATATATATATATATATATATATATATATATATATATATATATATATATATATATATATATATATATATAACGTTTTCTGGCCTGGCAGCGTGGCGAATGAAGAGTGACGTGCATTAAGCTTTCGGGCAGTCACAGCTTTCCCGCTGCCCAGGGCCGGCTGCCACGTTCGGTAAATAAGGTTAAATGCAGAGGTCAACAAAATGAAGGCTCGAAGTCAGGCGGCCGAGGTTTAATGCTGGGGTTCAGGAGGAGGAGGCGGCGAGGTCATCACAGCTGCAGAAGACCAGCGGCTGACTTCGCGTTAGGGGGGGAAATAGTGAGGTTAGAGAGCTGAGGGGGTGGGTGTGAGGGGAGCAGTGGGGGGAGGTTTCATATGGATGTTAAGAATGAGGAGCCAAGGTCAAACGCAGTGAGTTTAAAAAGAGTTTGGGGTTGGATCATAAAGTCACGAGCTGCGGTCGTGTGAAAGAACTGAGAGTCGCGGGCAAGGGTTAGAAACCTACGGTCAATGGGCGAGGGTGGAGAGCCCAGGTCAAAATGAAAGGACTTTTGGAAAATTAAGGTCACATGCAAGTGTTTGAGAACGCAAGGTCAAATACAGGGGTTTAGAACTTACCGAGTCAAAAGCAAGTGTTGAGAACTTAAGGTCAAACTCAAGGGTTCAGGAACAACAGGGTCAAAAAATTAAAAGCAAGTGTTAAAACACCTGGGACGGCTATCGGGAGTTTGGGACCAAATGGCCTTGTGGGTTTGTACCGAACGGGGTTAAGGTGAACCTGACGCGCCCATATACCCCAGCTGGCTGGCCAACACCTCGGGAGGTGGTGGGTGGAACAGGTGGCCATTAGGTGGTACGGCAGGTGGCTGTAGGTGGTGGTAGTGGCAGGTGGTGTGGGAAGTGGTGCGATACGAAGTGGAGACAGCGGCGGCAGATGGTGCGAGAGGTGTGGGAGGGAGGGAGGGGCGCGGGCACATGTTGTGTCAGGTGGTGCTACCAGCTGATGTGTGTGTGTGTGTGTGTGTGTGTGTGTGTGTGTGTGTGTGTGTGTGTGTGTAGCAGGTGGTGTCGCCAAGGTGTGGGAGGGAGGAGCAGGCGGCTGGGCACTGGCAAACGGTGTTCAACAAGCGGAGTGAATGACTGCATGACACAAGGCTTCAGGCAGCATCAAGCCATATGACTGATGATGTCAGAGGGAGGGAGGGAAGGAGGGAGGGAGGGAGGCTTCAGCTAAGCAGTAAGCCTTAGAACTGGTGATGTCACACACGGTGGGTTCTGCAGCTCACGATGGCTTGGTCACAAGGGATCCCGCCGACAGCAAGCAACGTACATATCACAAGGGGCTTCAGCCGAGCACCAAGCCTCGTTTTGTCGTGACGTCACAGCGGGGTGCCTTAGAACAGCCAGTAGGATGCCTTGCGACTGGTGACGTCACGAGAGGGGGGGTGTTTGAGCCAGTAGCAGCCCACGGAGGTGGAGGACGGTCGGTGAGGTCACCAAAGCACACAAGGCAGGAGCAAGCCATACAAATATGCCTTTTTATGGCTGCATCAATTCCCTAATATCCCCCACCCCTTCCCTCTCATTAACCAGACATGACAACAAAAGCAGCAGCAGCGGTGGGGCAGCAGAAGAACCACGGAACAGCAACAGCCGGGGACACAGCAGCAACCAACAGGGGCATACGGAACAGCAACAGAAGAAGCACAGCTCAAACGAAACAAACAGAATAGGTGGGGAAAAAAGCAACAGAACTAGGAGCATCCCGTAACGGAGGTAGATGCGGGGGACCAAGAAAAAGGAGAGGCTAAAGTAACGGGAGCAACAGAAGGAACGGAAGAAGGCGTAAGAGCAACAGCAGATGATGGACAGCTGCAGGCGGCGGTGCAAACACCACAGCAGAAACTGCTTATCACTCCAGCAGGAACAGAAACGCCACCGCAAACTCCAGCAGCGCCAGCGACTACCACTGCCACGGCGCCATCTGCAAACACACACACACACACACACACACACGAGCGAGCAAAAAAGAAAAAAAAAAGAATAGAGAAATAAATAAATACAAAAACCAGAAACAAGAAAAAGATGTCAGCTGAATGGAACACCTGCAGCAAGGACAACAACACGAAGAGGCAGCTGCACCAGCGGGGGAACAGAAAAACAAGCACAAACCTAAGCAGACGTACCAACGAACATAAACAGCAGAAGCAGCAAGACTGACAGCAGCAGCGGCAAGAACGTAAACAACAACAACGACAAGAACAAGTAGCAGCTGGAGCGACAGCAGCAGAAGTAACAGCTGTAACACTGTGACAATATAAGCAGCAGCATTAACGGTAGGAGCAGAAAGCAGTAACAACAGTAGGGGCAGTAACGGTAACAACAGTAGCACTAACAACTGTACGAGCAGTAACAGTAACTACAACAGGAGCAGCAGCAACAGCAACAGCAGCAAGTAACTACAACAGGAGCAGGAGCAGTAGCAGTAACTACAACAGGAGCAGGACCAGTAACTACAATAGAAGCAGCAT
>NC_092259.1:8006278-8093778 GCF_036320965.1 Panulirus ornatus | reverse complement strand
CAACAGTTGCCACACAACCCTCACAAATCAAAACACCCCAACAGGAAACGGTCTCGTCGGCGCATCAGAGTAACGGGTAAACAGTTAACAAAACAGCCCCCACAACAGAATAACAACAGGTACAACAACGTGAAACAGCCCCCCACAACAGAATAACAACAGGTACAACGTAAAACAACCCCCCCACAACAGAATAACAACGGTACAACAGCGCGATACAACCCCCACAACAGCACATAATAAGACACACAACACTTCGTTAACTCATACATCTGAAGATCAGTTAAAAAACAAAAGCACACACACACCCAAGTCCATCCTTAAGAAGTTTAAAAAAAAAAGCACACACACACACACACACACACACACTCACAAGCCCGTTTTTGAAGAACAATTAAAAAAAAAGCACACACACACACACACACAAAACAAAAGCCTCCACGGGTTCATGAAATGCTATCACAATACCAAGCAGATAGGACACAATAGCCACGACACGACACCAGCGCCCTCATCAACATAAAAGGCAAAACACAGCACGCAGCAGTACCCACCACCACCACCACCGGAGGAGACCGTAACACACCGCACCTCAGAAGGCAATGTAACTGACACACACACACACACACACACACACACACACACACACACGCGCGCGCGCGCGCCCTAGTACTGAGACCAAAACAAGACGCACATGTGTGTGTGTGTGTGTGTGTGTGTGTGTCTTGAGGTAACACAGCAGGCGACGATCTCTCCCCAAATCACACACACACACACACACACATCAGGTAAATTAGAGCCCAACATAACACAACATCCCATAACAACATACGCATATAACACACACCGAACGGGGCTGACAACATACGCATATAACACACACACACACACACACACACATACAAGCGGGATGCAGAAGCGCATTAACCACACACTATATTATGATAAAAAAAAATAAACTCTCCCTCCAGGCCTGCATGCGACCCCTCAAAGTCTCCCCCCCACACACCCCCCTTTCCCTGAAAAATCTAACCAGAGTACTCCCCACCCCTCCCTCCCACCCACCCGCCCGCCCCTCACGCGCGCTTACCCCCTCATTCCCCACCCTAACTCACTCTCCCCCCCTCCTCCTCCTTCCCCCACCAGGCTGACGTCACGGTGCATTTATTGATCCCGGTCGTGCAAACTGCCATGCACAGCTTGCACACGCAGGCAAGCATGATGGAGGGAGCAAGGGGGGGGGGGAGGCGGGCGGCGGGAGAGAGAGAGAGAGAGAGAGAGAGAGAGAGAGAGAGAGAGAGAGAGAGAGAGAGAGAGAGAGAGAGAAATTAGGGGAGGTTTGGGAGGCTCCTGATAGGCTGGTCGGTTCCATGAGAGAGAGAGAGAGAGAGAGAGAGAGAGAGAGAGAGAGAGAGAGAGAGAGAGAGAGAGAGAGAGAGAGAGAGAGAGAGAGAGGGTGCGTGTGTGTGGTGGTGGGGGAGAGGGAGAGGAGGAGGAGGAGGAAGAGGAGAGGGGTTTGGGGGGAGGGAGAGAGGGAGAGAGGGAGGAGGAGGAGGAAAGGGGTAGGAGGAGGAGGAGGAGGAGGAGGAGGAGGAGGAGGAGGAATTAGGGCAGGTGGGGTCAGTTGCAGGCGCCCCGGGGGTGACGGTGGCTTCGAGTGACGATACTGTAAAAACAGGTTCCATGCTTGACCTTGCCTTGGTAATTCCTCGCTTCCTGTCATTAAGGTTGTGAAGCCGGACCACCATCATCAACATCCCGCCCCTCCTCCTCCTCCTCCTGCTGCTGCTCTTCTTCTTCCTCCCTCCCTCCCTCCCTTCCCCTCCTCCAAAAGCTACTCCAACTCTTCCTCCGCCTCCTCCTCCTACAACTTCCTGTGCTCTTTCGTCCCTCCAAACTTTTCCTGCAAAGATGGGTAAAGCTTTAACGTCTACCGTCCCTTGCTTGCTATTCCTCGTCACACAGACACAGACACAGACACACACACACACACACACACACCTGCTGTTCCTCGCTACCACCAAACACACACACACACACACACACACACACCGGCTGTTCACCACCACCACTCCACCTGCTGTGCCCTATCACCACCACTCCACCTGCTGTTCCCCCACCACACCAACACTCCACCTGCTGTTCCCCCACCACACCAACACTCCACCTGCTGTTCCCCCACCACACCACCACCACTCACCCCACCTGCTCTCCCCCACCACCCGCTCCCCTCCTCTGCATTGGACAGTAGGTCATCGTTTCCGAGCCACAGAAATGCACTAACTTCGTGACACCTTAAATTTCCTCCCCACACTAACAAACGAACGTCAATTACGTGGACCAAAAAAAAGGGGGGGGGGAGGGGAGGCCTTCATGAACCCGGAAAAAAAAATAATACATAATAATCCCCCCAATGAAATACACTCCCTCCTCCTCCCCCACCACCAAAGAAAAAAAAAATGGGAAGGGAAATAATACGGCCGGAGAAATACTATGAAATAAAGATAGAAAAAAAAATAATAAAAGAGGCGCGCGCGCGCCCCCCGAGCGATGGCAACACCGCCAGCGTGCAACGCTCGCCTGTGCATTCCCTCCCCGTTGCCATCACGGGGTCATGCATTTCCCCCCCTCCTCCTGCTGCTCCTCCCCCAACCCTGTCCTAGATACGTACGGTTCATTATAACGCATCCCCTCGGCGCCCACCTTATGCTTAAAAAGACGTCACGAAGCTTGGCTGGCTGCGGCAAAAGACTCTCCTAAACAAAAACTTCTTAATTAATCCCCCCTCCTCCTCCTCAACCCAACCACCAAATCCTATCCCCCCCTCACCCAACCCAACCCCCTTTTCTGGCGTTACCTAATCCCAGGGTAATTATGGCTCATGGGGGATTGATTCTGTGTGGACTTGGTAATCATCCAATCTAGCTAGACGTCCTTAAATGATTTCCTTTCCCAGGGTCCAGCGCCACAGTCATGCCAAGAGATCAAAGATGACGAGTGTCAAGGAAGGCTTGAGGGGAGAGGCCGGGCTTCGCCCACAGTAATATCCTTACGTACTGTCACACTGGAGGCAACAGCATGGGATGGGAACTCAATATGGCTCGCCCCATTTGGAAGACGAGAGGTCTGGTAATCCCAGAGGAAGTCCTCCCCAAATAAAAACTTCGTAAGAAAAGAAGAAAAAAAAATGAATAAAGAAACGATGAATCGCATCGGCAGAAATACCAGCAAACGGAATAATGTACAAAAAGATGTCTAAGTGTCCTTTCTCAACACAACAGGATGTTCCATAACCCTGAGAGGTTGTGAGAGACAGACAGTGGAGGCGTTTACTCATATCCACACACAGGATGTCGCTCTGGGCCACGATAAAGCTGAAATGGAGATGGGGAAAGCAGTTAAAGAGGCCATCCTATCAGACGCGTATAACATAGCGCTTTGAAAATCACTTGCACTCGACTTACAAGGAATTCCCCTGCTACTAAATGCTGACACAGTGGATTACGGTGTCTGGGAATAATCCATCCAAACAGGCGAGCTTGGGGGCCAAAGAGGTAGTGGTGAAGTATATGGTTATCGGAGGTAGAAAGGAGTTTTCGTGGACGTTTGCCTGCCACCAGCGCCGTGGTATCTGCAAACAGCAAAACCACCCGATTCTCCTCCTCGCCGTACCTCAGCTCACGGCGGACGCTCACGAAAGCCTCATTTGACAAGAGGAAGTTCGCGAGGAGGCCTCAGCATCTGGGGGCGGGAGTACCCCAGCAGCTTCATGTCTGCACAGACGTCACCACCGCTGTCTCCGGCACGATGCGCAAATCACCCACAGCTACCACGGAACCACCACCGCCACACCCGCAAGCCGCTACCACAGCCTAGACCAGCCATGATGACCCTCGAAGACAAGACGACCACCGATGGAAGGCCTACTAACCCCAGCCACTACTCTTCAACGACATCGCCCAGGCCTCAAGAGTTCTAATGGCTCCTGATGACTCAATCCAACCACGGCTCTGGAGTGATGCCATGACATGCCCGGCTGTCAATTGTCATTCCTCCCGGCCGGACGCGTGGGAGAGAGAGAGAGAGAGAGAGAGAGAGAGAGAGAGAGAGAGAGAGAGAGAGAGAGAGAGAGAGAGAGAGCTTCGTCACAGCCTGTGCTTGTGGATCAGCCTTTCTTAACCGGGTGCTTGTCGACCTTACCCTCTAGTTAAGTGCTTGTTGATGTATCCTTATTATGCTCTGCTTGCGTCTCCAACCCTCGTTAAGCTGTCCATGTTGAGCCCCCTCCCTCCATCCCACCCACCTACCCACCCCTTCCATTCCCTCATTTCTTCAGACTTTGTTTGTCCGCCCATTCTTGTAAAAGCTGTTCTTGTTGACCCACCCTTCTGGCGTTGTGCCTGCTAACCACCCAGCACCCCTGTCAAGCTTTAATTATTGATCGATCCCCCAATTAAGCTGTGCTTGCTGGCACACCCTTGTTACGCTGTGTTGCGCTGACTCAAGCCTTGTTTATGTTGGTGCTTGTTGACCAAATCCTTATCAAGCTGTAGTTCTTGAGCCACCCTTTTAAGCTGTAATTGTTGAACAACCCTCGTACTGTGCTTAATGAACCACTTTTTTTTTTTTTCTATTTTGTTAAGCTTCCCTTCTTCAACCATCTACGTGAAGCTTTGCTTATACGGTATACTCAACCCGATCAAGCTGTGGTCACTATTTTACCCTAATCAAGCTGTTTTTGTTTATCTAACTTGTTGGACTGTGAACAGCAAAACTGCTTCTGCGAAAAACATCCTAGTTCACCTTGCTAGCTGACCCACACTTAATAGGTTAATTTATCACCACTTGTTTGAACTGCTAGTTAACCCGCCCGTTATGCTGCTTATTAACCCACCCTTGTTTAGCTTGCTTGTTAAACCTCTCTTGTTTAGCTTGCTTGTTAACTCTCTCTTGTTCAGCTTGCTTGTTAACCTGCCCTTGCACAATTTGCCTGTTCAAGCCATCCGTGTTAAATTGGCCTTTGTTGATTCACACTTCTGCTGAGCGTTTCTTTAACAAGGGTTATCGTAAACACCCTTTTCAACTTCCTCTGTTAACCCGAAACCGCTCCGTCAACCAGGTTAACGCACCCTTTACACGACCTTGTTAACCCTGTATCAGTCATACCACCCTGGTTAACCCACCCTTATTCAACCTGAATCAACTAAACCACCCTGGTTAACGTGCCTCTGAAGAGACCTTGTCAACCCTGAGTCACCCATACCACCCTGGTTAACCCGCCCTTGAAGGGACCTTGTTAACCCTGTGTCAGCCATACCACCCTGGTTAACCCGCCCTTGAAGGGACCTTGTTAACCCTGTGTCAGCCATACCACCCTGGTTAATCCGCCCTTGAAGGGACCTTGTTAACCCTGTGTCAGCCATACCACCCTGGTTAACCCGCCCTTGAAGGGACCTTGTTAACCCTGTGTCGGCCAAACCACCCTGGTTAATCCGCCCTTGAAGGGACCTTGTTAACCCTGTGTCAGCCAAACCACCCTGGTTAGCCCACCCTAACTATTCAACCTCTATCAGCTGAACCACCCTGGTTAACCCGCCCTTGGGAGGGACCTTTTGTTAACCAGTTGTACACCACCCTGGTTAACTCGGCCCCTGGACGAAGATCTCAATACGTTAACTCGGCGCTTAGACCGATCCTCTGTCGACTTGACCCTTAAGGGCAACTTAATACACCCGCATTCACGTACAGGACTTTGAGCGCTGGCTGCTGCGCTGCTGAGCACCGCCCTTGCCCTGGGAGGGAGGAGGTCTATAGACACGCACTTAGGCGATAACCCCATCCGCCTAGTGCGCACGGTAATCACCCTTAAAGATACGACGCACAGGGGCCAATTTCCCCGCAGGGGCTGGAGGGGTTGTTAGGCTCGTCATACAACGGCTCGTTCCCGGCGTCGTTAACCGGTTCTAACCACCCCCTCTCCCCTCTCCCCATATCTCCCCCCTCCCTAACCCCTCACCCATCCTGACCAAACCCCACCCCGCCCCCCCCTCCTCCTCCCTACCTCTTTACCATCACATTGGAGACATGATGGAGTAATTTACATGTTTCAAAGAGTTTCAATTAAGTTTATTTTTTCACGAAACATGATGATTTGCTGAAACGTTCGCTGTGTCATAGATGAAACGGGGGGTGTGGAGAGAAAGGGGAGGGTGCTCGAAAGAAAAAAAAAAAAAAATAGAAAAGATTAGTGAAAAGAATTACCCTAGAGCTATTAAAAAGAGGGGGAGGTATTCACAGAAGGTGTGGCCGTGGTGGATGAGGGGAGGCTGCGGTGTCAGTGGTGGATGAGGGGAGGCTGTGGTGTTAGTGGTGGATGAGGGGAGGCATTCACAGGTGTGGCCGTGGTGGATGAGGGGAGGCTGTGGTGTTAGTGGTGGATGAGGGGAGGCTGTGGTATTATTAGTGGATGAGGGGAGGCTGTGGTATTAGTAGTGGATGAGGGGAGGCTGTGGTGTTAGTGGTGGATGAGGGGAGGCTGTGGTGTTAGTGGTGGATGAGGGGAGGCTGTCGTGTTAGTGGTGGATGAGGGGAAACTGCGGGGTTAGTGGTGGATGAGAGGAGGCTGTGGGGTTAGTGGTGGATGAGGGGAAACTGCGGGGTTAGTGGTGGATGAGGGGAGACTGTGGTGTTAGTGGTGGGTGAAAAGAGTCTGTCTGGATAGTAGTGGATGAAGGTAGGGCGGGGCTCGTGGTGGATGAAGGTAATGCGGGGCTAGTGATGGATGAAGGTGGTGCAAAGCTTATTTTGCTGGATGACGGATACATTGCTCTGTGTGAGAGGAGAGATAAGGCTCGGGGAGAGGGGAGTGTGGTTCGTGGCGGGTGAGGGGAGAGGAAAGTGTGGCTCGTGGTGGGTGAAGGGAGAGGAGAGTTTAACTCGTGGTGGGTGAGGGGAGAGGAGAGTTTAACTCGTGGTGGGTGAGGGGAGAGGAGAGTTTAACTCGTGGTGGGTGAGGGGAGAGGAGAGTTTAACTCGTGGTGGGTGAGGGGAGAGGAGTTTAACTCGTGGTGGGTGAGGGGAGAGGAGAGTTTAACTCGTGGTGGGTGAGGGTAGAGGAGAGTTTAACTCGTGGTGGGTGAGGGTAGAGGAGAGTTTAACTCGTGGTGGGTGAGGGGAGAGGAGAGTTTAACTCGTGGTGGGTGAGGGGAGAGGAGAGTTTAACTCGTGGTGGGTGAGGGGAGAGGAAAGTTTAACTCGCGGTGGGTGAGGAGAGGGGAGAGTGTGGCTCGTAGTGGGTGAGGCAAGTGGAGCCGAGGAGGAGGAGGAGGTGGGAAGGAAAACTGGGTGTGGTGGAAAGGGGAAGGTAAAACTAGGGGGTCGAAGGCAGGGGTGGCCAGAGGGGTGGTGGTGAAAAGAGAGGAGGGGAGGGAAGGATTGGAGAGGAGGGGAGGGGAGGGGAGGCAGCAAGGTCACTAACAAGGCTGTTCCAGTTTCCCCTCCTCCTCTCCCCCTTGGTCGTGAGAGACTGACCAACACTGGGTGCAGCAGATCACCCTCCTCCCACCACGCACAGACTACATGCCCACTGCATTGCTTCCTATTGCCCTTGCATGTGCACTTTTCCGGGCGAATGCACGCTTCTGCATCAATATGCGGGTATGGACGGTCGGGCGGGGCGCGGGTGGGGATGGGGGGGGGAAACTCGTTTATAATGCGCAATCAAAATTCACTTTTTTATGGTACAATTATTTGCAATTGTTATGGTATATTTATGTTTGACGGCTCCGCCATTGTTGTAACAGGTATATAAATAAAGATATGTATAATTGTTGAACTCGGGACATCCGGCAACTGCAGTGCATTCGACGACCCCCCCAGGCCCGTGCAATCACTGTTTTTCACTGTGTAATTACGGCGTACGAACCATTATGTAGGGCGAATTGTGGGCCTTTCCGCCTCTAGCGACGCTCCCCACTTGGGCCCGTATTACACTCACGGATCTAATATTTGCTATTGGCCGGGCCGCCCCGCCCCCCCTCCGAAAATGTTCAAACGGGAGACTGTTGATGAACAGAGAGTGGGGCGGTTCTGTTGTGAACACTCATGGCCTGACAAGGTTGTGAGGGGCGGGAAGGAAGGCATGGGCTGTAACTTAACCCTCTGGAGTTCAAGTGAAGCAATGCACTCCACGAAGTTACGCTAGGCACTGCCAAGGGCGGGACGCGAATCGCGCTATGTCAATCGGGGGAGGAAGGGAGGGGGAGAGGAGGGGAGGAGGGAGCCAACGGACGTACGTACGTGCGTGTGTGTGTGTGTGTGTGTGTGTGTGTGTGTGGGGGGGGAGGGAGGGGAAGGGAGGAGGAGGACGATTATGCATCGTAGGCGCTACGGGCGCCGGGAGAGCAAGTGCCGATCGCTGGCGTCAACGGGTCGCAACCTGGGGGGAGAGGAGACACGACCCACGGCTCTCGTAAGAGCGTCGCACGGCAAGAGATGAGAGGATAAAAAGAGAGAGAGAGAGAGAGAGAGAGAGAGAGAGTCTCTCTCTCTCTCTCTAGGTCAAGAAATGAGTGAAACGGAGTACTTGATAATTTTTGGGTGGGGTGGGGTGAGGTCGGGGAGGGGGGGGGAGTGTAAAGCCCCTCAGTGCTTACCCTCGGCTAATATCTTCCCAACCCCCAGAAGCACACCCTCGGTGAGGGGAGAGGAGGAGGGGAGGGGGTGGAGAAGAAGGGGGGACTGGGAAGGGACGGGGGGGGGGGTGTAGTGGTGATGCCTCCCTCCCTCCCCCACTTCCCCTCACCACAAGCTGGTACAAGTCCTCACTCACACACCGACCGAGCGCCTCACAAGCATAACTTTGATACAGGGGAAGGGGGGATGAGGGAGAGAGGGAGAGAGGAAGTGAGTGAGGGAGGGGAAATCATCCATAGGCTATCAATACCTTCACCAACACGCCAATAAAAATAACTATTTGCCTGAGGCCCCCCCCCTCCCTCTCCCTCTCCCTCCCACTCCAACCCCACCACCCATCCACCCCCACCATCCACTTTAGAAAGGAAAAGATAAAAAAAAAGTGAATGAAAGACATCAATCAAAGTGAGTGAGAGAGAGAGAGAGAGAGAGAGAGAGAGAGAGAGAGAGAGAGAGAGAGAGAGAGAGAGAGAGAGAGAGACTAGCAACGAAAGTGTGGTGTGGTGTGGTGTGGGAGGGCGTGTGTGTAGTGGTGGTGGCAAGGGAACAAAATGGAATAATGAAAGGACACAGCATCACGACCCCGAAAATGGAACTGTGTGTGGGGGAGGATGTGCGTGGGGTGGTGTGGTGTGGTGTGGTATGTGTGGTAGTGTGTTTGGTGTGGTAAGTGGGTGTGTACGGTGTGGTGTGTGTGGGGAATGTTAGGGTGGTGTGGTGTGCGGGAGGAATGGGTGGTATGTGGTGGGTGTGTGTGGAGGGGGGGAGAGGGGAATGGGTGGTGTGGTGTGTGGAGGGAATGGGTGGTGTGGTGTGTGGGAAGGGAATGGGTGGTGTGGTGTGTGGGATGGGAACGGGTGGTGTGTGTGTGTGTGGTAGGGTGGTGTGTGGTGGTTGGAGGGGAGGGAGGGGGAATGGGTGGTGTGGTGTATGTGAGAGGGAATGGGTGTGGGGGGAGGGGGTTGGCTGGAGAGTGCAACGCAACTGACAGGTCAACATGAAAGTAGAATTTGGCGCAGCAAAAGCGCTGTGACGTGTATAATCAAGGCCCACTACCCTCCCCTAAACCCCACCCCTTACCCAAACCCCCAACCCAAACCCCCCAACATCATATGAAAATCCCTCCCACCTCCCCTTCCCCCATGAATTTTATTTCCTGCTTTTATTTATTCATTTATTTACTAATTCTACTTTCTTTTATTTTTTGGTTAGGTGCATGTAAACGAGTGTGAGCGGAGCGAGAGTGTTGATAACGACTTTGACCAGCACAACGAAAGTGCAGCAGGATGAAAAAAAAAAAATAAATCTGATAATTGCTTTATTCGATAATGATAAAAAAAAACACATTAAATGGGAAATGGGGTAAATGGAGTGGGGAGGATGAGGGAGCGTATTATTCACTCCCTCAAAGACAAACAACAATAACAATAATGCAATTTACGATAATAATAATAATAATAATAATAATAATAATAATAATAATAATAATAATAAAGTACAGGTAAAAGCTTCACACGAAATAAATGAAAAGGACGAAAGACAAAAAAAAAAAAAAACTGACTGGATGAGAGAGAGAGAGAGAGAGAGAGAGAGAGAGAGAGAGAGAGAGAGAGAGAGAGAGAGAGAGAGAGAATAATATCCATTCAGGAGTACGAAAAGTGCAACAAGGTGACATGTAATATCAGCCCAGCACAGCACAATGAACGGATTCATGCATGAGAATCGAAAAAAAGAAAGAAAATGGGAGAGAGAAAAGAAAATGGACTGCAGTTGCCACAGCATACGGGAACTGAACAAACTGAAAGAATTGCATAACCTCACCATAGGTAAGGTAGGGAACATTTACGCAACAATACAACAAATATACACTAAATGGTGCAATATGTACGTATATATATATATATATATATATATATATATATATATATATATATATATATATATATAGAGAGAGAGAGAGAGAGAGAGAGAGAGAGAGAGAGAGAGAGAGACCCAATAACAGCCGGCCATGCAGAGAGAGAGAGAGAGAGAGAGAGAGAGAGAGAGAGAGAGAGAGAGAGAGAGAGAGAGAGAGAGAGGAGGGCGGCGCGGACACCCAATAAACAGCCGGCCATGCAGGAGGGAAAGAGAGGAAAGGGAGAGAAAAGAGAGAAAGAGAGAGAGACAGAGCAAATGCCATAAACTCGTAAAAACCGGAACACGATACAAATACTGATGCAATGCAAATTATTTAAAAAATTTCCGGGGGGGACTTTCGCATCAATATGATTGTCACATCTCTATTTTTGTTTCGGCCATTATTATTTTTCACAAGCGGGGGGGTCGGGGGTAGGGGGGGGAGGTAAAAGGGGTGATTTCAAAAGGGGCTTTTGATGATCCCGCGATACATATTAACATTAAACACGTATTCGTTGGCGACCCACTGGTTCATTCACTGATTCGACCTCAAGGTACATTTCCGTAGTTCAAACTGATGATTCGGTCCGTTCGATGCTTCGCCTCGTCCGTCCGTCCACCCGTCCGTTCTGGTTTATTCACGGGTTTGACTCAATGGTTCGTATCGCAGTCCCCATGTGATGATTTGATTTATTCACGGGTTTTATTCACCGGTTCGCTTTGCAGTCCACCTGATGATTTCGTTAATGCTGGGATTCAGTCAATGGTCTGCTTCGTAATTCAGCCGGTGATCTGGTTCGCACACAGGCGTTCACTCAGTGCTTCGTGATTCACCACACGACCTGGTTTGTTCTGCGATTCAACCCACGGCGACTCCTGATTCATCCGGCGATTCATTCCACGGTTCCCTCTGTAGTTCGGCTCATGATTCGGCCACTGATTCATTCATCAGTGCTTCGCTCAAAAAAAAAATCGTTCACGCGATGCGACCCTTGCTTGGGGTGTGGAGGTGTGCCCTTTGACCTGACCCTTTTTTGTAAAAAGGTCGGGTCAAAGGTCACCCCCATCATCCAGGTGTTGACGGGGTCGACGAATGACCACTGGTTCACAGGCGCTGTTCATCGGCCGGGGTTCAAATCTTAGCACACCCACACACACTGCTCCATCCACTTATAATCCAGCAATATGGCATATTATCCTCCCAATGTCGAGACTGAGGAGTTAACAAAGGCTCCATATAAACACAGATATCATACATACTCGTGTATATATATATATATATATATATATATATATATATATATATATATATATATATATATATATATATATATATTTTTTTTTTTTTTTGCTTTGTCGCTGTCTCCCGCGTTTGCGAGGTAGCGCAAGGAAACAGACGAAAGAAATGGCCCAACCCACCCCCATACACATGCCTTGATTCAATCCACTGACATATATATATATATATATATATATATATATATATATATATATATATATATATATATATATATATATGTAAGGAAAATAAACATGCGTAAACGCTGACGAACAAACACAGCTGTCGAGAAACAGTGCACAAGAGAATAGGCAAATACTGCAATATGGAAGCAAAGGTAAATAAAAAGAAAATATACGGGACGCGAACAACCAGGAAAGGAGGGGAAAAATAATGATGATGATAATGATAATAATAATAATAATAATAATAATAATAATAATAATAATAATAATAATAATAATAATAATAATAAAAATAATGATGATAATGATGATATTAATAATAATAATAATGATAATAACAATGACAACATACCTCAGATTCAAATCGACATGTAAAAAGTCAATTGAAATAATAAAAATAAAAATGATAAAAACATAATCAGGGGCAGAGAACAAAATATTCATGAAATGCCGCATCAATACGCATGGCTTGAAAATTAATTATAAAAAAAATGAGCACAATACAGGCAGGGGGGGACAAAAACAATAAAATATGGACAATTATGGAGAGGAAAGGCATTAAAATACTAATTACCATGGGGCTGGATCAAAGCAAAACATCGATGGGATATGGCAAAGGAATTACGACACCTATGATGGAACACGAAATGGTAACAGATGAAACCGGCGGTGCGCTGGTCAATTATGGTGGGTAGCGGATGGCGACCTGAGGAAAGCGAGGCTAACAAGAACGTGCGCAAAGGCGACTTGCGAATGGAGAGAGAGAGAGAGAGAGAGAGAGAGAGAGAGAGAGAGAGAGAGAGAGAGAGAGAGAGAGAGAGAGAGAGAGAGAGAGAGATGAAAACGAGGACTATGGGACAGACAGTGTGTGAGGAGGAGGCGAGGTACTTAACACTCTTCTCTGTCTCTCTCTCTCTCTCTCTCTCTCTCTCTCTCTCTCTCTCTCTCTCTGCCTCACCCCTACCCCAGCGGGCCCGCCCATTACCCCAAAACCCACACAAACACACACACACACACACACTCCCACCTCACCTACCCATAAAGTACGGCATGACTCTCCCTCCTACCACGCATTATAAATCCAATGTATGTATGGCAGGTTTCATTTTTAATTAGCTCTAAACGGGGCACCAACGCTGAGTTAACGTACACACACGCACACACACACACACACACACACGCACGCGCACACGGACCAAAATACAGCGGCGTCCCTTTCATCATTATCAAAAATCGCTTCGTAGAATGGGACTTACAACGACAGGGTATGAGGCGCTCGGCGACCATACAGCCACACACCACTACCACCGTCTGCTCTGGCACCACAAATCAATAAACTCCCTACAATCACGAAAAACCATATATATATATATATATATATATATATATATATATATATATATATATATATATATATATATATATATATGTGTGTGTGTGTGTGTGTGTGTGTGTGTGTGTGTATTTTTTTCCCTACCCCAACCGAAATAAAGCCAAATGTAAAAATGCAATTTGGTAAATCAGCGCATTCCCTACACTGTATAAATATTTTTGTCAAAACTGAACGAAACACTGACTATAATTTACCATAAACAGCACTTGTAAAATACACACACACACACACACACACATACACACACACACACACACATATATATATATATATATATATATATATATATATATATATATATATATATATATATATATATATATATATATATATATAAAACCCTTTGCTCAATCACTCGCACTATAAACAACATACTATACGAATTCTAATGACAAGCTTTTTAAATGTTTCTGTTTTTCTTGTGTGTGTGTGTGTGTATGTGTGTGTGTGTGTGTGTGTGTGTGCAGCAACAAACACGAAAGAGGGAAAAAGGAACGAAATCACACGAAATCACGGCTGATGGAAGCGATCAGAAGGGCGGAATGTCAGGGTTGAGTGCAGCACCAAGAATATCCGAGACCACTAAATTTGCCCACCAGATAAAACTGATAAAACGCCTCACCAAATTAGTCCCACATGTGTAGACCATCAGGTCAAAATGCATCCTTAGCTCAGATATCAGTTCTAGTTAACTAGGTCAGATATCAGTTCTAGTTAACTAGCTCAGATATCAGTTCTAGTTAACTAGATCAGATATCAGTTCTAGTTAACTAGGTTAGATATCAGTTCTAGTTAACTAGGTTAGATATCAGTTCTAGTTAACTAGGTCAGATATCAGTTCTAGTTAACTAGCTCAGATATCAGTTCTAGTTAACTAGCTCAGATATCAGTTCTAGTTAACTAGGTTAGATATCAGTTCTAGTTAACTAGGTTAGATATCAGTTCTAGTTAACTAGGTTAGATATCAGTTCTAGTTAACTAGGTTAGATATCAGTTCTAGTTAACTAGCTCAGATATCAGTTCTAGTTAACTAGGTTAGATATCAGTTCTAGTTAACTAGCTTACATATCAGTTCTAGTTAACTTGCTTACATATCAGTTCTAGTTAGCTTAGACATCAGTTCTACCTAACTAGCTTAGACATCAGTTCTACCTAACTAGCTTAGACATCAGTTCTACTTAACTAGCTTACATATCAGTTCTACTTAACTAGCTTACATATCAGTTCTAGTTAGCTTGCTTAGATATCAGTTCTAGTTAACACGCTGTGTCAAAGGGACTTTTTTTCTACACCATTCAAAAAGAGGCTTTTAGTTTCATATATATGTATGTAGCTTCACTACCCTGGTTCGATTTCGCTTAAAAGCTAAATAATTGCAAATTCCAGTTCACAAGCATTTAAAAGCTAAAACAACCAATAACTGCAGTTCACAAGCATTTAAAAGCTAAAACAACGGATAATTCCAGTTCACAAGTGTTATAGCTCATGACTCCAGTTTCACAAGTGTTTAAAAAGCTAAAGTAACTGACAATTCCCCGTTCACACGTTCGAATACCAACCAAACTTCAACTTGAATTTATCATTATTATTATCATAATTTATTTGTGAACGTTAGAATACCAACCAAACTTGAACTTGATTTTTTTTTATTATTATTATAATTTATTTGTGAATGTTAGAATACCAACCAAACTTGAACTTGATTTATTATTATTATCATGATTTATTTGTGAACGTTAGAATACCAACCAAACTTGAACTTGATTTTTTATTATTACTATAATTTATTTGTGAATGTTAGAAAACCAACCAAACTTGAACTTGATTTTTTTAGTATCATTATTATCATTTATTTAAGGGCTATTTTCTTTCCTTTTTATTCATTTAAGGGCTATTTTTTTCCTTTTTATCTAAGGGCTATTTTTTTCCTTTTTATCTATTTAAGGGCTATTTTTTTTCCTTTTTATCTATTTCAGGGCTATTTTTTTCCTTTTTATCTATTTAAGGGCTATTTTTTTCTATTCATTTATCTAAGGGCTATACCAAGTTATCAAACTTGCAGGGGAAATGTGGTCGTTCATTTTTCTTATTATGTGTCGTCGGTTCAAATCAAGGGGGGGACTCCCCCCCACCCACCCCAGGGTAGGGCTACGGGTGACCCCCCCCCCCCCATACCTCCTGGACCACCCCCCCCCACCCTGCGGAGCAGGGCAATCAGCCTTACATTGTTGTCCCACGAGAGAGAGAGGGGGTGACTCAGCAAAACACCCCCCCCCTCCCCCCCCACACACCCCCACGCGCCTGGCCCTACTCAACAACCCCCCCTCCCTTTCCCCTTCCCTCCTTCTCCCCTCACCTTCCCCCTTCCTCCCCTCTCCCCCTAACTACCTCCCAACCCGCCCCATTTCAGCTCCCAGGGTGGCCTATCGTCCACCAGGATATGACGTCACGGGGGCCCCCCCCAAGTGCAATACCAGAGGGCGCTGGGGTGTACCGTCACCCAGGATATGACGTCACGGGGGTTCGGCTAATATGGTAGGATGGAGGAGGAGGAGGAGGAGGAGGAGGAGGTGTTTGTTTATAAGGATATGACGACAGACGTACGTCATCACGGTGTATGGGTTAACTGCTTCAAAGTGGACGGGGCTACCAGGACAATGACGTCACGAACAAGGAGGGGCGGGGGAGAACCAATGGCCAACCAGAAAAATGACGTCATTAGCCAACCTCCACCCCCCCCCCTCCCAAAAACAGGCGTGGCTACCAAAGTGTGACGTCACCGAGGTCAGTCAAAACAAGGCGTGGCCAACGACCCACCGTTGTAACAGTCCAGGCACACCATCTGGTCCCTGACGTACAGCATTTGACGTCACTGGGTCAGGTCAGGTCAGGTCAGGGGAGCCATCTAGTGGCACGATACGTCGTCAAGCAGGACAGGAGGTCAATAAGGCTTCACCAGTCGCAACAACACGTTGACGGAGGACGAGTGGCGGAGAAGCACAGGTGTGTGTGTGTGTGAGAGAGAGAGAGAGAGAGAGAGAGAGAGAGAGAGAGAGAGAGAGAGAGAGAGAGAGAGAGAGAGAGAGATCAATGTAATGCAATATTCTGACACCTTGCCATTTACACAACCCTCCACGTATGCATCACCCCCCTGCCATACTCACTCCACCCTCCAAACCATCACCCCCCTGCCATACACACTCCACCCTCCACGTATGCATCACCCCCCTGCCATACACACTCCACCCTCCAAACCATCACCCCCTGCCATACACACTCCACCCTCCAAGTATGCATCACCCCCCTGCCATACACACTCCACCCTCCACGTATGCATCACCCCCCTGCCATACACACTCCACCCTCCAAACCATCACCCCCTGCCATACACACTCCACCCTCCACGTATACATCACCCCCCTGCCATACACACTCCACCCTCCACGTATACATCACCCCCCTGCCATACACACTCCACCCTCCAAACCATCACCCCCCTGCCATACATACTCCACCCTCCAAGTATGCATCACCCCCTGCCATACACACACACACACACACACACACACACACACACACACACACACACACCTCTTTCAACGTCGTATTTGCATTCCATTCTTCATAATAATTTTCTGGGTCTGACATATGCCAAAGAGTCTGTCAGTCAAGATGAAGGCTCCAACTTACAGCCCATCAACCAGACACTATGGCCTCTAAATAACATATATACACATAGAGGCGCCGTGCGCCATCTAAAAATCTAATCAATTAAAAACTGTGAGCGAGGAAAAGAATTGCATCTGTTACCGTCTGGAGATAACTTTTATTTTCCCCTCACCCCCTTCGCCAACAATTCCATTGTGAATGCACATAAAAAAAAAAGCATTTTCTTTTTTCTTTTTTTTTTCTTACCTTAATTTCCATACTGTGGTCTCGTTATTCCTTTCCGGGGGGGGGAAAAAATGATCATAGAAAAAAAAAAAAAGAAATAGGCAAAGTTTGTGCGTCGTCATCAAGAGGGAAGCTGCAGGCCTCTCTCTCTCTCTCTCTCTCTCTCTCTCTCTCTCTCTCTCTCTCTCTCTCTCTCTCTCTCTCTCCTGGAATGTTTTGTTGGTGGAGTAAAGGCTCCAGAGATAAGGATGGACCAGGAGGGACTAGGGAGGAGAAGAAGAAGAAGAAGGCGAAGAAAAAGGAGGACGATAATGAGAAAGATGAGGCACAGCTTGAGGAAGGAAGGGAGAGAGAGAGAGAGAGAGAGAGAGAGAGAGAGAGAGAGAGAGAGAGAGAGAGAGAGAGAGAGAGAGAGAGAGAGAGAGAGAGAGAGAGAGAGAGGAAAAGACGAGGCAGGTAGGTGAAGAGGAAAAATGAGGGAGGGGGAAAAAAGAACACAACAACGTAAAAGAGAGCGCGACTTTTATCACAGGGAACAGGAGCCTTAGTCGAGGAGCACACAAGCAGCAGAAACAGCAGTAGCTCTGGTCGTGGGGCCCCTAGAGCATCGAAGCCACTAATTAAGATTTACCTCCATGTTACGCCCTAATAAAAGGAATGGGGGTGTGGGGTAGGGGGGCGCAATTTAGGCTCCGGGGAGGCACATGGGGGCGTAGAAGGTTAACGCAGGATTTAAGGCAGGTGAGGGTGTGTGTGGGGGGAACCTGTATGGAACCGGGAGCAAAAGGAATACTGGAACGGCAGGCCGTGCGAAGGCTTCCACTGGACCAGGAGTCAACGCTTAGTCTCTGCATCCTCCAGTCCCACAGCTGGACTCTAGACCGTTCTTCCAGTACCCCAACTAGCCTCCAGACCGTCCCTCCAGTGCCCCAACTAATCTCCAGACCGTCCCTCCAGCACCACAACTAGCCTCCAGACCGTCCCTCCAGTACCCCAACTAGCCTCCAGACCGTCCCTCCAGCACCCCAACTAGCCTCCAGACCGTCCCTCCAGTACCACAACTAGCCTCCAGACCGTCCCTCCAGTACCCCAACTAGCCTCCAGACCGTCCCTCCAGCACCCCAACTAGCCTCCAGACCGTCCCTCCAGCACCCCAACTAGCCTCCAGACCGTCCCTCCAGCACCCCAACTAGCCTCCAGACCGTCCCTCCAGTACCCCAACTAGCCTCCAGACCGTCCCTCCAGCACCCCAACTAGCCTCCAGACCGTCCCTCCAGTACCACAACTAGCCTCCAGACCGTTCGATCAGGCCAATCGATGGACTCCAAAACAGATCTTCCAGTCGCATCACTGGACTCCACAACCCGTTCCTCCAGTCCAAGCTTCAAGACTGGTTTCCTCTGGGGCGTGTTCAGAACTCCAGGACAACGCTGGAGTGTCGTATCTGACATGTGGATCTCAAGTGTCAGCGTAATGATCAGCGTAGGGAATGACGCTGAAGAGTCAGCTGCTGAGGTAATGACGCATTCCAAGGCTGAGGTTCCAGACTCAGAAATCATGCCATGATGATCAACCTCGGGGACACGACGGTACGACCCTTGGCCACAACGGTCTGGCCTTTGAGGCCGACCTTTAAGGGCCAGCCAGGCTATCATAATCCAGGCCATCAAGCCACAGAAGTCGCCCCGTCGTGCTCGAGGGTCGTACCATCGTGCTCGAGGGTCGTACCATCGTGCTTGAGGGTCGTACCGTCGTGCTTGAGGGTCGTACCGTCGTGCTCGAGGGTCGCCCCGTCGTGCTCGAGGGTCGTACCGTCGTGCTCGAGGGTCGCACCGTCGTGCTCGAGGGTCGTACCGTCGTGCTCGAGGGTCGTACCGTCGTGCTCGAGGATCGTACCATCGCGCTCGAGGGTCGCACCGTCGTGTTCGAGGGTCGCACCGTCGCCGTCAAGGGGCCGTACCATCGCGCTCTGAGGGGGTCAAAGCGTCGACGCGTCGGCGAAGGGCGTTGGAGAATTACGAACTCTGTTCAGAAGACCAGCTACCGTACCTTCCTGTGTTTAGGCAGAGGGAATGAGGTTCCGGCCAGTGTATGGAAGAGAGAGAGAGAGAGAGAGAGAGAGAGAGAGAGAGAGAGAGAGAGAGAGAGAGAGAGAGAGAGAGAGAGAGAGAGAGAGAGAGGCTCCAGTGACAGCCGCGGCACACGCAATTTAGTGTATGGAGGCTCGCGCTTTATCGATCCGCTGAAATGAGACTCTAAGGTCGATTCTGGGGCAGGGATAAAAATGAAAACGACCCGTAGGCGCACGTGCCGCGCCCTCACGGTCGAGATTCCCGCTGGGCGACCGTGGGGCTCCTGACCATCGGGACTCGGCGTGGGTTCCTGTGCTGGGCCTAATGTTTATCCAAAGTCTTAGTGTCGATTAGGTCGTAAATTCCATAATAAAGTGAAGGCCTCATCAACCTAATGGACATGACGGTGGCGGGCGCCATTGCCACGGATCAAACAGCATCTGCTCTGGCCAAATCCAAAGAAATGCTCTGCTAGATGATTAATGCAGCAATACCCGCCCCGATATATTGCAGGCAACCCGACGCCACATACACCGCACACACACAGCATACGCCGAGCGCGCGCGCGCACACACAGCATACGCCGAACGCACACGGTTTCTGAGCCAAAATTACCCTTCGGCCACTGTTTACGCCATACATACTGCATGCATGGGTGGGGGGGGGGGGGAAGCTAAGCCTCAGTGTATGAATTCGAGGCCAAACGTAAATCCTAAACTGAGTCTCAGCCCGATGATACATGGCAAACTATGCGCCAACTACACTCTGCATGTGGAATGCTATATATATATATATATATATATATATATATATATATATATATATTGCATTGGATGTGTATATATATATATATATATATATATATATATATATATATATATATATATATATATATATATATATATATATACAAGAAGAGCATTGCTTTCGGTATCTTCGAAATGTACTTTACATGGGAGAGTATACGCTAAACGCCGTACACAAGTTACAGTAGGCATCACCGCGCACGCACTCTGCAAACGCAATGTACATCAACATGATATACACACTAAGTTTACGTCTTAGCTGAAAAATACATGTCAGTAAATTTGAGTTAAGAAAAAATAGATACGCTGAAAACAAATGGAAAGTCTAAACGTACTGACACAGAAGCGATGGATGAGGAGTGGAACTTCAACCTAGTACGTAAAGACAGCGCGAGCTGGTGCGCCATACCATCTCGTCTCTGAACTTGGTGAGAAAGTTAAGAAAAAAGAAAATCAGTTTAAATACTCTCATCAAATTCGGATATGATCGCGAGCTCCAGCCTCACTACTTGCTCTGCGACTACTGTCCGCCTTGAGAAGTCAAGGATACGAGTGATTCACTAAGTCTGACCTTAATTTAATGTAATTTCCGACAGAAAACGATCACCCAGTAAAAGAAACGCGGAGGAGGAGTGAACGGGCAGAGGCGGGGAGTCGAACCCTGACTGACTCGGTCGGTCTCCCTGGCTTCGAGAATCGATGAAATCTCAAACTGATCAAACGTCGAGGGGGAAAAAGATTCGGCAAAGATACTACGTAACTCTGGACGAGACGTACGAATGACGTCATTCGCCTTCTAACCCCCGAGCTGTAAATATTGATTTACACCCTGAACACGACGGTACGACCTTTGAGCACGACCGTTTGGCCCCACCTTGAGCAACGATGTAACGACCCTTGAGCACGAACGACTGTGGCCCCTTGAACAAGACGACGTTACGACCCCTTTGAGCACGACGACGGCACGACTCTGGCGTTTGATGAAGTGGCCTTTGACCTTTAACCGTAAAGCTCAGGTCCAAGGCCACCCCATCGTGCTCAAGGGTCGTCTCGTCGTTGCCGACCAGAGGTCAACACCAAGTTCAATGCTCAGAAAATGTTACCAAAGCCAGCGACGGGAAAGCTACTCTTCATCAAAGTGAGACTTGGCACCATCTCTGAACCCTACTGGAAAAGAAAAACCATTCCAATGTGTGAACGTGCATAGGTCAGAGCAGCGATCTGGACACGGGAGTGCACACGGGGAAGACACGAGAAAACTTGACGGTCTGTTACGAGGTTTTGTGTACGGAAGAACAGCAGAAGAGATTACCAAAATTCCCAACAAAGACGGACGGAAACATAATACAATAACATACAAAGTAAAACACGACACAAGATAGCAGAATGATGTAAAGAATCGTAGAGACGAATATATATATATATATATATATATATATATATATATATATATATATATATATATATATATATATATATATACACACACACACACACGCAAAGGCGGGTGTTGGGGAAGAGACAAGCAGACGATGGAGGGGAGGCTGGATTTGCCCCAGGTCGTCTGCACACTACACATGATGTTACTGACCCTCAAAATGATTCGTTGCCCCAGACTCAGCCATTTACATACTACACGTCAATAAACCCCCCTGAGCCAAGCCCACCAGTCAAGGAGGGTTAAAGTTGTACTCGCACGCCCCACTAACGCGCCTCCCCCGTGGCGAAAGTAACGAGGCAAAAGTAGACGAAGAAAAGCTACATATACACACACACACGTACGTCGGTAAACGAAGGGAAGGAATTATGGCAAATGCACAAGATTGCTGGTTTAAGTACAGCTGAGCTATCTACTGCAGCCCCTCAAAATTCAAGCTTAATCACACACACACACACACACGTATATATTCTGAAGCCAGTGTGCACTTGCTTGATACTCTCTCACGGCCGAAAGGTAGCAGCACCCAGAGACCTCACACTTTTGGAGGTGGGTACTTCAGGAGGCTCTGAAACGACCGCATGCTGTGCCTTGAAGGCCGCCCTGAAGCCACCATCAAAGAGGCCTCCCTGCACTTATCACAAAATAAGCGACCTACCCAGCCTTAAATTCTGATGGGGAGGTAGTACTCCTCGCGATCAAAGGCGGGATCCACGAGTACCAGGGCCTGGCCTTTAAAGGCCAACAAAGGCTACTACCTTTCACTTCGAAATACCATTTTTCCCCCCACCCTCGTAAGGCGCCAGGTAACCTAACTGATGTACGCATGAGATACCTATTCACCTTTTCCCCACCTCACCTAGATAACATCAAAAACAGACGACCGAGTCCCCGATAAAGATAATACTACTTCTACAACTACTACAACTATTTCTACAACTACTTCTACTACTACTACTACAACTACTACTACTAATGAAAATTAAACTTCCCTTCAGAAACATCACGAATACGTCCTCCGTAATATTATAATGTAAAAGCTGTTATATAATGCCAAATTCGCCTACGCGCTACAAAGGGCTTTGTGCGGTGTTGGGAGTGAAGGATATATATATATATAAGGTAGGGACGAGACCCTAGGCTGGGCGGCGGGAAAAGGCGTGGAGAAAACGACGCAAACGACGCATGCGCTGCACAACCTAGACAGCACTTTAAACCGCCATACAACCCTCAACATGATGCTTATATCCGACTCTATAAACCATATGTTTGGGTCATCGTCTGGAGCCAGAAGAAGGAAGAAGGTACTGGGAACTGGACGTGCTCTCAAACATGCCTCTCACGAGCCTTTTTCCAAGTGGGTTGGGGGTTTACCAGCGGTGTGCCTCATGGCTCAAGTCTTGGGGTCCCCCCATTGTTATTCTTGATCCAAGTAAATGGCTTTGACCAGACTGCGCCCCAACGTAGCAGCTACTGTGGCCAGACCGTGCGCCAATATAGCTGCTGTGACCAGACCGCGCGCGCTAATATAACTGCTGTGACGAGAATGCGCGCCATTGTAACTGCTGTGACGAGAATGCGCGCCAATATAACTGCTGTGACGAGAATGCGCGCCAGTATAACTGCTGTGACGAGAATGCGCGCCAATATAACTGCTGTGACGAGAATGCGCGCTAATATAACTGCTGTGACGAGAATGCGCGCCAATATAACTGCTGTGACGAGAATGCGCGCCAATATAACAGCTCAGTAACCAAAACATCCAACAGCAGCTGTGGTTAACACGCCGCGATACATCTACAGGGACCAGGGGGCGCAATATCAGCTGGTCTGGAGGGGGCCAGAACGCGCTCTCTTAAACGCGGTTTCTAAGACGGCGGCGGCCGCTGTACCCAGCGTGTGTTCTCTCCTACGGTACAGTGACCAGGGTATGTAGTGAGCGGCAGCGCCTACCCTGCCTGCCAGGCTCATTAGCATGCCGAACCTCCGGTGCTTTCCGGCACGTCGGTTCGAGGCGGCGTCACTCTGTTCGACGAATTACTCTGTCAGAGCCATCAGTTTCCCAATTCGATTAGGGCCAGTTTACGGTCAATTACAAGGGAAAAAGGCCTCTATGGCCGCCGCATTATCGACTCGCGCTGTCGAAATGAAGTTGCCGATTCGCATTCGCAATTACGTCACCCGGTTTGGTCTACTTAACCACGACGTCAAACGTAACACTTAAATCCATAACACACGTAAAAGATTTACAATTCCTTTTTTCTTTTTTTTTTTTACGATGAGGGATGTAAATTAAAGCCAAGTTCCCCGACTTGACATCGCCGCAGGCAACCATGCCGAGTGTATCGGTACAAGAAAAAAAAAAAAGAGAAAAAAAAAAATAACAGATCTGGTAAGGGCAGCAATGTCGTCTGGTCAAGGTAGGGGGGGTCGATGCGTCGCCGACCGTGACCGAGGAGGAGTTAAGGACGGTCAAGCCAGATGTGCAGGGGAACGACAACCACGACCACCTCCCTCCTCCAGCAGCCAACACGCACACACACACACAGTTGTTAGTGGGTTGTAACAACCACACGTTCAGTGTGGTTACCACAACCCATCAAACGGTTCGTCCAATGAAAATCCCCGGGGTAGTCAGGTTCAGTGTAATTCAATTTCAAAAGTTTGATTCTCAAGAGGATAAGGGAACTAACTCCCCTACCCCCCCCAAAAACGCAATCCACAATACAGGTAAGGGGGGAGGAGAGGGGGGGGGGCGGCCTGCATTACAATATCACCAGTGTCGAACGCCTTTCGCACTAACGTACAACAAGCCGAGGGTACAGATCTATGGGTGGGATGGTTTCAACCGCAGGTTAGGAAGGGAGGGGAAAGGCTGCTGGCTGCTGCCTGTGGCATGAAAGGCTCCTTGGCATACGCGACTTCGGCGTACGATGCGCGCACGCCTCACCTACTGGGTTGGGGGAGGGAAAACGCCCAAGTGATGAGGGGCAGCGTCCCTCCAATATGGTGGATGGTGATGGTGGTTCCATGGCTGGGCAGGAGACGCGCCTACCCTCCGGCAGACGCCGATCGTTCGGAACACACACACACACACACACACACACACACCCGCTGGGACCACTACAGGAGAAGCAGGCAAACATACGAGATTGTACGCGTGCGCTGAGGACGTGCCAGTTACGCGTGAGCCTTTGTGTGTGTGTGTGTGTGTGTGTGTGTGTGTGTGTGTGTGTGTGTGTGATCACCTATTTGTACTGTATGGGGAGGGGATTTTACACTCGTGGGACTTCATCTCTTTTAACATTCCCCATCATACAACTCCTTTAAACTCTGTAGGATGTCTGCATCAGTCGTGCCCTCAGGTCATGTTAACCTCCATTCATCCACCACTCACTGGGTACGAGAGAACTTGGTTCACATAATCATTTCTTTTCAGGAAACAATTTCATGTTGCAGCCTCTGGAGATTCCATCCTTACACCTCTCGAAGAACGGCTCACTGTCTACATCAACGACCTGTTATAGAAATGTGTGTGTGTGTGTGTGTGTGTGTGTGTGTGTGGGATGATCATGTGATAAACTCTTGATAAATAAATAAGGAAAAGAATCGATAAGCACGAGTCATAAAAGGAGAGACGAGAGCCGGGCTCCCGACCGAACCGTCAGACCACCTCGTTATGTGTGTGTGTGTGTGTGTGTGTGTGTGTATCAGGGAGGGCTACCTAACCCCCTTCCTCCACCTCTCCCTCCCTCCCTACACCCACCCACACACTCAAACACCCCACACCACCTCTGCTCTACAACCAGTTTTGCTCCCATTTTTCTCTCTCTTCTCTTCCCTTCCCTTCCATAAATATGGAGAGAACTCTCATTCTTCCCTTCCCTTCCCTTCCATAAATATGGAGAGAGCTCTCTTACCACCTAACACTCAGACACGTTTCTCGAGACAACTTTCAAGTTTGCCGACCGTGGACACCACCACCCTACATCTTCCTCCTCTTCTCTCGCGACTTCTTTCCAACCCCGAGTGAATTCGTGAGGCCTTCATTCCTTCGGGCTTCATTCGTGAGGCGTTTCGAAAAAATTCCCTCAAACGGCGTTACCTCCCGGCTTCGCAGGCCACCATCTACCAAGCAACATTTGTTTATTCTGCCTCATATATATATATATACATATATATATATATACATATATATATATATATATATATATATATATATATATATATATATATATATATATATATATATATATATATATATACTCCTATAAGTCTAGAGGGAAATGAAACAAGATAAGTTCCCAAGTGCACTTTCGTGTAATAATCACATCATCAGGGGAGACACAAGAGAGAAATATAAGTTAGTTGATATACATCGAAGAGACGAGCTAGGACGCCATTTGCTATATATATATATATATATATATATATATATATATATATATATATATATATATATATATATATATGTATATATATATTTTTTTTTTTTTTTTTTTTTTTTTTTTTTTTTTTTTTTATACTTTGTCGCTGTCTCCCGCGTATTGCGAGGTAGCGCAAGGAAACAGACGAAAGAAATGGCCCAACCCCCCCCATACACATGTACATACACACGTCCACACACACAAATATACATACCTACACAGCTTTCCATGGTTTACCCCGGACGCTTCACATGCCTTGATTCAATCCACTGACAGCACGTCAACCCCTGTATACCACATCGCTCCAATTCACTCTATTCCTTGCCCTCCTTTCACCCTCCTGCATGTTCAGGCCCCGATCACACAAAATCTTTTTCACTCCATCTTTCCACCTCCAATTTGGTCTCCCTCTTCTCCTCGTTCCCTCCACCTCCGACACATATATCCTCTTGGTCAATCTTTCCTCACTCATTCTCTCCATGTGCCCAAACCATTTTAAAACACTCTCTTCTGCTCTCTCAACCACGCTCTTTTTATTTCCACACCTCTCTCTTACCCTTACGTTACTTACTCGATCAAACCACCTCACACCACACATTGTCCTCAAACATCTCATTTCCAGCACATCCATCCTCCTGCGCACAACTCTATCCATAGCCCACGCCTCGCAACCATACAACATTGTTGGAACCACTATATATATATATATATATATATATATATATATATATATATATATATATATATATATATATATACGGTGAGGATTTTCCTCATCTACATCCTCACCCATGAGGTATTGGACTCTTTCATCCTCATTACCCCACCTTCATTACCTGCCTGGGTAGACCTACACATTTATACTACTGTGTTTTCTGTGAGTTCATCCATACAACATCTTGTTTACGGGTTTACGGATGACTTCTAAAGATCTCTGACGCTTCCCCCTTTCCTGCCTCTTTCCCCGTCGGTAGATTTCGGATTTGAATTTGAAAAACAAGAGTGCAGAAAGTGGGGGAGGTGGGGTGCAAGATGATAATACACACATGCGAACGCACTACCAGGCCGAGATTCACATAAACACACGAATATATATATATATATATATATATATATATATATATATATATATATATATATATATATATATATATATATATATATCATTTACGTTTGTCTCTTTCTACCCCTACAAGTAACCTTCACTTCCACCCTCCCTTCCCTCCCCTTCGCTCCCACACCCCCCTACTAAGTCCCCCCCCCCCACTTCCCCCACTTCCACCTCCCCACCACTATAAACCTGTGAACGACCCCTATAAAGATACACGGGGACAGCAGCGGGCCGGGGGTCCACCTCACCACCCCAACAACCGGTTATGGACAGAACCGGTTGTCGCGTATGTCATCAATGCTCAAGTAACGTACGACCCTGCCTGTCTGCCTGGGCTGCTGGCGGTTTGTCATTCCCCTCTGGAGCACGGAGGTACGACCCCCTGATCACTGCGTGCGACGGTACGACCCCCTGATCACTGCGTGCGACGGTACGACCCCCTGATCACTGCGTGCGACGGTACGACCCTTAAACACGGAGGTACGACTCCCTGATCACTACGTGCGACGGTACGACCCTTGAGCACGGAGGTACGACCCCCTGATCACTACATGCAACGGTACGACCTTTATGGCCCGGGGCTCTGACCTCACCCTTACGATCAGGACAAATGGGTAAAGGCTAAGACGAAAAGACACATCCACCATTACCTTCCCCTCACTCAATAATCCTCCAGCCAACCAATGACTGATCAGGCAATTAATCCAACCACCTGTCTGTAAGAATCTCACCCTTACAGATCGAATTCTCCCCCCAAAGTATCCGAATAACTATACATAAAATACATATGTATAACAAAAGACATACGAGGTACCCTTTTTGTTTTGCCTGGTTTTGACAAGGGGGTGGCTCCCAAGTCTTGTTGCTGGGCGAGTTGCCCTCCAACACCACACCTGTGCAGGACAGCCCACCGCAATACACCTGCACTACGAACACCTGTACCTACCTGTGTGTGTGTGTGTGTGTGTGGAATCCATTCATACACACACACCAAGCATAAAAATGAGCCTATACAAATACAAATGTACAAATACATTACACACAAGCCCCCCTCCCGTTAAACTCTCTCTCTTTTTCACACACACGTTCACACATGCCCATCCACCCACCTACGGACACACCCACACACCTACGAACGGTCCAACAACGGACACAAGAGCCGCCCAATGTAACACCTACAAACCCCACTACCCCCACCCCTAAATATTGATTAGCGGTCGTCTGCAGCACGCCCACACAACCCAAGAAGCCGTCCCGCCTCCTCTGCCTACTACTAACACTACCTACCGTGTTCCCCTCCCACCCTAACCTACACCCACACACTCCTTTGGTTCCGGAGCTCACGGCCTGGGGTGGCCACCAACCTCCACCCACACCTTCCCATGCACCCCTTTGGTTCCGGAGCTCACGGCCTGGGGCAACCTCCACCCACACCTCCCAGGCAAAGGGAAGGGCTTCAGCCTCACGGGGCCCTTGCTAAACACCACAACACACCTTGGGGTCGCGCGAGGGGGGGGGGGGGGGAAGAATCCGTGATAGGAAGACACATCCAATTGGCATCTTTGGAGAGTGCGTCATCGGGAGGACGTAACATGGGGTTAGTTACGTCGAGACGTGGCGGTGGGCGGGAGGCACTGCTACGAACAGCAGCGTTGTCGATCAGAGGGCCGGGCTTATAGGCCTTGGCAACTGCAGCATCGTGAGACAATGGCTCCTGGGGGGGAGGGGGGAGGGGGGTTTATAACTTAGTACAGGTCAGCACTGAGGGAGGGAGTAGGGAGGAGGAGGGAGGAAGGGGGGATTTCAATATCGATACCCTGAGCATAACACTCGGCTAAGAGGGAGGAAAACGGGAAGTAGGATCTTGATGAACGCTCTCGACCTATCATACCTCTGGACACACACACACACACACACAGACACCGCTATGTGTAAGAGTGAATGTAGGTATGATCACATGGGTACACAATGGTGTTGAGTGTCATGGTGTGTGTGTGTGTGTGGGAGGGGGGTCTTCGCTTCAAGGAAAGTGCTCCTGACGTCACGTGAGCATTGGCTATTTCCTTCCTGCTTTGAGTGTCGCTCCAGCCTGCCGGACATGGATGGCATATCTTAGGTCGCACCTGAGAGTCGTATATTTATATATATGTATGCTTAGGATATTGAGGCTGTCCTTAGGTGTCTGCAACATATGGGTTGAGGAATGTGCACGGGAGGGAGAAGGGACGTGTACGTGTGTGTGTGTGTGTGTGTGTGTGTGTGTGTGTGTGTGAGAGAGAGAGAGAGAGAGAGAGAGAGAGAGAGAGAGAGAGAGAGAGAGAGAGAGAGAGAGAGAGAGAGAGAGAGAGAGAGAGAGAGAGAGAGAGAGAGAGACTTTCTCACTCACTCCGCCTCCCATTCCTTAAAGCTACCACCAGAGAACGGACCATCGTACACCAGAGTCATGTTATATAAACACATCCAACTTATCGCAGATAACTCTGGACGTAAATGGGGGGAAAAAAATTACTGGAAGAAAACCTCAGGAGAGAATCGTCCACTGTGGCTAACACCCGAGGTGAAAAAAAGAAAACAAAGAAAAAGTCATGATAAACACACCCACACAAACACACACACAAACACACACACACACACACATCCATCTACCCACCCACCCACACACACACACAAACAAACACCCACCCACACACACACAGACATCCATCTACCCACCCACCCACACACACACACAAACAAACACCCACCCACACACACACAGACATCCATCTACCCACCCACACACACACACACATCCATCTACCCACCCACACACACAAACAAACACCCACCGACACACCCACACACATACATTATGGTCCCATGTGAGTTACCTCAGCCACCCTCGGCCTGGCTGCCCATGACCGTCACCTACCACCAATCGAGACCCACATGCAACATTAAGAGGGTCAGGAAAAAATATACATAGACACGTCTGACTTCACCTTTCTTTTTTTTTCATATTATTTCCATTCAATTCCGACGTTTGGTCTTATTCTCCTACATTATACACCATTTTTTTTTCTATATTTATATCATCCATTTTATTCTTTTTTTCACTTTGTCTCGTTCGATAAATCGTCGCCTGATTGTTGATATAATCATTTTGTAAAATTTCTTTTCTAAATACAGTTTGCCTGATGGCCATCACTTGGTCTTTTGAAATTTTCGCGAAGGAAAGAAAAAAAGAAAGAAGAATGAACAGGGCGTCTGCCTTGTTGTTCTTCAGGGCGTGTGTGTGTGTGTGTGTGTGTGTGTGTGTGGAGCACGAAGGGCTTGCGCCACGCAGGTCTTGCTCGCCACAAACAGCAGCACCGGCGAAGAAAGGATGCCCCTCGGACACGCCGTTTTCTTTGAACTCCCCATGAAGTCAGTGGCCAAAACTGGTACTATTACAAGGCAGCCACCTCACCCTGCTACGGACGGGGCCGGCCCATTTTCTCTCGTGGATATAAAGTTTGGGCTTGAATTATCCTAAAGGGGTTATCCCCCCATACCCCATATACGTGTAACAGATTTAAACCTCCAACAGTTATCTTTACTGGCATTATTATCATATATAACCATTTCTACTAGCATTATTATTATTATACATATAACCATTTTTACTGGCATTATCATTATATAACCATTTTACTGGCACTATTATTATTATATATAACCATTTTACTGGCACTATTATTATATATAACCATTCTACTGGCATTATCTTTATATATAACCATTTTTACTGGCATCATTATTATCATATACAACCACTTCGCCATCTCTGAATAGGTACTCAAGCATTAAGTCAAAAACTTATCATAAACCAAATACATGTCAAATATGTATCATAATGAAAATGTAAATGTACAAGAAAAACAAACTTGTCTTGATAAAAAAAGTTTTAAACATGAAACTGGTAACAATTAGAAATATGTACTGTCATTCAACATTTAAAACTTGTAATTCCACAAGTTATATAAAAAAAAACTTGCCCTACCAGATGAATATTAAACTGACCCAAAATCAAAATTCAAAAACGTCCAACCAATAAATACAAAAATTGCCCTACCATTAATTATAAATTAAATACATTTCCGGCCATTGAAGAATACAAAAAATGCACCGTAAATATAAAAAAAATTAAATATACTACCATTAAAATTTAAAAACTCCCATCATTAAAAATCAAAAGCCTGTGATAATTAAACGCACATGACTGGCCCACCAAGCACAGACATTATCAAAGGGGTACTTCAGCAAGCAGTACACACCAAGCAATAGGACGTGACACGAGACCCTCTGGTACGTTCGTGGAGAAGTGGTCAAAACGCTTACCTCTGCAACAGGAGTACCCGGGTTCGACTTGCACGTCAACCCATAAACCTGTATACGTCTAAAAGAAAAAAAAAATCTTTATTTTAAACCAATTTGATCTTTGCGAACGTCCGCTTGAGATGGCAATGGTGGTAGTAGCAGTAGTAGTAGTAGCGGCATTAGAGTGTGTGTGTGTGTGTGGAGAGAGAGAGAGAGAGAGAGAGAGAGAGAGAGAGAGAGAGAGAGAGAGAGAGAGAGAGAGAGAGAGAGAGTCATGACACTAGGCCTGACATACTATAGCCAACCATCAGTTCCACATCCACACCCACCCTCCCCCCCCTCATCACACCCCCCACTCCCCCACCGCACACCCCACCCCTCCGGTGCAACAAATTAAATTCTCTATATTTCAGCTGCACATAATCTGTAAATCCCTCCGAAACGCGAAAAATAATTAATGAAACAACGAGTCCACGCACACCTAATCAAACAATAGCACAACGCTGTTTAGATGCACAGACACACACACACACAGAAAAAAAAAAGGGGGAAAGAAAAAAAAACACGACACCACCACCCCGTATTCCAACGACGCCCCCCCACTCCCTTCCTCCCTCACCCCCATATATATGAAAAAAAAATATATATACCTAACGAAATTTCTCCTTTATAACAATTCAGTCCAGAGCCCCAAATCGCTCGCTACATCACCGATCATTAAGAGGGAATTAAACGCCATTAGTATCCGCGACACAGCGTGGCATTTGGGGTGTGGGTGTGTGGATGGGGGAGGAGGAGGTAGAGGAGGGCGGGGCCATTCTAGTAAAGCGGAGCGACATCCACGCCGTGGGAGGAACCAGCTGACGAAGGAGACAGATGAGAGGTTTCAGATATATGCTGCTGGCATGGGTGTTGAGGGACGGGGCGGGGAGGTGAGGTGTGTAGGTGGGGTTTGGATGCTACCGCTGCTGGTGACAGCACAGCTGATGTAGGATCCGACGCTCTCGATTCATTTAGATTCTGTCGACGGCAGAGGGACGGGGGCGCCGGGGGTCGTCCGTCCGTCGCCCCCCTGGTTTGCACGTGATCTGCGATTTGCGTATGATGTTTGAGGCATTTATGATCTGCCGGCGTACTAACACACCATCCCTCACCCCCCAACACACACACCACCCATAATGATGGATTTGCGTTATAAATCTGTTAATTAAGTTTGTTGTTGTCAGTGCAGAACTAGATTAGAGGATAGATGGCATGAATTTCAGTCATTTCAATGAGTATGTGGAGTTGTAATTTCCAGGGCATCCGAAAAAAGGGTCGGAAAAAAAGATACATATATGGGTTAATTCATGACCATTTGGCTTATTCTCATAAAACTGACGTGTGAAACTAATTCATACATACAATACAGACACAGACACAGACAGACAGACACACACACAGACACACATACACAACTTAACTCATGCACACACACACACACACACACAACACCTAAACACATGCGTACACACACACACACACACCACTGAAGTGGAGTGTTAGGGGGGAGGAGGAGGAGGAGGAGGAGGAGGAGGTTGTGGAAAGCACTGACGTATCTCGGGGGTCAAACACTGCCCTGTGTAAGAGTGTTGACTCACACGAGGGAGGACCACCGCGGCCCTGGATGAAGTCCTTCCGTGTGTGTGCTACACGACCGTGTGCAGATGCAACTGACACTTGAAATGATCAGAGACGTCGCTGGAGGAAGGCGATGCGCCGGGGTGGGGAGGGAGGCGGTGGGGGGGGGGAAAAAGATGGCAGAGGCCATATCATTTTCTCTTTTTCCTTCTACGAAAAGGGGGCGACCAAGAAGCCGCGCTGAAGTACCCGCCAGTCACTCTGACGAGTTTATTCCGTGAACTGATGGAAAAAAAAAGACGGTATGAGGAAGGTAAAGGATGACTCCATGTGAAGCAGTAACTCCCCACGCGAGGGAAACACGGATCTGAGGAAAGAATGACTCGCGTAGGCAAGTCCCTTAAGACACCCAGAACAGTGAATGGTTTCAAAAGGCAAGGGTGGGTAGATGTGAGTAACGAGGATGGGTAAATGTGAGTAACGAGGATGGGTAAACGTGAGTAACGAAGATGAGTAAATAAGAGCAACGAGGATGGTCAACACTGAGAAGCATCCAGGGAAAGAGCGCCATACAGGAAATAAGTTACAGGAGTCTGCGTGTGTGTGAGAGGGGGACCTTGGGAGTCGACGGTAACTACACTAAACCCGACACCAGATCCTCAACTTGGGACGAAGGTAATGAAGACGCGACCGTATGTGCCGCTAGATCATGAGGGCTTGCATACCAGTACACTGACGAGGGAATGGGCGGCAAAACTCTCACGGCCAGATCTCTTGAGGTTTGGTCCGATACACTTGCGAGGAGCGCGAAGAGACAATGGACATGAAGCAGAGGAAGGCATACCATAATTAAGACGGATGGATTGCTCCCCGAAGTTCAAGGGGTCATAAATCTAGGCCACCACTGAGGAGAGAAGAGCGATGGGTGACTTGACCACAACCTCCGGGTCCTGACACCGATCTGGTGTTGTTATCAGGGAACGGCTCCTCGTCAGATGTGGAGGCACAACGACCAAAGGCCACAACATGGAGTACTGCCGAGAGAGTCGGTCTCAAAGATGTAAGGAAGCGCCTCACTTCATCTGCATACAAGACCGGTTGATGAAGGGAATATGGGATGAATTTTGTGAGCGCTGACGGCATACAAAAGTCTAAAAGAGAAAAAAAAAGTTGTATGATGATAAAGAAAGTTTAAGGGATGAAGGGGGGGTCGCCGGCCCTCGACGAGTGTAGAACTCCCTTTCCGTACGGTACAAAGATGTTATTACACACACACACACAACGTGTATAAGTAATCAATAATACATTACATACAGCGTTAAAAAAAATACAACAGCGACGAATTTTGCGGATAATTGAAAAAAACTTTTCTGGGTAAATCCCAGGATTTAGCCTAATTAACACAGCGGCCATGATTGTGATTAATTAACAGTTACTACCAGTTACAAAACATGGCAACCGACCCAACCCAACCCCACCTCACCTCACCTCCCCCTACGTGTGTGTGTGTGTGTGTGTGTGTGTGTGTGTGTGTGTGTGTGTGTGTGTGTGTGTGTGTGTGTGTGTCTGTGTGTGTGTGTCCCCCCCTCCCCCGACTCTCAATAATAATAATTGGCTACCCTCACATATTTCATTGGGCGGGAGATCAGTAGAGACCATTATCTCAGAATAATTAAAAAAAATATTAATTACTGCCCCCCCCCCCCACACACACACACACACTTCCGGCGGCGGTGAGCGGCGCAGAAACGACACAACATCTGACACGGCAGAGTTCGATGGTAATAACACACAACAGAACAAGGTGCAGCAGGATATGTCCGTCACATGCCGCCCTACACGACCAACGGCCATGGTACGCACCCATCCACCCACCCTCTCTCTCTCTCTCTCTCTCTCTCTCTCTCTCTGACTGACGGACTGATTGGCTCCGCCTGCCCGAGGGGTTTGACCGACTGACTGACTGGGTAATGATGTGTGTGACTGTCACCTTCAGGAGGCGATGCGAAACTCCGTGTTCACCGACTGGTAAAGCGCGAGAAGCCACTGATTGGCATTATCCAGCGGCGGGTGTGACTTGAGCACACACACACACACCCACCCTCCTTTACCACGACCTCATGGCCTCTGGCCTGACCCCTCACGCATTGGGTCAAAGGTCAGAAAAGACGTCAGACCCCAAGGAGTCGTACCGTCGTGCTCAAGGGCTGCACGGCCTGGCTCAAGTGCTTATTAAGCCATTAATATGACTGTCAACATTATAGTGAGTGGGGACCTCGGGCTGACAGTGTGTCTGGGGAGTGAGTCAACGCAGCGACTGGTCAGTTCCAGTTAAGCTCAGTGACTGTTGGCTCCAGTTGGCTCAAGACTGGCAAGTTTCATTTGATTCTGTGACTGGCACCTCCAGTTGGCTGTGAGTGGCAAGTACCACCTGGTTCTGTGACTGGTATCCTCCAGTTACCCATGGCACTGGACACTCCTAGTTACCACCCCACCCCCCCCTGTGACTGGCACAACACTTGCTACCTGTCTGTTCAAATAAACTCACACAGTCTCAACAGCGACTCAAAAGAGGCATGACCGCCGACTGGAGGCTGTGACATCCAGTGCTTCAAAAACCCAAGATGGACGCGACACGAGAACCGGCGACAAGCACAAAACAAAGGACGAAACATGAGCACCACGTGCGGAATTCAGGGATAGTAGTGAGAAGTAAATCCATACCCCACCCACCCACCCCATCCCCAACCCCCCGGGCCCGTCCTCAATCTATCCATCCGCCCCCCCATCCCTCCCCCCCAACCCCACCTGCATCCAATCTATTCTTATTCCGGCAATTCCCTCTCCAATATTTCTACCCTGTCCTCACTTTACTCATCATCATCATCTCATACTTTTACTTCTTTCATTCCTCAATCCATTGTACCGTCTCTATCCACTGAATCATCGACATTCGCATTTTACCTTTTATCCTTCCCCTATATTCCCCAATATCTATCCCTCCCCACTTTTATCTATCCATGTACTGGCAATTCAAATATCCTCTCTTACAATACCAAATTCCTTCATGATCTCCAACCTACATCTCTCTCTCTCTCTCTCTCTCTCTCTCTCTCTCTCTCTCTCTCTCTCTCTCTCTCTCTCTCTCTCTCCCTCTCTCTCTCTCTCTCTCTCTCTCTCTCTCTCTCTCTCTCTCAACTGCCCGGTCTCTGCACCATCTCCTGACTTTGTCCACAGTTTCGGTGACCACTGCACCATTTCCCGTGACCTTACCCATCACAACCGGTTACCCTAATACTATATCTGCCACTTTACCCACACACTGCAGTCACCCTTACATTAATTTCTCCGGTTGCAGGTGTTATTCCAATAAATTCTCCTCCCTTTATGCACATTCTCGTTTTTTTTCTTTTATTATACTTTTACCGTGTGACCTTTCCCTACTTTGCGAAGTGGCGTCAGGAAGAAAAGAAAAATGACTTCATCCGCAAATATTCAATCTTGGCGTCAGGAAGAAGCGAACAATGGCTTCATTTGCAGACATCCAGTCTCCACAGCCATAGCCTTACACATTACCCCATGGCTTACCTTCCCATCACATTCTCCCCCCATGATATCCTACACTTCTACCCACATCCTCACAGGCCACACGTATCCTCCCCGCCTTATCCATACTCCGGCAGCGCCCTCAGGATCACCTCCCCTGGCCGTGCATCGACCATCGCGCTGTCCGACTCAGCGGTGCCGCGATCGGGCCCCACAAGCGCACCGCTGTTCTGGCCTCTTCCTATGAGTCACAAGGATACCCGCGGATGAATCACGCCCGGGCCACAACGCCTCTCTCACGCCCCGGTTGCTCCCGAGGCCGCGTGAATCACCGGCTCCCACAAGGGCTTCCTCATAAAACCCCACTGGCGGCGCACTCAGGTGTTCCTCAACGCCCGCTCTCAAGGGCCGCGCGCGGAGGCGAGACAAGGTGCCCCGTGGGTAGGAGGAACTTGCGTCAACACCGGGATTCTGCCGGAGGCAACACAGGTGCCGTTTTTCACAGGCGCCATCTTCATGTTTCCAAAGGCTTAGGGAGGGGTAATGCGGCGAGGCGTACAAGAGACGTTTGATCTGCGGGCTGATCGCCCGAGATGCACACGTGTCGAGTACAACAACAGAATCGCGAAAGCCTCACAGGTGTTGTTTGGAGAGACGCTCCCGTGTGCTTGCGCGTGTTTGGGCAGCGGAGTAAAGTCTGCCAGAACCTAGTCCTGGGCCGATACCATAATCGCAAAGGCTACACAGGTATTATTTACAGAGACGCTATCTTGTTTCGAGGGACTTAAAAATGATTCAGCGGGGGCCTGTGTGTAAGCTTCAATCGGGCTCCCATTCACAGGACCCACTGTACGAAATTCGCAAATGTTTGCGGACATAATATCTTCGAGGACACGTGCGTCGCTGCCTTTGTATCTGTTAACGTCCCCAAGCAGTGTACAGGTACTTCTGCCACATCCACTCACGTCCTGATTTCTCTTAATCAAAGAGAAAAAAAAGAGGGCGGGGGGCAAATAAAATGACATCCAAAGCTATGCAAAAAACATATGCACAAATCATAGAAGAATTGAAAACTACGCTAGAATATGGACAATCATAATTCAATGCTGAGAAAGAAAAAAGAAAAAAATGTGCAAGTATAGATCCTAGACTTTACCATTACCTAGTATATGTGTCAGTACTTAGAAGTGCCCGCTCAAGTCGCGCACAAGCACAGAAATGGGATGCTGCACTGTGTCTTCAGAGTCTGGCGAGCAACGAGGCCAAGCAAGCAACGCGTCATCATCATCATCATCCATCCCTCCCTCCTCTCTCTCTCTCTCTCTCTCTCTCTCTCTCTCTCTCAGGTCGAGTCGACGACACAAGACTTGCTGTGTTCACGGACGGTTCCTCTCGCACGTCCCCGCACAAGTCCGTCGTCGAACTTGTAAGAGATCTCCAGAGCAAGAGGTCCAAACCAACTGCAACACGACCATACTGGATGTTTCAACCAAGTGACACAGTAACTGGAAGTTAAACCAACCGACACACTAACTAGAAGTTAAACCAACCGACACACTAAGTGGAAGTTAAACCAACCGACACACTAACTAGAAGTTAAACCAACCGACACACTAACTAGAAGTCAAATCAACCGACACACTAACTAGAAGTTAAACCAAATGAAACACTGTCACACTAGAAGTTAAACCAACCGACACACTAACTAGAAGTTAACCCAAATGAAACACTGTCACACTAGAAGTTAAACCAACCGACACACTAACTAAAAGTTAAACCAACCGACACACTAACTAGAAGTTAACCCAACTGCAACACTATCACACTAGAAGTTAAACCAGCTGAAACACTATCACACTAGATGTTAAACCACGTGAAAACACTACCGCACCAGAAGTTGAACCAGCATCACACTAAGTAAAACCAATTGCAAAAAAAAAAAAAAAAAACTATCACACTAGACATTAAACCAACTGAAAACACAGCCACACTACAAGTTAAAATCCAATGGAAACGCTACCACACGAGAAGTTAAACTGGAACGCTATCACACTAGAAGCGAATGTAGTGATGATACAGACGTCTCGAAAGGCCTACGGCTGGCATGTGACGAGGGAGACAGCATCTCGCAAATGGTATATATATATATATATGGCGTCGTCTGAAATACCTGGCCCTTTTCTTTTTCCTCCGCCGAGGCAAAATCGATCTTTTTTTTTTTTCATCCCCCTAGGCCACTCCACCCTGTTCGATGTTCGAGGGACAGACTGCAGCTGAGAGAGGATACACTATCCTTTTCCTTCAGGAGAATTACTATCCTATACCTCAAGCGTACTTCCTAAACACTTAACCTTAGGATCAACAGATCTGACGTCCATTTCTCCTCAGTACTTCACAAACTTAATGTACTACAAAGGCTAAAAAGAGATTCATGGTTTGAAAACCGGTTTTTTTTTTTTTAATCTGCTTCCGTGGTGAGGTGGTCAGCGTCGCTACCTGTGATTCACGCGGGCCCAGATTCGAATCCTGGATAGGGGCGGTCGGGATCTTAAGAGATCACTGGAGCACACATTTGTATTTGACTGTGCTCCATATATATATATATATATATATATATATATATATATATATATATATATATATATATATATATATATATATATATATATATATAAATATATACGAGGAAGAGGCAGGTTATTACACTGTGGAAGTGGGGCTGTCCCATCACCCATCTTAACCGTCTTAGTCATAGCGACGCAACAAGGGCTCTACTTACAACCGGGGTCTTAATTGTAGTTAGTGGCCGGGGCTACGTGGCCTTCGCCTCTGTGTAATGCCACTCGACTCCTAAACCCCGTCATTGTCTTGGTGGGGATCACTTTATGGTACTCTGGCCCCGGTGGCTGCGCCCGGGGTCAGGCGTCACCGCCTTGGCGGGAGGCAGAGGACGTCACATGGCATAATGACGGGGGGTGGTTCTTCCTCAGGAAGAGTGATGTATGCTTCGGGTTCCCTTCCTTCGTAACGCTACAGAACTACGGTAAGAGGAATACGCTATGCCCATTTAAGGGACTATTCAAGTGCTATCATCCCCTTTGATATAAAGCCAAATAACTACGTTACTTGGTTCTTACGTTTTCCTACTTGTCTCCCTCCAAGGAGGAACTGTATTCCTCTACCTTCCCAAGATCTTACAACTAAGAGAGGCTTACAGGCGACTGAGGATGGTGTTGTAAATACCAAGACAACAACCTTCTAAAGATCCATAATTAAGTGTCTTTTCAAAAAGTCTAGGGTTGTGGATATATGAAGGCAAGAACCTCACGAAGATTAACAACTAACACAGTCATTCGGGAAGGCCAGAGTGGCGTTGTAAATACAATAACAACAGGGAGGATATGACGTAAAGAACAGGAAAGTGGGGTTGTGTACTCACCCTCTTCTCCGTCAGCTTGTCGCATCGTCGCATCTTGCAAATCTGGTGCGACTTGTCGTTCCTACACGGGGCACAGTCACCACAGTTGTCCTTGCGTTGGCAACCCACACAGTCGCCGCAACGTTTCCGCTTTTTCTTGACGGGTTTTTCAGGCGGGTCATCCTGCGGGGGCGGCGGCTGCTGAGGGGGCGGGGGCCGAAAACCCCCCTCCGAGCAGGGCACGGAGGCACCCGCTGCCATGGAGGCGTTGGTGGCGTCCGAGTTATTAGCTGCCGTGGAGGACACGCTCGACACCTGCCCGCTGTTCTCCGTGCCGGAGACGGAGGCATCGCTCTCCGAGCTCTCCAAGGACCCCGCCCGACCCGCGCGTTTCACGCCCACCCGAACGGACCCTTCCACTCGCAGCTGCGACGCGCTGCTGTCGAAAGTCTGTTGCTGCTGCTGCTGCTGGGCACCACTACTGCTGTTGTTGCTCGCGGTGGTACTACTGCTGCTGCCGCTACTGCAGCTGCTGCCGCTGGAGCCTGCGGGCGGCTGAGTGTTAGGGGAGACCTGTGCGGGAGTGGTGGAGGAAGGCGCTGGGTCGCTGCCCTGAGGAGACTCGAACATGCGAATGTGCCGTTCGTCCATCATCTGCTGCTGGATGGTGGGTATCTCCCGCGCCTGCACGGGCGCCGGCACGAGCGGGTAGCGGGCGTGGGGCGACGGCAGCGTGTTGAAAGAGGGCAGCGGCGAGGGCGTGGTGCTCCCCACGCTGCGCTCCGGGCTGAAGGCGGCGAAGGGGGGTAGCTTGTGTGGCACCGGGTGCTGGGGCGCCACATGATGAGGCGCGGGGCCCGCTGGGAAGGAGTCGCTGAAGGTCGGGATGGTGTGCGCGTAGTGCGACATCTGGGCTCCGGAGGCCGCCGCCACTGCGGGCGTGTGGGTGAGCACCTGTATGGGTGCGGAGGAGGCGGCGAGAGGGTGGAGTCTATGGTCCCCTGGGCGGTGGTCACCGGGGTGGTCCGCCTCCCACGGGCGGTAGGCGCTGTTGCCGTCGACGCCCACGCGCGAGGACAAGGTGTCGGAGAACCCGTCCCCGAAGAGCAGGTTGTGGGTGTCGAGAAGCCGGCCCGTCAGACCTTCCCCTAACTCCATGTCCACCAGGCAGTTGTAGGGCGGGAAGGGGGGGCGGGCAGGGGCGTGGGCGGAGTGGGCGGCCTCGGTGTGGGCGTGGCTCACCCCGGGCACCGAGCTCATACCAACACGCACACTACATCTGGAAGACCAAAAGGCAAGACGTTAGTTATTCACACATCACTGCAGCTTGAGGATATGGCATATACCCTCCACACACCACAAACAAGTTACCACACATGAATAAAAAAAAAGACCACAAGTTACTCTTAAGGACTGTCTTATGAATGATGGCGGATGAGGAACCCAAATATACTGACGATAAGGGGATGAGAAACATAAGAGTGGGGGGGAGAGACCAGAGGCAAAGGAAAATGATAACTAGATTAGACTACATAAGTACCAACATGGCGGCTTCCACAGCACCTTCGGCAGGAGAGACCAAGCGAAAACATCCCTCCCAGTGTAAAACCTTAGGGTACCTCACACCCCCACATCATTTCAATCAGCCTCGAAATTCATACACGTCGATATGTCCTTTTTTTTTTGTTTTGTTTTACGAGACACCCACCAAAGGGTAATACAAAACGGTGGGGAGGTGGGACGAACACACAGAAATACACGACTCCGGCACAGAGGAACCACTCTAAACATGAGCAAATCCCAGACCACGCGTACACAACCAGCAATTTCCGGGCAGATAAGGCAGCCGGTGGGGTCGGCGGCGGAACTGGGGCTTGGGTGGGGAGGCGCTCCTACTCTGACACCTACCACCACCACAACCGTGGCACCATCATGAACCTCCACTGCCACCATGGCACTGACACATACCACGACCTTCATATACACAACCGTGTTGCCCCCACTAGCCAACCACACTCACATACGACCATGTTACCCCTACATACTACTACCATGAAGCTACCAATTCTCCATAGGTAACCATGACACCCTAAGACACAGCCATGGAACGCTAACACAAGACACTACCATGGTAACCACACACATGATAACCAAACTACCACACACACGAATCAGTATGGCACCCCCACCACATCATGGGACCATCACCCATCTCACGACCAGATATCATGTGCGTGGAACCATCCTTCGCCTAAGGACGACCATGGCCACGACACCCCCTCCAACACACGACCACAAAACGACCATGTCGCTCATTAAACGACTATGGCAACCCTTCCATCATGCATCTACCGCCATTCACGGAGACCATCCCCCTCCACACACGATTATGCATCTGCCATTACCCCGCACGCGACCACCGCCTCACTACCCATCATGACGCGTCTATGGCACTCATCTAAAATCCCCCATAAACAAAATTGGTACCATTTACGAAACCGCCGCCACCACCAGCCACCATCACCACAAACATCATGGTTCCCCCCTAACGGATACGCATATATCAGACATAACACAGCCATGGCACTACCATCACCACCACACAAGACCGTGGCACTACCATCACCACAACACACAACCATGACACTACCATCACCACAACACACAACCATGGCACTACCATCAGCACCACCACACACAACCATGGCACTACCATCACCACCAACACACAAGACCGTGGCACTACCATCACCACAACACACAACCATGGCACTACCATCAGCACCACCACACACAACCATGGCACTACCATCAGCACCACCACACACAACCATGGCACTACCATCAGCACCACCACACACAACCATGGCACTACCATCACCACCACACACACAACCATGGCACTACCATCACCACCACCACACACAACCATGGCACTACCATCACCACCACTACACACAACCATGGCACTACCATCACCCCACCACACACAACCATGGCACTACCATCAGCACCACCACACACAACCATGGCACTACCATCACACCACCACACCACAACCATGGCACTACCATCACCACCACCACACACAACCATGGCACTACCATCACCACCACCACACACAACCATGGCACTACCATCACCACCACCACACACAACCATGGCACTACCATCACCACCACCACACACAACCATGGCACTACCATCACCACCACCACACACAACCATGGCACTACCATCACCACCACCACACACAACCATGGCACTACCATCACCACCACCACACACAACCATGGCACTACCATCACCACCACCACACACAACCATGGCACTACCATCACGCACCACCACACACAACCATGGCACTACCATCACCACCACCACACACAACCATGGCACTACCATCACCACCACCACACACAACCATAGCACTACCATCACCACCACCACACACAACCATGGCACTACCATCAGCCACCACCACACACAACCATGGCACTACCATCAGCCACCACCACACACAACCATGGCACTACCATCAGCACCACCACACACAACCATGGCACCTCGCACATACAATCACCGACACTCGTCACAAATCTCATGGCTCTTGTCACCCACAACCCACAACACTGATACCCACCTCATGACAAAACATGACGTTCAAAAACCCACACCTCTACATAAAGTCATGGGAGAGGAAGGGGGAAAAAATTAATTCAAATCTGTGTTTGTCTGAGAGAGAGAGAGAGAGAGAGAGAGAGAGAGAGAGAGAGAGAGAGAGAGAGAGAGAGAGAGAGAGAGAGAGAGAGAGAGAGAGAATATGTATCACACAAAAAATGGACAGTAGAATAATGCAAGTAGATCTGACGTCAAATTCTGTCACATACAAAGCCCTGATCTGTCTCAAGGGGGAGATGAAATCTCAAGTGTCACACGTCTGGGGAACCTTCAGTAAACAACCGTTCCTTTTAAAACCATCGAAGTTGTCATCCTCGTATCGTTGTGTACACGGTACGTTACTCAAGGTCTTGAGCAGAGTCAGGCGCGGGCCCCTGATGTGAACCTTAGGGTCTCAAGATGACGACATAAGGGTTCAGGGACGTTAAGAAGTACCATCAAAGGGGTTAAAACTCATGGGCAAGGATCCTCAGAAACACACACGTGACACACCGCAGACAGAACAACAGGCACACGTACTGATGATGGACACAAAAGCACACACACAGAGTCACTAGAAAAGCAAGCGAACCTGCCTTCCCCTTTGCCTAGGTGCAGGAAGTCTTCGTTGCCGACCACAGCCCCCATATAAATACCAAGTTCCCTTTAACAATAAACCCCTTTACGATCTACCCCCACCATGGCCTCCTGCAGGCCACACACACACTCACTCACACACATAAAGTCTCCTTCAGTACCTATCGAATAAGGATCTCATCCTGAAGGTGCTCGGGGGGCGGCGTCGACAGTTAACGAGGGGAACAGTGACAGATGGCCCTCTCCTGGTGGCGCAGAAGGGGGCGTCCAGGGCCATATAAACTTCCTGAGAGAGGTAGAGCCACCTGTTGCTCCTGCTGGGGGTGTAACACTACGTTCCTCCTCCTCCTCCTCCTCCACACCCCCACCACCCCGTCGCCGGGATCCTGAGCTACTCTTTTACCCTTACTCTTTAACGCTGCCACCACGGGAGGCGTGTGCGTGTGTGTGTGTGTGTGTGTGTGTGTGTGTGTGTGTGTGTGTGTGTCGGGCGTGAAGGCCCGTCCTCCGCCTGACCCACTCAGCGACTCAGCGTTTCAAAGGCACTCTCGGTGTCACTTCACCCCCACACGAGGAAGTCAGCGAAGAGATAATTTCTTTTTAAACATTTTCCAGTCTCGAGTCGCACGCAGCTCTCGTCGTGTCGTCTCCCCCCCTCTCAGAACACACCACTACAAGTTCTTCCACTGGCGAGACACATGTCTCCACTCTTTGGCACAGAGTCGCCGCGAGATGGGCCGCTTCTCCCTCGGGTGCCGTCGGGGTAAAGCGGGTAAGAGTTTTCTTCATCACCGATGATCACAACAGAGCTCGCCAACGGCCCCTGGCAGGTCTTCGAGGGCTTTTGCCGGGGCTCTCCTGTCACACAACACTGCCACCGGGAGGTCGACACACCACTACCACCACCACTACGAACACACGCTCAAAAGAGAGAAAAAAAAATGACTGAAACCGGTTGGCACTACGGGGGAAAAAACGCAGCACGGCTTAATAGTGTTGTTCTGTTTCACCATGTGTGCCATTCAGGGCCGTGTGTAGCTAGTGAGAGCACGAGGAGGGGGTGGAGGGAGAGCAGAGCGTAAGGCCACGGCGGCGGGCGCGTGAGTGAGGGAGGGAGTGTGTGTGTGTGAGAGAGGCGGCCGGCCGCTGCTGGTGGAAGCGTCTGGTTGACAGACCACCCGAAGCTAGACTGGCGCTGGTGGTGTGGTGGTGGTGGTGGTGGGTAGTGAGAGAGAGTGAGAGAGGTGCGTGTGTGTGAGTGTGTATGTGTGGCAGGAGGAGAAGGAGGATGGGGGGAAGGGGAAGGGGGGAGAGAGAGAGTGGGTGGCCGCTGTCAGGCCTCTCAGACGGCATGGCGCCTTGAGAGAGAGAGAGAGAGAGAGAGAGAGAGAGAGAGAGAGAGAGAGAGAGAGAGAGAGAGAGAGAGAGAGAGAGAGAGAGAGAATGGTCAAGAAACTATGTGTGAGAGAGAGTAAGACGGGGGGAAGGGGGTTAAAGAGAGAGAGAGAGAGGGGGGGGCGGGGCTCCTCTCTCTCCCCTCTCCCCACGAGATGAAGATGCCAAGAAGACTCTGCAGCAGGTGGTAGGAAGGTGGTGGTGTGGTGGTGTCTGGAAACCATGAAGACATCAAGTGTGTGTGTGTGTGTGTGTGTGTGTGTGTGTGTGTGTGTGTGTGTGTGTGTGTGTGTGAAGGACAGTGAGATTCAGGTGGAAGGATCGGGGGAGGGGGGCGGGGCAAAGAGAGAGAGAGAGAAGGGGGAATACAGAAACTGTCAAAACAAGGGAGATAGAAGAAGAAGGAATAGACAGAAGAGGAAAGGAAAGAACACAGACCAACATACACTAACGCAAACCCAATCACACTCTCTCTCTCTGTCTCCTCTCTTTCTCTCTTCTTCTCTTTCTCTCTACGTGGAGAAACAGAGCCAGAAGCAAATCTGCAGGTTGCTTAATAACGTCACTGGCGGCGGCGGCGAAGTACCAGCCACCTCCGGCTGACGTAACAGGGCAATGGTGGCCGGCTTCTGCTGATGATATGGAGGGAGGTGGGTGGGTCAGGGAGCACGATGGCTTACCACATCACGATGGACACACACGCGCTCAACACAGGCCGCCTGCGCTCAAATAACACCGAACACACGTGACATGAATGGGATGTACACGAGTATTGTACGTTGCTCTCCTTCCTACCCACCCACAGTTAGGGCTGAGCGCTGGTCGAACTGTAGTCGTTGGTCGAAGTGCAGTCGCTTGGTCGAAGTGCAGTCGTTGGTCGAAGTGCAGTCGCTTGGTCGAACTGGCTGTTAGGAGCTGCAGCCCGCAGGCACCCCACCCACCACATTCCCGCTGGTCTGGTGCACTTTCGTAAACACTTATCACCCGGGGCACTCTTAAACCTCTCCTCTGAGCATCTTCAGGTGTTTCTCGGGGCTTCAGGCAATGTGTCGAACAGGCTTGGGCCTCGGGCGTTCAATGGTTATTTCTCCTTTCTACGTATCCCTGGCTCACTGCTGGATGATTCAAGGGGGTCACATACAACACGGTATGAGAGCCTGTTGTGGTATGAGAGAAGCGACTACTGATTGAAAAGGTTGGGGGGCCCAAGCCTTGTACGATTAGGCGAGTGTGAATGATTGTATCTAATCTCCCGTCTGTCTTAGCCCGAGAGAGAGAGAGAGAGAGAGAGAGAGAGAGAGAGAGAGAGAGAGAGAGAGAGAGAGAGAGAGAGAGAGAGAGAGAGAGAAGAGAGAGTACAATAGCCTCAGAGATTTCGGTCGTTCCCCAGTGGGTCAGGTCCTTCCCCGCGTCAATACGAGCCGAGGAAAATCTTTCCCAACTCCGCAACTGTGCGACGTCGCCCGCCTCGAAAAGTGATGATCGGCACATATAGCAGCTGTCTGTTCGCGAGGGCTGAATTAACCTCCCTGGGGACAAGTATTTTTCCTATGAAACATTTACTATGAATCAACTCCCTAAACGACCTCACGCGATATCAACCCACTGGAGAACCTGACCAAGGCCCTTGTCCTTCGTGACCCCCTGTCATCCTTTGGCGCTACCGCTCACGGGATTGAGCATGGGGACGTACAATTAATTTGCCTAAAGAGTTTTAACGGCGCAATTCAATCTGCACGTCAAGCCAAGAAGATTATAATGTATCTTATTCTAAGCGTCACTTCGAGCGATAGCGCATCGTCAGCATAACAAAAAAGGCATCCAGGGCGATAGCACGTGGCTTCCATCTCCCTTATCATCCTACACCTTCACTCCCTCCCTCCCTCTACCGGTCCTCCATCCTCCTCCTCTCCCACCCATACCCCACCAATGTGGGTGACTCTCGCGACTCTTCCCCCTGACTCAGGCGGCAGTGAGTCACTGGAGCGGCGTGCCAGCGTGTGGAGACGTAGCACCAGATTGCATCAGCGACCAGGCTGCCAGTACTGCCATCACCTCACAGCCCCCAACCCCACCACAACCACCCTCCAGCCACCGTGGGTTAAGCTACATGACTCTCTGCCAAAAAATGATTCCTGCCACACCACATACGTCTGCCAACATGTCCTCCGTTAACCCACGCATTTGCCAACAGTGCCCTAATGTTAAGCCACAGAGGGTTCAAGATGTCTGCCAACATTCCTAAGCGCGACGTGCGCAGCCTGCCAACGTTTCTGCTATAAGTGCACCGTGTACACACTGTCTGCCAACAGGTCTTCTCCCGCAACGTCACGCAACACAACAAACAAGTCTGGAAAAGTCTGTGCGTCATGGAGCCTCCTGCTGCGCCGCGAGGCCACACGTGGTACGCTTCTGGCTGCTGCTGCTGCTGCTTCCCACTGTTTTTCTGTGTGGAGGCCAGCCATACGAGAATTGACCGTTATACCCCCTCCTTTCCTCGGGCAGCCACGCCGTGGCATTCCCTTCCTCCCTATGCCTTTCCCACCTCCCATAACCTTTCCATCTTTAGAAAATCAGGAGCTTAAATCAATCTCTTCTGAGTTCTTCTCATACTATCTCTAACAACCCGTCTCCTGCCACGTACCGTCGTGCTCAAGGGGGGTGGTAGACAACGAACCTACAGCATCACATCCTGGTAATCAGGATACAGAAAATAGTATGAAAATACTCATTTCTACGTAACATTAATCCCTGAAACACAGCACGACACGTGCTTCACATTTCCACTCGGCGTCGTCCGTCGCAACCAGTCTGTGCATCACCCAGCTATGCAACACGCCTCCCTCGCCACGCAGTATGTGGCGCGCGCGCGCGCACGCACGTACGTACGTACAATTTACTCTCATCGGAAAGCGTCAACATGAATCATGGCCGCTGCTGTCCACCGCATTAATTTAAACGCTGTCCATCAATTAAGATCTCCGCAAAGGTAAATAAATACAAGAACTTTTTTCTTTTTTTGAGCACAGATTAATGAAATTCATTTATTTTTCTTGCATTCATATATATATATATATATATATATATATATATATATATATATATATATATATATACACGCCTGCCACAATTTTTTTAAACGACAGGTTCTTCGCGGGCCTGAGCGGGAGTTCCGCACAAGTCCCCCCTTCCCCGTTAATATCAACAGAAAAAAAAAAAAAAAAAGAAGGGTTGCTCCTGGGCAAACCTCATTTCCTTCAAGTGCACCCCAACCTACCTCCTCCTCCTCCTCCTCCTCCGTCCAATATGCTCACGACAGATCTAAGGGTCACTCATAAAATCTCCATCGGGGGGGGGAAAAAAAACTCCTATATCTATATAGGCAGACACACTGTGAGATCTGCACTGGCAAGCGCATACGAGACAGAATGACCCTCCCCCCCCCCCCATCTCTCTCTCTCTCTCTCTCTCTCTCTCTCTCTCTCTCTCTCTCTCTCTCTCTCTCTCTCCCATGACTCTCCCTTGTCCCAAGCACACGGAGGAGTACAGAACACACTGACTGACACACACACACACACACACACACACACACACACACACACACACACACACACACACACACTCTGTGCCCGCTGGCTTTCACCAAAGCATTTAAAAAAACAAACACGTGAAAATCTATAATCATTGATATGCAGGTAGAGGAAACGCGACCACCACACCGCTGGTGGACCCACGGAATCATAACACATCCTTCAGTCTTCCCATTTAACCCGTAAGCCCCCCTACTAAATTCACAGTGGTTAGCGTTCCTGACCATGACGCCAGCATTCACCGGCCGCCGCCCAGGATCGAGAGCGCATGGGTTTCGAATCCTGGTGGTGGCGCCGGCAGTCGTCCCACCACAGTCAACCCAGCTGTTCATCCGCACCCTTAGGGCCCTGGTCGATGAAATGGGTACCTGGATCAGACTCCGCTGAACCAAATACCATCAGACTCGGTTTTGAAAAAAGGTACGCACGAAGATGTGGTCACGCTGGTTGGTGGACCCACACACGGCACATCCCGACCCCCCCCCCCACAAATCTGGGCTGAGCAAAACGCTATAGGCCAGATAGGTGGTAGCAGCAGTAGGCGCTGCTGCTGTCGCTGCTGCAGGAGCGACGGGGAGAGGCTCTCCCTGGAGGACAGCAGTAACCAGGCGTTTGTTTACGGAACGTGAGCCCCGCCCAGCTGACGAGGGGGATTCCCTGTGACGACCCCCCCCACCCCCCCAATCCCCTCCCCCCTCCCAACGCCGCGTAATGAGAAGTTTTATATTACTGCCCAAACCCCCCCCCCCCTTCCCTCCCTTCTCCCCACCCCCCCTTAAACGATTACGCCACCGACGCCCCTTAGCAACGTCCGCTGCGTGTGGGGCAGCACGTACTGCTGATCTCTGGTCACACGGCACTCATCCCAGCAGCCGATTGCCATCTTAAATGGAGCGATGAGTCTTATCTCTTCCTCATACATTAAGTCGAGACGGTACACTGTGGATCCTGACGCTGTATTGGGGGGATTCAGACGTTCTGTTAAGAGTGCCGAGCCATGTTCCACTGGTCCTCATGGCGAGGTGTGTGTGTGTGTGTGTGTGTGTGTACTGATTTCACTATGACTCGAGTGAAATGACTTTCTTTCGGCACCATTAGAGCGTCGTGTTGCCCCTTAGAAGTAAGCAAGACCCATCCTTAAGAACAGCATGACCTGTAATACAACGGGACAAAATAACGTAACTTCAGAGAAACTTCCACGTTAGCTAGAACTTCGAATCTTCTGTTTTCATACTTTCGACAGGGAGACGTTGCGGCGAGAGTCGACTGGGAACCTGGTTTATGTTGGCTGGTGTGTGTCTTCACGTAAGGTACCCAAATAATCATTTCAGAGCAGACGTGGCCACGTCTACAGCATCAATTGAGTTCAGCCACTCAGTATCTTAGTGGTCCATGAAAAACTCCTTGAAGCGTTAATATCACTTTAATTAATACATTTACGATGCCTGACTTGGGGCTTCTTATGGCCGCAAAGGCAATCGTGATGAGGTAAAAACCAAACAGTATTCGGTTCCATCTTGCGCAGGACCTGGGCCACTTCTGAGAGCGGTGGCTTATGTCAATGGCTTCAAACCAGGATGTAAGGTATCGCTTCTCTTGGCGGCAATGACCTCAGTAATTCTCGACCTCATTCGAGTCTACTTGTCTTATGGGACACCGATGCCCCGTGCGTCAGTGTCGTCCCTCTTCGTGAATCCAGCTTTTAACCTTGACCTTTAAAACCTCCCCCCAGCCGACATTTAAAACCGTGTAGATTTAGAGAGGTTTTTTTTTATGTACTACCTGTGGTAGACTAATGGTGCAAATCCATTAGCCCGAAACCCCCAAACACTGACCATGTCCTCTTCCCCAGCTTGACCTCCACGTATTGATCAGGAGCAGAAACCAAGTGTGTTGTGTTTGTGGTGTGGTTTTTCGTCAGCATTCCCTCTCTCTGCCACGGTATATTATGCCCCCGCTAAGCACTGCGTATCATCTTAGTACAAAAAAAGCACCTTTACTGACTATGATCCATGACTTCCCGGTCTCGTAAAACTTAAATCTTAGGCGTAAGTCAGTGAGTAGTGCCTGTGGTACACCGCTTGGTTCATAGCCTATCACCTATCTAGAGGGGTTGCATACCAGCTCATATGCTGTCACGAAGACGACAGTCCATCGAGGGGAGGAAGTACGGTCTTCGTCTTCGCGCGCAGAGTCAGGGGTGGCAGAAACTGGAGACCATTCCTGGAGAAATCGCCTGTGGTCTTTTCTCATACCAACAGCCCTCTAGTTTCTGTGTGCCTCAACTTGACCCCTTGTGAGGAACTTCAGAGGCACACAAAAACCCGGCTAACAGCTGCCAAGACGAGGAGTGATCAAGGACCTCACTGCCGGGTTATCTTGCAGTCTCAAAAAAAAAAAGAAGTACATATGCCTAACTACCATTTGCATGGGAGGTGGCTCATAACAACTCTACGCACTGCGCTTCTGTTGCGAATCATGTAGCAGAAGTGGGTTCCATGACCCTAAAACCATACGAAACACCTTGAAGGTCACTTTCACCCATAGTTTCAAGACCTCATAAGTCTTTTTTTTTTTCTTTCTTTAAAGATCCAGCGTCACATATCCGAGAGTTCCCCCCTCCAACTCGTAGTCAAAAGGTATACTAGGCATCTTAAAACGTCGAAGGCCCAGCCTAACACACTGCCTGACACACTTCCCCTCTACACATTAAATCTTAGGTCCCCAAACGCTCACAGTATAGTTCCACCCCCACTCAAGCCCTTAAAGGTCCACTCACACAATACCCGGAAGACCTTAGTCTCGTACCATAAAAGACCCCATAAGTCCACATCCATCCACCACACAAGTTCACCATCAAGCACTGTTCGGGTCCAACAAAACACAGCTTACGAAATCCACTCTCAGCACATCACCGCCAAGGTCATCTCTCGCTATCAAGGTCCACTCCTACTCCCCGGTAAGATCCACTTCAAACACAAACACACACACCTCCAGCAGGTTCAACCACACTTAAAAGAGAAAGGGAAAAAAAAAAAAAAAAAAAAAAAGGTCCAACACTTCCCTCCCTCCCCAGAACTTAAGTGTTTCATTAGCATATTTATCAGGGCCAACGTTAAGAGAATTTCCATCTGAACGGCGCCATAAATCAGGGAAATGATAAGCAAACAGTGACGCTACACCTTCAGCGTGTCTCGCTGCTGTCTCTCTCTCTATCTCTCAGGGGATGTCCAAGTCTCGCCTCCTTCCCCCCTCTGGAAGTCTCCACCTTACACAACCCCCCTTCCCCTCCCTCCCTCCCCTCCGACGGTCTCTCCCCCTCTGGAATCTCCCCTTTAAGTGTGTCAGGCCTTGTCTCGCGTCTAGTCTCCCTGCTGCAGTGGAATCCCCTCTCACTTCCTGAAAGTCTCTCCGCTTTAGTCTCCCCCTATCTGGGTGTCCTTTACACCACCACCCCTCCCTCCCACCCCTTTCCTTTGGAGTATAACCATACCGTAATCCCCACCCCTTTCTGGAGTCTTTCCCCCCTTCCCGAGCGATTCTGCTATAGTCTCCCTCCAGGGGGTGGAGGAGGAGGAGGGGGGAGCTTCATTCGGTACTCCGTCAGTCTCCCCTCGGAAGATTACAGGTCCAGAGAGGGAAAAAGGCGATGCAGAACAAAAGTACAGGGTGCAGGTCATGCAGGGGGGCGCGCCCCACACGTCTAGGTCATGCAGGGAGGCGCCCCACGCGTCTAGGTTATGCAGGGGGGCGCCCCACACGTCTAGGCCATGCAGGAAGGCGCCCCACATGTCTAGGTCATGCAGGGGGGCGCCCCACATGTCTAGGTCAGCCAGGTCCCTCCCCTGCATCTGGGTCAGGCAGGCTCAGGTGCAATAGATTCCGGGTCTCTGCGGTTATGTGCGGGGTTTCGAATCCACGCCAGGCAAGACGGCCGTCCAGGTCAGGTCGCGAAGGGTAATTTCTCTTGTCGTAAAGTCCCTGGGAGAGAGAGAGAGAGAGAGAGAGAGAGAGAGAGAGAGAGAGAGAGAGAGAGAGAGAGAGAGAGAGAGAGAGAGAGCACCATGGCCAGTCAGACACACACTCATGCGCTCAGTTGCTTGCAAAGGCGTTCAAATTCTCAGCGAACATGACCGCTGCTGCGTTCATATACCCCGGAAGGGAGGGAGGCCCAATATATATTATATATATATATATATATATATATATATATATATATATATATATATATATATATATATATATATATATATATAATCGACGTTCAACTTGCTCGGCGCTCCAAACACTCTTGTGTGTCCTCGTACTTAAACAACTTCCCAATACCTACTCGATCGTGTACTCTCGACTCTTTGTAGCACTCGTATACTCAACTATCATGTCCTCATACAGATGCAAAAGTGTACTCCAGTCTCATGCGTTCTCCCGTGTTTACGTGCTCAGATCTTCAAGTGGTCGAAGTTCGACAACGTAAAAAAAAAAACAGAGGAAGATAGCCTCTGATTTACCCCCTTGTCTCTCCCACAATTCAGATAATGACCGTAGATAACCTCGTTACGGACCATCAGGCCTCCTGTTAACTGTCCTCCCTCCTCTGTGCATACGAACGGTAAACACACCAAAGTTTGTTCTCCCTAACGAGACAAAATGATGTATTGTCGCTCATGTCTGTTTCCTCTCTGAGGGAAAACAACATTCTCGATGAAGCGTTTCCTCCACCTGTGCAAAACAATGACCGGAAAGATGCTTCCAGGGAGGGTCCAAAACCAAGCTGTGGGAGGTAGAAGACCTCCCAAACCATCAATGGATATAAGTAAGGTAGTGTCCCAGAACGAGCTGTGGGGGTAGAAGAGACCCCCCCAAACCAACGTAGGGTATACGTAAAGTAGGGTCCAAGACCCTAGATGCTGGAGATGAAGACCTCCTCCCAGACCATTGTAATACATAAGTACTAGTGAACCAGCACCTCTCTGCAAAGACGGTTCTCACCACGAGTGCAACATTAGTAGCGCCCACAGTGGACAGCTTTCCTCACCTGCCGAACAATTGTCTGAGCGAACAGAGTTCGAACTCACCATACACCATGCACAGCAGTGTCCTCACTGAACACTTCGTCACCTCCTTAAACTGTGAAAGAAGAACGGTGCCGTCAGTGAAGGCGGTTCCTCTTTTAACTGTGAAGTAGGCAGTGCCTTCGGGAGAGAGAGAGTTAACGCTAAACTATGCAAGTGGTTATGTCGTTAGTGGAGGAACGTACCCTGTTTCCACTCCCAGCCCTTTCCACTACTACTACACACACACACTCTCTCTCTCTCTCCACCTGCCTCAATCCACCACTCCCCCTACTCCAGATCCGACCCTTCCTCCACCACCAACTCCCACTGTCTCCTCGTCGCTACTTCGTAGTGCCACTAAACCCCCCCCTTACGATCCTCTGCCAATTCCAACACGACTAAACCCCAGCCACTTCCCTCCCGAACCAGTGTGACCTCTGTTCCTCCTCCATCTCCCCAAAAGCCCCCGTTTAAAAAGAAAAATAATCGTCAATTACATTACCTGGTGATTCTTCCTACTGCAACAATTTTACGGATAGGAGAAGTTAAGGATTCCTTTTTTTCCCCCCTTCCCCACTCCCTTCCTTGGATCAAAGGCGCCTAGCAGGAAAAAAAAAAAACAAAACCCAAGTTAAAAAAATGAAAAAAAATGGTATCTCGTCGCTTGGTAAGTTTGGCCTAAGAGCCCAGATTCTTAAAAATACACCTCACCTTTACCACTCGCCTTAATGATATACCAGAGGAAGGGACGAGCAAGCACAAGGAACGTATTACACACATACATATACCGGTACTCAAAGGTCAGTGGAGACTCCCTTAGTTAGGTGACCTTTCATTACGACACAACACACTAATGCCAAATGGTCACTCTCTATCAAAACATCAAAGACGACGACCAATAACGCCTGGAGTAAGAATAAAAAGAGAAAAACCACCTGTGATAAAAGGCTCCGCAATAATAATGCCCGTTTGATTACTGGGTTGATTAATTTACGGGCCTTTATTGAGTCATACGCCATTTCTCAATACACGGTTTATTCTTAGAGGAAGCGTTTCATCAGCCACACGAGGTATAAATAGTCGGGTGTTGGAGGAGGAGGAGGAGGAGGTTGGTTGTGTCGTCGAATGCAAGGCAATAAACCCTACGAAACCAGAGCGAGACAACAATGGAAATGTTGCTAAAAGAAAATCAATACAGTTAATTCACTGAATGACTGACTCAAAGGCTAGGCCATGTCACCCATCAACACAACCCACTTCCAATGCATAATCCACCCAAGTTTCTTACCCATCCACTTCTCGATCCAACGGTTCAAACAGCATCCACACATCTTTCCATCCGGTCACTCACCCCCATCCAATGATCTCGCTGCTCACCAATCCATGAACACTCAGTCACCAATCCAGTAACACACTAATCCATCCATTAATCTAATCATCCACTAACCCCTCCTCGACCCATCCACTTAACCAATCACCCTCTCCACCTACAGCTAACCATCTAACCCACTCATCCAAGACATCCACATCCATAACCCCCCACCTTAAGCCATCCATTCAACACGACCACACTGATTCAAGCCACACAGGTCCCAACACAAATCCTCATGGGCCAAAAAAAAAAATCCATCCATCTATCCTCTCATTCACTCACCACTAGCCTTCCCAACCCACCACCACCCCTTCAAAAAAGGCTCCGCGCAGGGGGAGGGATGGGGATGGGGGATAGGGGGTGGTCTCAGACCGTCGCAAACGAGAAAGAGCCAGCCCGATTAATGCCTCCCAACTCCGGGCTTCCTTCCTAAAATTAATAAAAGCCCGTGAAGTAACTTCAAAGGCGTAATTCGCGGAACTCGGCTCATAAGAAAGTTACACAACGAGCCTACGAAAAAACTCGCGGGCTCGGGAGGGGGTGGTGGTGGTAGGAGGTGGAAGAGCAGGACCACAAGGACCTAAGGGGATCACCGCCAAGGATCGGGACCCCAACGGCGAACCCACCGGACTTCCGACCCTAGTGGCTCTCCCCTCGTAGACTCTTCATCGCCCGATCTGGTTCGCCCAAGGAGGAGGAGAGGAGGAAGGGGGAAAAAAAAAAAAAGTTGAAGACATCGAAAGTAAGAGAAGTCAAGTTTGGGATCTGCCAGACACCCCGGCGGCCGCAGAGGATCTGTTCTGATTCCCTCCGAATTCTGACGTGAGTTTGGTCCCCGTCAGGTGGTGGTTCACGAGTTACAGGAGCGGTGGACGTACGTGGGGGAAGACAGAAGACCTGATGGTCCCTGACGAGGTTATCTGCTGGAGAACAGTACATGGGGGGAAGAGAGGTGACAGAGACCCTGAGGGAAAGACAGATAACAGAAGACCCGTTGGTCTCTGGGGGTAGACAGATAACAGAAGACCTGATGGTCTCTGTGGCAAACAAATAACAGAAGACCTGATGGTCTCTAGGGGGTAAACACATAACAGAAGACCCGATGGTCTCTGAAGAGGTTATCTGCTGGAGGAGAGTACGCGGGAAAGCCAGACAGCAGAGGAACTGATGGTCTACGGAGGGCAGTCCATGGGTAACACAGATGACAGAAGACCTGGTGTTCTACACAGAGGTTATCAGGTGGAGGTAAGGTACGTGGGGAAAGACAGGAAACAGAAGACCTGACGCTCCATGCCCAGGATATCCTGCTGGAGGAGTATAATGGTGACACGGGTTCTTGACCTACTAAAATGGAATCATGATAGCGTAAAGGGGAAATTCTTCAGGCCTCTCTCGATACCATATAGCACATACCATGCGCGCTCCGATTAGGGGTACGTACACATTCACCAACAAACACGCAACTCATGGATGAAATGCTTCCAACCCGTTCGTCAATCTTAATATTCTCAAAGAGCATCTCACGACCCATATCATCCCCACCACCCAACCACCGCCTGCGGGACTTCGAAGTCCCAGCATCCACCTTCTGCGAACATCGCCTCGGTCCTTGTCGTGGAAAATCTATCCTTCCAGCCCATCAAGGGCCACACCCTTCTACACCACCCGCGCCTAACCCTCTCCACCTATCCCACTCATCCCGACTACCTATCCATCAAAGTGGTTTGACTTCCTCCACCGACCCCCTGTTTTTCCCCCCCACGGGGATCGCGAATGACCCCAAGGCATACCAAGGACCGTATTGGACACACTGAATCATGACCCCTGCAGCAGAGCGGAGTGCAGCAGGCGCTGACATCACCTAATCGACGGATAACTGAGTAACGCAGCTGGTAATCACCCCCACACATGGTGAGAGAGAGAGAGAGAGAGAGAGAGAGAGAGAGAGAGAGAGAGAGAGAGAGAGAGAGAGAGAGTGTGTGTGTGTGTGTGTGTGCGTGTGCGTGCGTGCGTGCGTGCGTGCGTGCGTGCGTGTCTCTGTGTGTGTGTGCGCGCGCGCGCGCCATGATAATAATGTCAATATTAATGATAATAATCAACGGTTTATTTAATTAACTGGAGCCAGAGGGTGGAAAATACACACAAAAACACATAGCAGTGCATAACAGTAAACGGTGGAGTGGGGGGGGGGTATAAACAGTGGGCCATAAACCGTCCTTACACCAATTATAAAAAAGGTCCAATATGCCACCCGCTAATTACTGATGTCCACAGTGGTTGGAATGAGGCTGTTCCAGGTGGCAGTCGCCCGCCCAGAGCAACCGCTGTGTGGTGATTACGTCCACCTTCTTTGCCAGGTTAGCCAAGACGACACTGGTGTAGCTGGGGGCCTAATCAAGGCCAAGTGAAGATATTCCCCCTCCAAGGCTCAGTCCTCTGTTCTTAACGCTACCTCGGTAACGCGGGAAATGGCGAATTTGTGTGTGTGTGTGTGTGTGTGTGTGTGTGTGTGTGTGTGTGTGTGTATCCTTGCCTGAGCTAGGTAATCAATCCCTAGGGGGTGGATGAACAGCTGGGTTCGACTATGGACCGACTTCCGCGACCAGGTTTCGAACCCATGATGCGCTCGACCCCCGAATGCATCACCGCCAGGAACGGTGACCGCGAAACGCCACTTACGCGTCTATCAAAAACGCATAGGGGGGTGCACAAGTACGCATCCATCTGCATGTGCGTAACTACCGAAGTGTTCAGTGCTGGGAGGGAGAGACCTACGCTCTTGGTGGGAGGAGCTCTCCCCCACCGCGTTAACTCTCAGTATACGCCACAGTCCAGCGGCCCTTTTAAAACCCCCTGTCCTCTGCGAGCAATCGCAGTTTCCGTGTTTGGTCCATTTCGGCCGTCAATCACTTGTACGTGTGCGTGTGAGCACGTTTGCGCGCGCGCGCGTGCGTCCGTGTGTGTGTATGTGTGTGTGTGTGTGTGTGTGTGTGTGTGTGTGTCAGTCATACAAGCACATAATGTGGGTAGTGGCCAGGCTGCTAACGTCCAGCTGAGCGATCGCCGTCGCTCACGCACCTCGTCTCGACTTTGCCGTGCCTCCCTCCCTCACCTCACCTCCCTCCTCCCTAAAGGTTGTAAGAATATAGTACTTGGGGGGAGGGTGGAGGAGGAGAATCACAGCGGCGACGTCAACTTGCGTCCGTCTTGACGGAATGAGCATGACGTATGACGCGCACGAGAGAGAGAGAGAGAGAGAGAGAGAGAGAGAGAGAGAGAGAGAGAGAGAGAGAGAGAGAGAGAGAGAGAGACCTAATCACGTCAGGTCAGGTCGAAGGGCACGCGCCTTGCCCAAAGGAACTTCAAACCATTCATTTGATCTTTCCGATTGCTCACAAACTGCGAACCAGCAGGACTAAGCAGTGCTATCATCAACATACCCCCTCTACCCTCAACCTTCCTCGTTGTCAACCCACAATTTTAACAACTGGATCATCCCATACGTCACCGTTAATCCATGCTGTTCCGTATTTCCATATTAATCACTGCTAATCTATTACTGCGTATTTCGATAATAACTACCATTAATCTATTACTGCGTACGTCGATATTAATTACTACTAATCTATTGCTGCGTATTTGGATAATAATTGCTATAAATCTATTACTGCGTATTTCAATAAAAGCTGCTAATCTACTACTGCGTATTTCGATAATAACTACCATTAATCTATTACTGCGTACGTCGAAACTAATCACTATTAATCCATTACTGCGTATTTCGATACTAATTACTATGTCTATTAATGCGTATTTCTATCAATGCTGCTAATCTATTACTGCGTATTTTCAATATCAACTCACGAATCCATTACTGCGTATTTTCATTATGAACTCACTAATCTATTACAGCGTATTTTCAATATCAACTCACTAATCTATTACTGCGTATTTTCATTATCAACTCACTAATCTATTACAGCGTATTTTCAACATCACCCCACGAATCTATTACTGCGTATTTTGATACTAATTACTACTAATCTATCAATGCGTATACCAATATCAACTACTGTTACTACTTGAATTTCTCGCTATCCCTTGAAACTGTGAGAACAGGTGATGAATGAGCCACTGAGGGATCTTAATGTATCGGCGTCGCACGGAGATGAAGGACACACACTGGGATGGATAACCACCAGGACAACAACAAAAATGGATTCGCCTGGCCACGAGAGGACTTGAACACACACAGAACTACCCTCCCGAACTCCATAAAACCAGAGGGGAAGGATGGTGGGGAGTCAGAACTACCCTCCTGAACACCATAAAACCAGAGGTTCATATTTTCCCATCCCACAAAAGGACTGCCGTTCGTGAACTCCTTATACACTAAAAAACCCACCTCGAAGAAAGATCATGGGTTTTGAACCTCTGTGTTTTTTTCCCCCCTTCCTTCTACACAGACAGACCGATCGCGCCACCCACCCACCACCCATCCCTCACGACCCTTCCTCTGCATCACACCGCCCACTGGACCCCCTGCATCACACCGCCCACAGGACCTCTGCATCACACCGCCCACTGGACCCCTTGCATCACACAACCCACAGGACCTCTGCATCACACCGCCCACTGGACCCCTTGCATCACACAACCCACAGGACCTCTGCATCACACCGCCCACAGGACCCCTTGCATCACACAACCCACAGGACCCCTTGCATCACACCGCCCACAGGACCTCTGCACCACACCGCCCACAGGACCCCTGCATCACACAACCCACAGGAACCCCTGCATCACACCGCCCACAGGACCTCTGCATCACGCCGCCCACAGGACCTCTGCATCACACCGCCCACAGGATCCCCGGCATTATAATCGCCTACAAAACCATCCTTTCATATGCAACTGCCAGACATATGCACGGCCCGCTGCTGGCTCCGACCCCACGTCACTCCCGACATTTCCATCATTTCTACTCCATCAGTCAACACACACAAGACGACTCCATCTACATAACATTACCAGCAATGTTACGGTAGGAACAGCCTGATCAAACACACACACACACACACACACACACACACACATACACACACACGAAACGGCATTTAAAAAGGGGGAAAAAAAGCCTTCAGAAGGAACGCCAACAAACAACGCATGAACGAAATAAACGGATGAAAACTGGTTATGATGATAGAAAAAAAAAATGCCAGAGATGAAATAAAACGTTAAAATGTTGGGATAAAAAAATCCAGGATTACTGCAACATACGTATATATATGCATATTAATCTGTGTGTGTGTGTGTGTGTGTGTGTGTGTGTGTGTGTGTGTGTGTGTGTGAATGTATCTATCAATATAAATTATATTTATATATCTATGTGTCTATGTATGTATGTATGTATGTATGTATGTACGTATATATATATATATATATATATATATATATATATATATATATATATATATATATATATATATATATATATACGCATGGAGGTTCAGAATTACAGTAATGTCAGAGAGAGAGAGAGAGAGAGAGAGAGAGAGAGAGAGAGAGAGAGAGAGAGAGAGAGAGAGGATACATGGTTCCCCATGGCTCCGACCCATTGCCTTCCCCATATGCCTACACGCTGGGTGTCAGACGTCCTCTTCCCACACCCACAAGCTGTGGGGAGAGGTGCCTCTCCAGCTTATCTTTCCCCCACCCCCAACACCGACCATCCAACCACACCTCGGCCAACCTACCTACAAGGTGAGCGTCCGTCCGTCACATAATACGTCTCTTGATTCAATCATTTATAAAATAATAATAAAAAAAAAAAATCCCCGTTTTCTACTATCTAATAACACAAGATTCTCGATTCCAGGTGGGGGTTGGGGGGTCGTCTCTCTTCTTCCCCCTCAGCCCCAAACCCAACTCACTTCCCCTCCCCGTTCCTTTATCCCTTCCTACTACATTCCCTTCCACTTCCTATCACCCCCTTCCCGGCTGGAATTCTACGGGGGTGGTTTACATACCTTGTAATCGACACATATAATATCCTTCATCGGCAGATCGCAGAGCCCATGACTCGATATATTTCATCTTCGGTCTTCGGAAATATATGACCTTCCCCCCCTCACGAGCAATATCCTAAGCCTCTTCCTTCTTTTCCTTCACGAAGGCTGACTCCCGTAACGTTCGTCTCTCACTACATTCCTACATTTCTTTCATTGCTCTACATTTCATTCTCATGACGTCAATATATTTCCATCTTATTTTTTTTTTCTTTCTTTTAGCTTTCCGTTGATACAAATTTTTGACATTTCCATACACTCCTGCTTCACGGTGTTGTCTCGTTATCTCGAACGCGTCCTCTCGAATCAGGCTTTGTCCTCGTTGCTTCACCCCATCACACGTTTTCTTTACCGATACTGGGGGCAAATAATCCCTGAAACTCTCCATTTTCTTTTTTTGAAATCACGGTTTGCAACAACTTCCCAAACTGCGACTCTGTCCTGATTCACATCACCAACATCCTCCCGATTCACCTCTCTAACATCATCCGGATTCGAACATCCGCGAAGGGAATCATCACGATTCACACCGATGATTCATCCCCTCAACTAACTCCCCCATCCCATCCCCCACCTCCCCCTCAACTAACTCCACCATCCCATCCCCCACCTCCCCCTCAACTAACTCCACCATCCCATCCCCCACCTCCCCCTCAACTAACTCCACCATCCCATCCCCCACCTCCCCCTCACCTAACTCCACCATCCCATCCCCCACCTCCCGTTTTTTTTTTCTAATCTTCTGGACCAAATCTCTTTGATTCACGCTCGCAACACCCGGCTGTATCACGTTTCTGACTCACACTTTCCCGGGTATCGCCCACCGGGGGAAAAGAAATTTACATGTTCCCCCCCTCCCTCCCTCTCCTATGTTAATAAGTATGTAAATTACATCAGGCCTTTATATATATATATATATATATATATATATATATATATATATATATATATATATATATATATATATATATATATATATATACACACACACACACACACACACATATATATATATATATATATATATATATATATATATATATATATATATATATATATATATATATATATATATATATATATATATCCTGTAATCCTTTGTCTTTCACAGGTGCTGCACGACCGCCACAATCCTCATTATCATCACCGTCACCACACTGTCTACTGGTCCAGTCCGGCCCGGACTCTAGCAAGGACTCGAAGACCACAGATCTCCCATCCCCCACTCCGGACCCTGAGTGGACTAGACCCATGGAACTCTTTATCCTTTAAAAAGAAAATGCAAAAACACTATTATCACGGTGCTAAATATCCTATTCTCAAAGAACCTAGACACTAGTGTAATCTCAGAAAACCTAAAACTGGCTCCCACAGCCCTACTCCTTAACACAGGACACAGAAGAGTTTCAAAACACTACCCAGCTGTGAGCAATGACATTACAATTTCCCAGCGAGGCCCAACCATGCGAGTGGATTGTGTCGCGGAACCAATGCACATGACGGAAGGTTTAACAAGGTTTTGAAAGAGGACATTATATACCCCTCTCAGCTCCTTGATCAATATGATTTCACTCATGAGTCTATGAAACACAATACATTATGTTGACGTGATATACGCAGACTGCAAAGGCCTCAGACGATGTCACAGCGTACATCAAATGCGTAATATGGGGAAAATGGGGAAGACGTTTATGCCAGTTCTCAACTAACATATCAAACCATATTGATGATCATTTTATTCCCACGTTAGCTGAGACGGCACGGCCAACTGAGGCCCTAATCAAGGCTAACTCATTGATATATATATATATCCTAGCCTTAGCCAGGTAACCATTTCATTGACCAACCTCCTCTAAGGGTGGGCGAACAGCTGGGTTGACTGTGGACCGACTGCCGCAACCAGATTTCGAACCTAAGCACTCTAAATCCTGGGCGGCCCGTGAATGCGTCACGGGGATCGGGAACCCTAACCACTACACCAAGGAGGTCCATCAGGCTATTTTCAAAGCCTCCGTGGTATGAAGCTCCGTTCACCAGGGGACTATATGTATATATATTTGAAATCCTACGTTGAGTTGGATCTTCCCTTGGGTCACTGAAAATAACAAGGTCTTTAACGAGGAGACGAGGTTTCAAAGTCTCAGTTCCGGGAAAATGACGAAATAAAGCAGTGCAGAGTATCGGACAGACACAAAACACCGTAATATCTCGAAAATAACAATGACAAGAATACATTAGTAACGCCCGATGCCTTTTTTCTTTTTTTTTTTACCTCAACCAAACGTATCAGAACAGTCGACAACGTAAGAAAAAAAAAAAATGACAAGGCGGGTCCTACGGCTCTTCAAGACGAGAGAAGTACAACATGTAAATACGGTCTTCAAGGGATTTACGATCTCATGTTCTCAATGTCTATAATACCGCTGCGTGCCGACCTCCCTCCTGTCCTTCCAGTGCGGGAAAGCGCAGGAGGCTTCTTCGCAGCCCACGCCGCCTAACACTTCACCGTCCAAACTAATGGGTATGCCTGAAAGCACCGGGGGTTTATACAAGGGCACAGGCGGGGAAAGACACCGTAATCAACGCTCGGAAAGGGGGTGAAAAAAAAATCTTCAAAGGCACGGTTCCGTACGTGCACTCTCTGTTTAGGAAAAACACTCACGAAAGCCTTAAAATTGCCACCCCTGTAATCGAGAGGCGCTACAAATACAATAACAGGGAACGGTGCAGAAACAACCTGCGCTCAAACCTGATGAAAACACGCGGCTCAGGCTGGAAGAACCACTGAGATCTGTGCTCTGGACAGACTCATAGAGAGCTTGGACGAAACGCCTACATTATGCGTCGAACCGGTCTGGATCTGGTGGTTACGTAGGTCTAACGGACCACAGCCAGCAATAATAGCATGACTTGAGTCTAGGAGCAATGCGATGCATTTGGTCCTGGTGCGAGCTGTGGCGGTAGGAAAAGACACCATCGCATGGTTTACGTAAGGTATCAGCACCTCACCTTACCTACTACTGTAATACCATGGGTCTAGGATGTCTTCCAATCCCAAAGCTTATTCCGCGACCAAGCTGTTGAGTTGCTCCCCCTCCACTCACCATCATCAGCTAAGCTTCTTCACGACGATCATCACTATCATCTCTCAGACCTTACCACAACCAATCTTTCATCTACTGGGCTTCACAACCATGGTATAACCACCTTCATCGACCAAGCCTCACAACCATCGTCATCATCAAGACCCCACGAACCTCTCAATCACAACGAATCACAACCTCCTCAGGCCTCACAACCATTGTACCCCCCCACCTTCATCATGCCATGCCTCGCATCCGCCAAAACCCACTGTGGTCGCGACACCACTAACCCTCACCATCTTCCGTGTCGGATGGCGCGCACTCCCCCATCATCACCCATCCACCACGATGTGCAGAAGAGGCTAGTGTCTTCCATCGCCATCTCCCTCTCGTCACCAAAACCAACCCCCCCCCCAAGCATCTTCGCCGTCTTACCACACCTCCTTAATGAAATACCTACGAGGATAAAGTACCCAATCCCAATCTCAAGAGGATTTGTGAGGGATTCCCCCCAAATCTCAGGTCCCCTATTATATATGGCCCGACTCCTACTCTCCTCACCCCGACCCCTCCCATCCCTTATCACTATAATATGGCCAACTTCACAAGACTTGTGTTCCCACAATATGTCTATATATCTTTCTCAACCTGACGTTTACGCCCCGACAATATGGCCAGACTCCCATGGGTCGCTCCCCTGTTTTAAAAAACATCCTCTCCGAGCCAAGTCCTCCTTCGTGTCCGCAAGAATATGACAGTCCTCCGCTAACCACACAGTACTGTATGCCGTCCTGGCCAACCAGTACTAGCATGGCCAACGGATATCAGTCTTATGGCCATCAAACCCTAGGAGAATGCCACATCCACCCCTTCCTTCAGTTGGATGTTCTGTTCCCATAATGGGACCATCCTTCTCCTAACGCTTGCCTCGCCCCTCCAACATGGCCACATCCCACAACGCCTTCCCCCGTCCCTCCATATATGTACAGCCACTTCCTCCAACCTTTCTCTTAACCCCACATAATATGGCCACTTCCTCGAACCCTAAGATTTGCGTTTCGTCCCCAAACTCGTAAAAAAGTATTTTTTTTTTCCTTTTTTTTTTGAGTGAAATACAAAAACACCAAATGTTAACCTTTTTACTCTAAACATTCCTGGCGGAGTGAAAATGGGTAAAGATGGCTCACTCACCATCCCATCCCCTATCCTCTTTCTGACGAGGCTGCGCTACCGTCTACCTCCTATCATTCTTCCCTTTCCATAATACAATGATCACTTGCAGTGCCTTTTAAGATTATCCCGAATCCTTCATCCGCCCAATTGGCGTCTATCCTCATAATCTTCGATCCTCTAAAATCCGGAGCACTTCATTCATCCTCGCTGAATCGAAAATCCTCCACAGTTGAACTACATACCTTACCAGTATACCATCGTTCCTCCATCTTTAAAACAAGTTTTCTGTAGCAATATTCCTACAACCCACGACCCACAATGCAGGCAATAGCCAATAGCAGGAACAACATGACGTGCAAGCCTCTAGAGGTATGGATCTCACACAACACACACACACACACACACACACACACACACACACACACACACACACACACGTCTCCTAACCACCAGCAACAGCTGTATTCGATGCGATCTTCCTCCTCCTTGTGCTAACAAGATCCACTCACACACCACCAACCGCCACCGCCACACCTACCCCAACCACCACCACTAAACACGTCTGTCACCCCCAGCCGACGCCTCCCATCACCACCACCACAGCAAATGACTCAAAGCCACCATCACCACACACATACATTTTCCCCACGTACGGGCGAGTGACTCACATGTGAGTGAGTCACATGTGTGAGTCATTTCCAGCAGTCCGAAGCGTGAATCAGGCAAGTTTCCCTCAGCTACTAGGGAAGGGGGTCGTTATCGTGAAGCTGAGTCGCCGAGATGATTTCCAGGAACTATTTCCAGGCGCTCCAAGACGCGCCAGTGTCCGCAGTCCTGGAAAGCGGCAGAAGATGCATCTGGGACAACACGGTAGCTATAGCTACCACATGTTTACTTCTTCCTCATCATCTTCTGCCCTTCTATAAAGGCGTTCCAGAGTTTTACATTTAGCCATTCCAAGGCCGACGAATTTTCTTACCCTCTCATGTTCAACAGACTTTCGACTCTGTACGTGCAGCGAGTGCACTGGTCAGTTGTATAGAAATACATAAACATCAGCGATCCAGAATCATGTACTACACTGTCTGCAGCCACTTAGAAACAATCTGGAAAGGTGCCATGAGCAGCATGTATAAACTCGACCAGCTTAACAACAGTGTGGTTACTTAGGCCTATGGACCACGGCCTCTGACGTCCTCGCTAAGCCGAGCAGCAAAGCTTGTCAGCTTGGTCCTGAAGACAGCCGTGATGGTGGTGGCGGCGGCGGTGGCGGCAGAAGACCACCTCCGTAAAATACGTACGGCTTTTGATTAACGGAAGTAACCAACTTCTGGGTTCGAGTTCCACGCGAGTGTGTTAATGCAGTTACCAGACCGCTCCACTGCATGTAATCCATTTCCCCATCGACCAAGACTACACAGCAAGATTGTCGACCAGTCACAATCTACTCCCGAAGCCTGCCTCAGCGCGCAACAACCAATGACAAGATGAAAAAAAAAAGGAAGAAAAAATATAACCTCTCCAATATCTGGTGTGATTCCAACTCACCCCCACCATCTCCAGGCCTGGAACTCTTGCGAACAGAACTCAACATCGGCCACCTTCCAGATTCCTCGCTTAGGTTCATAATGGATATCATTAAAAGTTGAGTGGAATTTCTTCTCTCTCTCTCTCTCTCTCTCTCTCTCTCTCTCTCTCTCTCTCTCTCTCTCTCTCTCTCTCTCTCTGAGTTTTTTTTCCTCTTCAAGACAGGTGTGTTGGAGGTTACTGGATTCACCCAAGCTTTTAAAACTTGCAAAATTCTAACCACCGACGTGTTTCCTCGTCTTAAAATTTATGGCTTAATAACTTTCTGGATTTTCACGTCTTGGGAAATCTGGTACGGGGGGGGAATATTTCCAAGTTTGGACGAGGCTACGGGAACTTCCTCATACGCTATGACGAATCATCGCTCCTCCGCCTACCTGACCTTAATCACTTCTCGTGCACTGAACCAGTGTATCACCTGACACATCTACGTAGCTCAGTGGCTGATTGCGACGGTTGTCACTAGTGAGCGACTGGCTGTGCTACTATGGATGAAGTCGATTGATCAACGTCTGCATACGAAGGAGGAAACCAGAAGGCTTTCCTGGCCGGCATCCAGCGGTTGAGAGCCGCAATAGGCCTAGCGGCCTGACGGCACCGGTAGGCCTACAAGTGCAACGAAGCAGTCATCAAAGCTGTGCCCACACACACAGTTCGGTTCTAGGAGATCACGGGTTATTAAATGTTCCTCCAAGAAAGCCATCTTCACCCAAGGGAGCCAACCTTTCCGATGGCTGCCACCTACACCCTAAGGGTACCAACCTTTCCGGTGGGTTTCAAGTTCCTCCACGAGTGTTAGCCTTTCCAGTGGGTTCCAAGCTCCTCCTCCGAGGGTGCCACTGCTTCGAGAGGAGGTGACGTTTACCCATGGTTGCCATCGAGTCTGACGTGCGCCAAGCTAACTCATGGACACCATCGGTTCCAATCTGCGCCCCAGTCACTTTAAGGTCGAATAAGCCCATCCATGGGTGTAAAGTTCCCCCTCAAGGACTGAACTTTCAACCACGGGTGCCGCGTTCACTTACGGATGCCACTGTTCACTCGATGGGTGAGCCAGAGGCACCAGGTTCCCAAGTTTACCAAAGAGTAAATACTCACGCATGTGTGTCAGGTTTTCCTCTTTGATCATTTGTTACGCCAAAGACAAACTAATCTCTCAATCTCTTAAGTTCTGAGGGTTGAAACATCATGGCATCCCAGACTTCCACTCTCCTTTTAAAAGATCCTACTCCGTCGCAGATGCTATTCCTCAACAGGTCCTAACCTCTACAGAGACTCCTCACCACCTTAGCAATCCCCACTCCAATACCAGCCAAGAACCCTTCCCATACATAAGACCACTAGTTGCAAAAGTTCCCCAGGCCTTCTTCCCTTCCGAAACCATCTCTCTCTCTCTCTCTCTCTCTCTCTCTCTCTCTCTCTCTCTCTCTCTCTCTCTCTCTCTCTCTCTCTCTCTCACGCACGCCGCGCCATCCAAACAGGCCTCCCTTGCCCGGGCTCCCCATAGACCCACACACATACACACACACACACACACTGCCACAGTTTCAATTTAACTTTTATGACAGGTTTCTTCGTTGGGAAATGAGATCTATTCGCCGGTTCATACATTTCCTCTCCCCCCCCCCCTCGTACGTAACTCGGATTGAGGGAGTCTGAGAACTGGGCGAACGCCACTGCACAGTGTGGCAGTAATGGTTCCATGCAGGTGTCCCGTCTACGCACGCGCGACGCGCCTCCTCACCAGAGCACCGAACGAGACACGAAATACGAAGAATGCCACCGCGCGAACTCCAGCCACACGATAACCTCTCCCCTCTCAAACTCCGCAAGGAATTAAAAGGTCCTTCGCCCGACCAACGGGTGACCCCAGCAACAAAACCTCCCTCCTGGCATGCTATACTGAACTCAATTCACCAGGCTTAGGTCCACACACCCGCGGCTACTGGGACGCACAAGACCATGGTGTACTCTTAAGCCAGCCTCAAGCATCCAAGGGATCTATAATACCGTATACCTCATATACCTGGACTCGGGTCTACCTGGCTTACAGACCTGGTCCATCACTCAAAGTCAGGTACCTTGAGTTCATGCATGGGGATCATGGTTAACCCGGTTACGATCAATACACTGGGAACTACAATTAACCAGGCCGATCCATAAGTATCAGGATTAAACAGGGTATGATCGAAGCATGGGAACAAATTATTAATCAGTTTATGATCAAAACATGGGAACAATGATTGATCAGGTGATGATCAAAACATGGGAACAATGATTAATCACGATATGATCAAACACTGCAGCCAAAATTAACCCGTCTGATTCATAACGGGGATTAGGATTAACCAGTCTACGATCAAAGCAGTGGTAACACGATTACCGAAATCCACGATTCCATACAGAGGAACCGTGATTAACCAGGATTTGATCAATACATCGAAATTATGATTGATCAGGCTGGCTGCCATCCATCAGAACCATTAGTGACCACGCTACAGTCGCGTTTACTCCGGCCGCGGTCCGTCCATGGGAACCGACCGGCTCCACTGCCTATGCCATGGCCCGGCGCGTCGCGAACTCCACTGCTCGCCTGAAGGTGAGCAGTGGCGCAAATGCGCAGGGTCTTCCACCAAGGCACAGACCTGTGCCGCTGCTCGTCTGCAGTTCGCCACCCGCAACACCTGTATTTAACACAGGTATCATCCCGTAGGACAATCCTCAACTTCTGTTTGTGGCATTACCCTCCTCTGCAGTGTGGGGGAGGAGGAGTACTACACTCGTGAGGTGGGGGGGTTAGCCTATTTCTAGTGTGTAATTACCTATTTGTGCTATACGAGGAGGGAGGGAGTTCTACCCTCGTGGCGCCCCCGTCCCTCGAACTCACTCTCTCTCTCTCTCTCTCTGCCATACGTCTTTGTAAACTTCTGTACACTGTTGAGTATTTCCATTCTCAGTCCTCAGTTTATCTCACTCATTCAATACTCACGCTATGAAGCGCTTCTACTCGTCTCTTCCTACAAGTTTCTTGCTCAATTTCAGGTTATGGCCTCTTGACTCCTTCATCCTCGCACCTTTCGCAGAACTATGAACTCCCGACATCGTCAAACAGGTTGAAAGACTTGGAAGTTGTGATCAGGTCAACCTCTTATTCGTCTCTCTTCCATGGATGACAATTCTATCATCTTTATTGCCCTCGTTCGGACTTTCTCTCTCTCTCTTTGTGCTTCTTTACGTTTGGTGACCAAACTTGAGGAGCACATTCTAGTTTTGCCCGACTGTATAGGATGTGAACAGCCTTTGCTGAATGTTTCCTTACCTAGTGAAAGCAACTCTGATGTTATGCCAGCAGACAGTTTGTTCTCTTCACCAAGGATGGTGGCGAGAGAGGTTAATGCCCGCATGCGTGGGCGTGGGAGGTGCATGGAGGGGGGAAGGAGGGCACACGGGCGCGTGTGTGCGTGTAGGGGGAATCGGTGGGCGGGAGGAGGAGGAGGAGGAGCAGGGTTGCTCCACGTGATGGAGGTGGGGAGGTGGAGGGGTTTACCTGTTTATAAATGGTCCATGTCTCCCTCCCGCGCCCTGGACCTTCCGCAATATTAGAGAAAAAGCCGGTGACAGACGGTGGCGCCGGGTGACGGGTGTGATGCCAGTGGCAGACGGTGGCAAGGAGTGACGGGTGTGACGCCAGTGGCAGACGGTGGCACGGAGTGACGGGTGTGACGCCAGTGGCAGACGGTGGCACGGAGTGACGGGTGTGATGCCAGTGGCAGACGGTGGCACGGAGTGACGGGTGTGACGCCAGTGGCAGACGGTGACACAGCATGACGGGTCCTCCTCGAGTGCCTCGCTGGTGAGTTCCCACGAGAGAGAGAGAGAGAGAGAGAGAGAGAGAGAGAGAGAGAGAGAGAGAGAGAGAGAGAGAGAGAGGAGGGTAGAGCGACGGAACATCTTTAATTCCTCTCCACCGAACTATCACCAACGCTAGAGCCACTCACTCACACACCCATGCATTCCCCCTCATTATATTCCACCACCCTCCTCCCACTGACACGGGGTGGAACCCACGTACAACATACGAGTCCACGTTCTCCCCCCCCCCCTCTCTCTCTCTCTCTCTCTCTCTCTCACACACACACACACACACACACGTATCCTCAATTCCAAGTACAAGGGAGCAATTAAAAAAATAACCGTGAAAGACCCAGCAATTACATACCGGAGGGTTACTTCAATCGACTCTTGAGCGTCCCACCCGATCAAAACATCTCCCACAAGCACACGCCCGCCTCCCTCCCTCCCTCCCCATCGTGGGCGAGGGCTTTTACATGAGGTACTCACAGGGAGAACCAGCTCATGAACAGAACAATCCTCCAGGCTCAACTTCCTGTGTGTGGGTAGGTCGTCCATAATTGCTTTACCGACCTATGTGAGAGAGAAAGAGCGGTCAACCCGGGCGACGCCAGGTCAGCCAGGCCCCACTAGGTCAGGTCAGGTCACCGGCCTGACGGAAGACCTCCCTCGACCCGTCACTTACCGTCGCCGCCGTCTTCATCAAGACGGACGCGTGCAGCGCTGTTATTTGCATTGCTTACCTACGTTCTATTGTTGGACTCTTACCAGGGTTCCCCCCCCCCCCCCCGGGAAGGGCTCCAGCCACAGAGCCACTGGAATAGGGGTAGGTGGAGGCGGCGGCGGCGGTGGTAGTGGTGGTGGTGGGGTATAGCTGTGGAGTGGAGTGGTACAAGTGGGTGGCGGTGGTGCTGGTGTATAGCTGTAGAGTGTGGCGATACCGGTAGGCAGTGGTGGAGTATAGCTGTGGAGTTAGGTGGTGCAAGTGGGTGGCGGTGGTGGCGTATATCTGTAGAGTGTGGTGGTACGAGTGGGTGGTGGTGTGGTAGTGGAGTACAGCTGTGGAGCGTGGTGGTAAAAGTAGGTTGGTGGCGGTGGTGGAGCACGGTGCTTCTGGTGGAGTTGGGTGTGGCGCTGGTGGAGTCGGATCACAGTGGTAACTGGGGCTGAAGGTGGACTGGTGGTGGAGGTGGTACAAATGGTGACTGTGGAATAAGGTGGAGGCTGAGTGCCATGGTGGAGAGAGGCAGCGCGTGGGGGACACCGCTGGTGGAGGGAGGGACACAATACAACCCCAGAACTCATTCCTAAAGACACGGCGTAAAAATGTTGTTCTGATACACTACGGAGTAAAGTGTAAAAGTGCTCTTGTAAATGTGAAAAAAAAATGACGTGTTTAAAAAAAAGATAAAAAGGTGGAGCGTAAAAACAACCCAAAATTCTAACCTCGACTACCGTGCACAATAACAAACACACGGGAACATTAGACCCGGAAAATGACTAACGAGTCGAAATGAGCCAGCAGGGGTCTGAGCCCCAGACAAAAGCATGTACGTTAATACGACATCAAAACGTACGATAAAAGGAGGCGATATAAACAGTCCACCGTCCCCCCCCCTCCACTATCGGCTGCTGCCGGACGTACAAAACACGGGCCAGGCACCAGCGACCAGAGTGACATACGGCAGAACGTTCAGGTTTTTATTTAATTATGGCGGGGAGTTTTTTTTTTTTTTTTTTTATCCCATGACCTGTGCGGCCGGGAGGTGAGAACTGCGAGACGGGACCTGACACTGATTGCCCGGATTGGCACTGATTGGGATAGGCTGTCATGATTATAATATAGGAACGCAGCCATTCCCCACCCCCTGAGACCTCTTTGGAAAAAAAAAAAAAAACAATAAATATATCTTCTTCGCGGGAATTTATTCGTAAATGAATAAAGAATTGATAAATAATCTCTCTCTCTCTCTCTCTCTCTCTCTCTCTCTCTCTCTCTCTCTCTCTCTCTCTCTCTCTCTCTCTCTCTCTCTCTACTTTCTTCTTCAGTATTCGTGGGCCAAAATTCTTGTTACAAACATTTCGGTGTTGAGTCGAATGCGTTGAGATGGTCCTGAGCAACACGAGGGTAGGCGTATGAGTGAATTAGCTATGCGTAGGACTAATCCTCACTTGCGTAAACTAACCGAGGGCGGGGGGGTGAGTGACGTCCTCAGCAACTAGCTGGGCGTAAACAAGTGAAGTTCAGCAACTTGCTAGGCGTAAGAGAGTAATCCTCTGCCATTAGCTAGGCGTAAGCATGATCCCTAGCAACTAGCAAGGCGTAAGCATGATCCCTAGCAACTAGCTTAGCTTAAGACAGTAATCCCAGCAACCAGCTAGGATTACGACAATGATCTCCGGCAACTAGCTAGCATTAAGACAGTGATCCTAGCAACTAGCCAGGTGCAAGGGCGCGATCCTCAGCAACTAAGGCATAGGCGCCAAGCGATCCTCAGACCTTCACCGCTGCACGTAAGAAGCGCCCAACGTCTCGTACACGGCACAACACGGCATCATCGGCTGACCAAAACAGGACATGTATGTGCCCACGTTGGAACTAAGCAGCCATGGGCGTGTACGTGGAGAACAGGTGTGTGTGTGTGTGTGTGTGTGTGTGTGTGTGTGTGTGTGTACATTTCTGACTTCAGCCGACGTAAGCCACATGAATTATTCCCAAAAAAACATGAGGAACTTCATAGAACCATCCTGGGTGGGTGATTATATGTGTGTGTGTGTGTGTGTGTGTGTGTGTGTGTGTGTGTGTGTATATATATATATATATATATATATATATATATATATATATATATATATATATATATATATATATATATATATATGAGACTCAATTGAACTCACGAGAACGTAAAAAAAAAATGACGTCCAAATACTTCAATTAAAAAGGCATCCGTTTTCTGACTCATTACACCAGATAAAAAGAGGACAACCTGATGGGTTATCGTGGTGGTTGTGGGGTGGTAGTGATGCGCTCTGTGGTGGTTGTGGGGTGGTAGTGATGCGCTCTGTGGTGGTTGTGGGGTGGTAGTGATGCGCGCTCTGTGGTGGTTGTGGGGTGGTAGTGATGCGCTCTCTGTGGTGGTTGTGGGGTGGTAGTGATGCGCTCTCTGTGATGTTGCGGGGTAAGAAAGATGTGGTTTTTACGTGGTCTTTGATGGTCTGATGTATGCCGGCTATATAAACCATAAAGTGATTTTCTTGTGTGGTCTATGCACACACTGATACCCCTGCCATAGAAACCATGATGTGGTTTTCTTGTGTTGTCTTTGACACTGTGATGCCCCTTGCCATACAAACCATGATGTGGTCTTCTTGTGGTCTTAGCACACTCTGATGCCCCTTACCATAGAAACCATCCCTCGCTCAACGCCTCACGGAGTCGAGGGTCCGAATGCGTTCGCTTTAAATAATAAAAAAAAAAAGGAAAAAATATTCTAAGTCTTGCTTGCTGCCGCTGTAGCTGCTATATATAGCGAGGTATATCTGTACACCAGCCTGGGATTCACCCGGGCCACAGATTTTCGCCACAGATTTTCGACAGTTCATCTTTACCACACGACATGGGAGTCTACCAGACCTGACCCCACGCCTCCTTTCGCCCAGAAATATTTTTCAAGACGAAAATTTTATATGGGAAAGGGGAAAACAAGATCTGATATCAGCCCCCCCCCCCTTTTTTTTCTAAGCATCTTTAGATTTTCAAAGAAAATTTGTGGCTGGATGACAACTTGTGCCCGTAAAAACGTGGTTTTAGTAATATAATTTAAAAACAAAATTGGAAAAATTTCTTGCCAGATATATATATATATATATATTACTACTATTGTCATGACTTAGGGATAAAACACATTCAGTTCGTGGTTTTTCAACATCAGAAACGTGTCAAATCGACAGACCAAAAAAAGCAACACATTTTTCCGCGCCACCTCACAACCCTGAACTGAACACTGGTGTACAGCCAACAAGTGAATGAGATCCTGGCTATCGCATATCGTCCGGGACTTTCTTCCGTGTCGTGTGGTCAAAGACCTTCTGGCGTCGTAGTTTTGCGAGACGAGTGTCTACCGCGAGCGAGTGAGACAAGGTGGGCGCGAGGCGAGGCGAGGTGGGCGTCTGAACCGCTTGGGCGCTTTTGCTTGCGTCGCGTCCACTACATCCCCTACGGAGGGCGAGCTTTCGTACAGTGAGAGGAGGGGGTGTAGGGCTGTCCTCGTGAAGTGGGGCCCAAGTCACTCTCAAAAGTTATTCTTGCCTTTATAATGATAGATAGATAGATAAATAGATAAATAGATAGATAGATAGACAGATATATATATATATATATATATATATATATATATATATATATATATATATATATATATATATATATAGAGAGAGAGAGAGAGAGAGAGAGAGGTGTAGGTGGGTCCAAGCCCCCACTAGCAACAGAAGGTGCGGGGCGGCAACAGGCGGGCGGGGCGGGGCGGGGCGGTAGCGCACCTTAAGCCTAATCACATACCCTTGACGGAGAGAGAGAGAGAGAGAGAGAGAGAGAGAGAGAGAGAGAGAGAGAGAGAGAGAGAGAGAGAGAGAGATATATATATATATATATATATATATATATATATATATATATATATATATATATATATATATATATATATATATATATATATTAAACAGAAAACTCGAGCGGCACAACTTCATCCAAAACTTTTTAAACTGTGTAGCGAAAAGTTGCGACAATTAGGTTTGCCTCCCATTAGTCGAGCACGACGTCGTGTTCCGCATTCCCTCCCCCTCCCTCCAACTCCTTCCAGTGGTCCTCCTCCTCTTCTTCCTCCTCCTCCTGTCTGCCAAATGTCCATTTTCGAATCTCTCGACTCCCGCAAGAACATTGCCAACCCACCGTTTACATGATCCTCGCGTTCACCGTGTCCGTGCATTCATCTATCCTTCAATCCCTCGCATCTATCACCTCCTTACACCAACGTGTCCTGCATTCATCTATCCTTCAATCCCTCGTACCTTTCACCTCCTTACACCAACGTGTCCTGCATTCATCTACCCTTCAATCCTCCGATCTTTCATATCCTTATGCCATCGTGTCCTGCATTCATCTACCCTTCAATCCTCACATCTTTCATCTCCTTATGCCACCGTGTCCTGCATTCATCTACCCTTCAATCCTTACATCTATTCATCCCCTTACATCTATTCATCCCCTTACATCTATTCATCCTCCTCGCGTTCATCGGGTCCTGCATTCACCTATCCCTCAATCCCTATCCCTCTCCTCACGCCGTCGTGTCCTACATTCTCCCATCATCATTCAATCATCACAAATATCGAACTTCTTCCCACCTCTTCCCCCCCCCCCCCCCAGCCCGCTCCCTTTACCCAACTACAACCCTAAAAGAAGAAGAAAAAAAAATTTCGAACTCTCGACACATTTTTCCGTAGCTCGCATACACATACATACCTACATACATACATACATACATACATACATACATACATACATACACTCCTCTGTGAGATATGTTCGAGCTATTAATTAAAACGGGTAAGGGAGGGAGTGGGGGAAGGATTATCAGAGATGGCCATAATTAATGGCATCTAATTTCTTCTTTGCACGTGGTAAGCCGGATTGAATGCGGCCGAGCCGATCTCTCTCTCTCTCTCTCTCTCTCTCTCTCTCTCTCTCTCTCTCTCTCTCTCTCTCTCTCTCTCTCTCTCTCTCGAGCTGGATTTCTAAATGAGGCGCATCATGCGTCTACTTCCTCCATGCCGTAGCTACACCCACTGCTGTGGGGGCTGGAGGGGAGAGAGAGAGAGAGAGAGAGAGAGAGAGAGAGAGAGAGAGAGAGAGAGAGAGAGAGAGAGAGAGAGAGGAAAGGATTATAGCTGGAGATTTATCGGGTTTAATCCCCCTCTAACCCCAGTAATAGCTACTAGGAAGAAGGGGGTAAAAGGGGGAAGGGAAGGGGGGTGGGTGGTGGAGGAGGAGGAGGAGGAGGAGGAGGAGGAGGAGGAGGAGGCACAGCAGTAACGCATGCATGCACGAACACACCCTCCCTCCCTCCCTCCCTCTCTCTCCAACAACCCCAGCTCTCCCCCCTCCTCCAACTCCCCACCCCCCCACCCCCAAACTCCAACATGGTTCACAAGTGTTTGAAAGTCCGAGAAAATCAATACGGAACATTTTTCTTTCCCATCCCATCCCCCCCCCCCATCCACAACACCCCCCCATCCCCTCCAGGGCTTGGCAACGTCGCAATGGTCTCTAAGGCTTCATATCATTAATAATTCACAGTGCATTTTAGGCCTTGTGACGGGGCGCCGCAAGGGCCGTTAGACCCTGTGCGGTCCAAGGGGGAATCGACCCTCGGGGGCGATGCGCTTACGAGCCAAGCCTGCGGTGCGCCGTGGGGGGGTAGGGAGAGAGGGAGGGAGGGAGGGAGGGAGGGGGGAAAAATAAAATGCGAGCCAGAAAAATGCTAAGATTGCATTTCCGTCGCTACTAATAAAGGCGATAGAGGTTACATTAATCTACCTCGCGGGAGTATCACAGAAACACCATACTTCGTTCAGGTCTCCCGAGGTAAACAAAGAGACATAGTTGGAAGTTCTATCCCACAAGGTCAATAGGCTTGCAAGCAGCCATGTCATAGCATTCCAGGCCTTACATCCCACGTGATATACGGCACAAAAAGATTATGTAGGTCCCTCCATACCCAAATGCACACACACACACACACACATACCTACATACGAGAAAGAAAGGGGTCTCGACTGAACTACATATGTGATGCGTGCTTGCAAGCAACCCGGGATTAATGTGTGTAGTGAAATCCCAACACTGAAAAGACTGCGGTGTTCCTGTGGTGTTCCCGTGGTTTGTGTGGCGTTCCTGTGGTGTTTCTGTGGCGTTCCTGTGGTTTCTGTGGCGTTCCCGTGGTTTCTGTGGCGTTCCTGCGGTGTACCTGTGGTTGTTTCTGTGGCGTTCCCGTGTGTTTCTGTGGCGTTCCTCTGGTTTCTGTGGCGTGCCTGTGGTGTTCCCGTGGTTTCTGTGGCGTTCCTGTGGTTGTTTCTGTGGCGTTCCTGTGGTTGAAGCCCTGACGGACCAGCTCGTCGCCACCCTCACACACACACACACACACACACACCTACAATCTATCCAAGCCTGGTACCAACCCAGACCCCACAGCCTCCCGAGCCAGAGGCCTTTGATGTCGAGAACCAACAGCAGAGACGTTACGTTTCGTGAGGCCAAGGGACGTGGCTGTGGCGTCTGATCCTATAAACAGGAGGGGGAGGGGACGTGGTTGTGGCGTCTGATCCTACAATCAGAAGGAGGGGACGTGGTTGTGGCGTCTGATCCTACAAACAAGACTGAGGGGACATGGTTGTGGCATCTGATCCTATAAACAGGATAGGGAGGGGACGTGGTTGTGGCGTCTGATCCTATAAACAGGAGGGGGAGGGGACGTGATTGAGGCGTCTGATCCTATAAGCAAGAGGGGGAGGGGACGTGGTTGTGGCGTCTGATCCTACAATCAGAAGGAGGGGACGTGGTTGTGGCGTCTGATCCTATAAACAAGAGTGAGGGGACGTGGTTGTGGCATCTGATCCTATAAACAGGATAGGGAGGGGACGTGGTTGTGGCGTCTGATCCTATAAACATAAGGATGGCCGTGGCTGTGGCGTTTGATCCTATAAACAGGAGGGGGAGGGGAACGTGGTTGTGGCGTCTGATCCTATAAACAGGATAGGGAGGGGACGTGGTTGTGGCATCTGATCCTATAAACAGGATAGGGAGGGGACGTGGTTGTGGCATCTGATCCTATAAACAGGATAGGGAGGGGGACGTGGTTGTGGCGTCTGATCCTATAAACATAAGGATGGCCGGGCCGTGGCTGTGGCGTCTGATCCTATAAACAGCAGAACGTGATAGTGGCCAGAGGGGAAGGAGGAGGAGGGAGGGGGTGGGGGACGGGACCTGGAACCTTCAGAGATAAAGAGCACAGCGCCTGTGTCCTCCCCCCCCCCTCCTCCTCGGTTGCGCATTGTGGCACCTACAACGAGGCGACGCAAGGCTTCCCTCTCGCGCGCAAACACATCGTTGCTTTGACCTTTTTAAAATTCCACGTAAAGTTTGGGTGTCATTTCAAAGATTACATTGAGGCGCCGTGCACCGCGGGGGGAAAGTTCAGCCACCTCACCACCACCAACCAACACCACCACTTTCCCCCCTCGTTATCTCTCGTGCACTTGGTAGGGGGGGGGAGGGGAAGGGAAGGAAGGGGAGAGGAAGGGAAAAGAAGTCTTATCCAGGGCAGTGCTACATACAGGGATCTCCAATTGACAGGCAAAAGAAAGATAGATAGAGATAGATATATAGAGAGATAGAGATAGATAGATAGATAGATAGATAGAGAGAGAGAGAGAGAGAGAGAGAGAGAGAGAGAGAGAGAGAGAGAGAGAGAGAGAGAGAGAGAGAGAGAGAAGAGAGAGACCTTCCTATTTATGTATTTCGGGGAGAGTTTTACTTAAGGTGTTGCCTCCGTCTCTTAACCTTGTGTGTGTGTGTGTGTGTGTGTGTGTGTGTGTGTGTGTGTGTGTGTATATATATATATATATATATATATATATATATATATATATATATATATATATATATATATATATATATATATATCCCACATCTTCACTCCTCTGAATGGATTCACACAACTACCCCTCACCCCCTTTAGCCTCTGTGTGTGTGTGTGTGTGTGTGTGTGTGTGTGTGTGTGTGTGTGTGTGTGTGTGAGAGAGCATGCACGCGCGTGCGCGCCAATGTGCTCGCGTGGAAAGGAGAAAAAATATATATATATGCGACCAGTGGGAAAAATGAGGATAATATTGGAATATTCCACCTCATCATATCCCACAGCCTCCCACGGGCTGCGGGTTCCGGCCAGCTGTTTACCTAGCAACAAGGAGACGAAAAAAAAAAAAAAAAGAAAAAAAAACCCTCCCTCAAAACAAAACCAGATCCCAACACTCTCCTCCCACCTTAACTCTCCTCTGCCAAACCTCCCTCCGCCTGGAGCGCCCGCCGGACTAAGAAATACGAAAAACAAAACGGCCCAATAAGAAACAGCGCGAGGAGCGACCCGAAAGTCTTTCAGTAACCCCCCCTTAAAGTAGCACTCTCCCTCTAAGGAGACCGTAAATTACTTTAAATCGTCCTCGCTGAGGCGAGCCACAGGTTCCCTTCAACTATCCCTCCTCCCCCACCACCGCCACCGCCGCCGCTACCGGTCATATCTTTTAACTCATGTCTTCGGAGGGCACTCCTTTAAAGCGAGTAAGTTGTTGAACCAGCCGAGCCGTTCTGGCCAAAGCTCGACGTATCACCTTAAAGCTGAGCGGCGACCCCCCTCCTCCTCCTCCTCCTCTCCCCGAGCCCCGCATTCGAACGCGTGGTGTGTTTCCCCCCCACCACCCTCCCTCCTCTCCTCCTCTCCTCTCGTGCGTTCGGGTCGTATGGAATTTTGCTTTAGAGGCACCTACGAGATGGGAGTTTTATATCGCGTAGTCTTTTAAGGGGGAGGAGGAGGGGGGGGGGGGCTATCGGGGAAAAAACTCATTTACCTGTTATGGTCGTAGGTTAACTGCAAGCGGGGGGAAGGAGGAGGAGGAGGCGGAGGAGGAGGTATGGACTACCTAGTGAGGACGCTGCAAGCACCGTCCGCATGCACGGGCAAGGGTCCGCCCTGCATTCGACACACTTGGGGCAAAGACAGCACAAGATGCAGCAGCAGCAGCTGGTCACACTAGACCACATACCTTTCCGAGGGCTACGCTGCGAAATAGTTTTTTTTTGGGGGGGACATAGAGTTTATCAGTCTCCAGAGTCTATGTAAACGAATATCTCTCTGAGTAGCGGAAGACTTGGGCATATCAAATCGGGACAGGCATATTAGAGTCTTCTCTCTGTCTTTCCATAGGGAGAAATACAACCTCACACGCGTATGTTGCAGCTACAACAGTCATCGGTCTTACACAAGACACCACAGCACAACATGTTATACCTCCATAAGCGTGGACGACGTTCACACCAAGAGAGACGACGTAGCGATGTATCGTGTCTGTACGTATGGACCTACGACGCACACACCCTCCAACGGCAACACGCATCACAACCCACTATGATCACACCCCCCAACCCATACCCTTCCTTCCCCCCTCGTCACCCAACACCCTACCCTCCCAACCAGAACACTAAATGACCAACCCCCGGTGTCGTAACATAACTTAACCCCCCCGTCCCCCCTTCCATCATCCATCCCATTTTGAACTACGCCACCCACGGTCCCCTCCCGACACCACCCCTTGCCAATCATCCTCACATATCCGAAAGAACACGGCCTAAATTATATGCCGAGACCGCTAAAATTACGGCTCAAATAACCCGGGCGAGCACGCAGGCCGGCGCGGCGTAGCGGTGTATACAGAGGCCCATGACTTGGGGGAACGGTGTACGGAGGCCCATGACTTGGGGGAACGGTGTACGGAGGCCCATGACTTGGGGGAACGGTGTACGGAGGCCCATGACTTGGGGGAACGGCGTACGGAGGCCCATGACTTGGGGGAACGGTGTACGGAGGCCCATGACTTGGGGGAACGGTGTACGGAGGCCCATGACTTGGGTGAACGGTGTACGGAGGCCCATGACTTGGGTGAACGGTGTACGGAGGCCCATAACTTGGGGGAACAGTATACGGAGGCCTGTGAGTTGGAGGGAACATTGCCCTCGTTGAGTACGACAGTGGGGCGGGCCTTTGAACACGACGATACGACCCCCCGAGCAAGAAGGTACGACCCTATGAACACGACGTTACGACCTCACCTGAGCCCGGCCTACGACCTGACTCGCTCAGGCCAGAAGCCGTGCCGGGCCACCGTACCGGCGCGCGCCGTACCGCCGTGCCCAAGGGGGGGGGGGGGGGGGGGGGGTTAAAAACAACACTCGTCATGGCCCGGGACTTCATGACGCTAATGACCACGCACTCCGAGCCGTAATTAGCGCAGGGTTAACGAAGTACGTAAATAACGAGAAGCATCAGGGCATACACGGCACTTAACGAACTTGTCTAATTACTACGTGAGGGCCGAGAGCCCCAATGCATGACGGATAACGCACTCTTATTAAAAGTCCTTGACGGATGACGCGCTCTTGTCAAAAGTTCTTGACGGATAACGCACTCTTGAATTTCTTGACGGATAAAGCATTCTCAAAAGTTATTGACGGATAACGCACTCTTATAAAGTTCTTAACGAATAACACACTCTTAAAAGTTTTTGACGGACGACGCACTCTTAATTCATTAAAAGTTCTTGACGGATAACGCACTCTTAAAAAGTTCTTGACGGATAACGCACTCTAAAAAGTTCTTGCCCCAGTCGGACAGACTCTTGGCTCTCAACCCATATCAAGTCCGATACGTGGACCTCTGGGCGTGGGTGAGCACACTGCTGGAGATGTAGGTATGCTGGCCACCCGCCTCTAACAGTCTGACAGACCACAGGAGCAGCTTACAGGCCCAATATGCAGCTGTGAGAGGAAGGAAGAAGACCTCCGAAACAATCGTAAAGTAGACGTCAGTAACGGTAAGGTCCCGGACCCAGGTTTGGGGGTAGAAGACCTCCCAAACCATTGTAAGGTAAGGTAAGGTACGGTCCTAGAATGAGGCGTGGGGGTAGAAGACCTCCCAAACCATCGTAAGATAAGGTAAGTAAGATCCCATATGGAGGCGTGGGGGTTAGAAGACCTCCCAAACCATCGTAAGGTAAGGTAAGGTAAGATCCCAGATGGAGGCGTGGGGGTAGAAGACCTCCCAAACCATCTTAAGATAAGGTACGGTGTAAGAATGAGCTGTGGGGAACAGAAGACCTCCATAAACCATCGTGAGGCAAGGTCCCAGACCACGCTAGGGGGACAGACAATGCTCACAGACCAACAAACATTGTAAGATACACCAAAGTGTTCGGGGTAAGGGACGCAATAGATGTCATTTCACACACACACACACCTTAAGCCCGAGACAGACGTAGCATTCCCATGCTTGAAAGACACACTCCATGACCCACACACACACACACACACACACACGCACAATCAAGGCCAAGGCAAGGCGACGAGCGTGGCTGAGGCTCTCACATTTCCGTCAGACCGAACAACCCCAAGTTGGCCTTTGCACTCGAACGTCCTGAAGAAGCTCTCTCTCTCTCTCTCTCTCTCTCTCTCTCTCTCTCTCTCTCTCTCTCTCTCTCTCTCTCTCTCTCGGGTGAGGAGGAGGGAGGAGGAGGAGGCATTGGCGTCCGAGACAGAGGAGACGCAATCTATCACACACCTCACAATACAGGCCACAACGAACGACCCGTCTCTCTCTCTCTCTCTCTCTCTCTCTCTCTCTCTCTCTCTCTCTCTCTCTCTCTCGTGTACATACACACACACACACACACACACACACACACACACACACATACACACACACATAACGCCGCCAGCGAACAATGCATATCCACAGAACACCGACCTGCTGTCCTCACCCTTAAAGTCTCCGAGCGAGGAGGGACGCACTTTAAGCCGGAGGAACTGTACATGTTGACGTACATAGGGCCGCTGGGCACGACACCCCCCCCCCCCCCCCGAGGGAATCACGTTGTCGAGGTCAACTGCAGTGCGTTAGGCGCGAAGTCTAGAGAGAGAGAGAGAGAGAGAAACCCAAAGGCCTAAATGACGTCAGACGATCTGAGGTTCATCATCTGCGTCGGCCATCGGGGGGGGGGAAGCCCCCTCCCCCTTGCGTTAAGGAAATGGGAGTGAAATCGCACGATATTTTCATTCCTACGCACGGTTTGACGAGAGAGAGAGAGAGAGAGAGAGAGAGAGAGAGAGAGAGAGAGAGAGAGAGAGAGAGAGAGAGAGAGAGAGAGAGAGCAACACACAAACGGGAGGGAGGGAAGGTGGACGGACGACGCTGCTCTCACGGCTTCACCACACGACGAGCGCGTGATGAGTCACGAGGATTTAAGAGAGCGAGGAGAGTGTGCGAACACTTGACTGTGATGTCAGCGAGTCATGCTGACGTCACACTGTACAGCGCATGGTGACTGACTGACCGACTGACTGACTGACCGACCTGCGCTGACATGACGTCGTGTGCATGACTGACCCATGAACAAGTACGTGACAGAGCGAAGTGACTTCATGCGGTACATAAGGGTGATGTCAAGAAGTAACACAAGACGTAAACTTACACGAGTGAAATCACACAGGCAACGTATGATGTATCAACCACGTCAAGTGACGTCATGCGGCGAATCATCCATGTATTCACCACCACGTCAAGTGACACCAAGACGCAGTACATGACCCAAGTCGCTGATCCCGCCTGACGTCGCGGGCGATGGCTGCTTTGTGTGTTACGAGAAGACAGTCTTAATGTCCCCCCCCCCCCCTTGGCTCCTCACCTTGTTATATACGTTACACGTCTTTAATACGCATAAACAAACACACTGACACACACACACACCCTAGCCTTTGCCAGGTGTGTGTGTGTGTGTGTGTGTGTGTGTGTGTGTGTGTGTGTGTGTGTGTGTGTGTGTGGCAAGGTCAGGGAAGGTCACGGTGGTAACGATTGTATTTTACTACACCCGACACGTAAAGAAGTAATACATCTACCTGTAGCTCTCTGGAATTAAATTCGTTGTTCCTAGAACTATATTTGTATTCTTTTTTTTTTATTTTTCTTCGGAATTTTTACCTGTAGGTTCCTAAAATGACAACTACCATTTTGCACATTCCTGAAATTACAGCTAATATTTTGCACATGCCTGAAATTGCATTTCTAATGTTGTATTTTTTTGTTTGGAACTTTTTTTTTAAATGCTATGAAGACCATCTTGTAAACACGTGACCATTCCCAATTCGTTAAAAACCAAATTGGTGTAAGGATAAACCAAGTCGTCAAGGATAACTAATCCTAAATGAACTTGGATTATCTGTTAAATAACGAATTAAAATAGGAAAAAAACACTACAATGCTCTGAAATTACATAGTCAGTCTCGACACCCTGCGCCCCCCACACATCATGGACGCGTCAATCAGGGAGAAAAATGAACCCACTGGATCGCGGTCACCAAGTTTCGCCCTGCTGTGCAGCCTATACATAGCCCCACATGGCTACTTGCTTCCGCTTAAGGTGGGGGCTATTTGTACCTGCGTCATTTCACCGCCCGACACACGCAGTCCTTCGCACGCGCGTGTCCGACGGCTTGACGGACCTGCGTCACCAGGATTCGAACATCACGTGGGCTCTTACCCAACAGAGCCGGCCCGACTGGTAGGGGGTTCGTTATGGGGTACAATGACCTTGATCTCTGACCCTGGCCCTACGAGGAGGTGAGGGCGGAGGCGACGACCCCCATACTCAAAGGGTCGTACCAGAGGGTCGTACCGTCGTATCCAGGGGGGTTCACGCGACGTAGGTCGCGTTCCGTGACGCCTGATCGAAGTCCCAAATTTCGAAAGCAAATTTTTTTTTTTTGGCTTTTCGATCCTCCAGCACAGCACGGTCCTGAACCATGTGCTTTCAGTCCCGTCCTCCACAGTAGACTAAGCCAGGAGGGGAGAGAGAGAGAGAGAGAGAGAGAGAGAGAGAGAGAGAGAGAGAGAGAGAGAGAGAGAGAGAGAGAGAGAGGAAGGACCACCCTCCACCCCACCCAAGCCTCTCTCACTTCCATCCTCGTCAGAGACAGTGAGGAGAAAAAACTACATGTTCTTCACAAACCTTTGAGTAGAGATAAATGCCTACTGTACCTGAACATGACAAATTACCTTTTACTAATAAAAAAAGATTCTTCCTCAGACTAATACGATTAAATCCCCCATTATGCTCGCATGCATACAATTACCTATTTGCATAATCATACACACACACACACACACACACACACACACATATATATATATATATATATATATATATATATATATATATATATATATATATATATATATATATATACGTTATAGTAAAAGTATAAAAGAGTAAAGTGTAGTAGTGTGCAGGTCGGGGCGGGTGGAGTGACGTCATAGGTGACGTGGCCGAGGTAGGCAGGCAGCAGGCAGCGCAGTCACGTGTTCAGGAGCACAGCACACACCACCACCACACCTCCACCTACAACTCCCTCCCTCCTCTCTCTCTCTCTCTCTCTCTTTCTCCAGCAGCAGCAGCAGTCTTCCCCCCCCCTCTCTCTCTCTCCCTCTCCCTCCTTCCTCCTCCTGACGTATAACTACGTCACTCCCTGACGCATCCCGTGCGTCTCAAGAGACATGAGGGAGGTGTGATTTAAAATAAGACTTTGGGGGGTCAGCAGGACTGGAGATGTGTGTGTGTGTGTGTGTGTGTTTCGGCAGGTGGGGGTGGGGGGGTTTCCGAACCTGGAGCCACGAGAGAGAGAGAGAGAGAGAGAGAGAGAGAGAGAGAGAGAGAGAGAGAGAGAGAGAGAGAGAGAGAGTAGGTCTAGCCCGTAGTACTGTGTGTGTGTGTGTGTGTGTGTGTGTGTGTGTGTGTGTGAGGGGGGGAGGGCGGGGCTCCTCCCCCGGTATTGGGGCGACGGACGCCGTGAGGTAAACACGGGTCTGAAATAGCCATGACGTGTGGATCCCTCCTGTACCACCACTACCACAGCCACCGCCACCACAGCCACCACCACAGCAGCAGCAGCCCCCGTACGTTTCCATGGTGACGTGTGAACACGCGCGTTTCCCCCCCTCCCCATCTCCCCTTCCCCCCATCCAACCCTTTCCCGTCCCTCTCGTTAAATATAGGTCGAGGAGCAGTGCGTATC